>NW_020954571.1:8911816-8958546 GCF_900497805.2 Vombatus ursinus | reverse complement strand
CTTCTCCTCCTCTTCCTCCTCCCCCTTTCTTTTCTTCTTCTCCCCCTTCCTCTCCCACTTCTCCTCCTTCTCCTCCTCCTCTTCCTCCTTCTTGTTCTTCTCCTCCTCCTCCTTCTCTTCCTTTTCCTTTTTCTCCTCTTTCTGTTCCTCTATCTCCTCTTCCTCCCCCTCATTCTCCTCCTCTTTCCCCTTCTTTGCCTCCTCCTCCTTCTCCTTCGCTATTAGAAAATTTCTAATGTGCATTGACTAGAAATTTGTCTCACTGACCTAGATTCTACTTTTTCAGCCCAAAGAGGACCAGAAGTTCTATGAGTGCAGGAAAGGGACTTTATCTAAGCTCCCCTACAGAGACCAGAATTTTCCTGACTGTTGGTGAAATTAGTATTGAAGGAGAAAATACAGATCTTACAAACAACACTCTGGACTCCTTTCAGACTCTGACACCATTAGTGCTAGAGCTTCCGTCTGGAAATGGAATAATGTGGGTGGCCTCTGCCTCCCAATTCCATGCATTTCACTTGATGTCCTCCAAGCCTGGAATTCTTCTTATCAATTATGTCTCCTGGTTTCCTTGAAGTTTCAGCTAAAATCTAACCTTCTACAAGAAGTCTTTCTTGAGCCCTCTTAATGCTAGTGTCTTCCCTTTCTAATTATATCCAATTTATCCTTTGTATGTCTTGTTTATACATGGTTGTTTTCGTATTTTGTCCTTCATCAGATTGTAAACTCCTTGAAATCAGGGGCTCTTAACACAGTGCCTGATACAGTGTGGAAGCTAGAGCTATATTTAAGCAACAGATCATCAAATCAAAGAAATATAGATTTAGAGCAGGAGGAGAACTCAGAGGCCATCTAGTTCAACCCTCTTATTTTATAAATGAGGAAACCTAGGTTTGGAGAGGTTAAATGGATTGCCTAGCATCAGCTAGCTAGAAAATGTCAGAAGGAGGATTTGAAACCAGGTCTTCCTGATTGCAAGTCCAACATACTATTCCCTATGCCACACTGCCTCAAAAAGCAATGGGTAAATTCAATGTTTGTCAGATGAATCTTCTTTTTCCATTGTTTTGCTAAGAATGACATAGCATTAGAGCTGAAAGAGACCTTAGAGATGGTCTAATTTGGTGCTTTCCCTCCCCAGAAAGAATCCACAAGAATTTATTAGGTACATACTATACGCATAGCACTGATCCAGACTCCTGGGGAGAAACATAAAGTTTATATAAAACATGGTCCCTGCCTTCATAGAGTTTATAGCCCTCTAAGTAGATACACCAGATAATTATAATACAAGGTAATTGGACTAGAGAGAGCAAACCAAGTACCACAAGAAGTTGGAGAGGAGAAAGATAATTACCCACATGAGGGTGAGATGAGTTAAAGTAAGGCTTTTTGGAGGATCTAGCATTTGAATTATGCTTTTATGTATAGATAGGCAGGAATTTACCAGCTAGAGAGGGAGGAGAGAGGGCATTCCAGATATATGAAACAGGACAAGCAAAGTCACAGAGATGGAAAAGCACAATATAAGTCTGGGCGACAGAAGCAGTCTCCTTTGGCTGGAACACAGAACACACAGAAGGAAATAGCATGAGATAAGCCTGAAAAGATAGGGTGGTGAGGCCCAAGGAGGTTAACTGCTTAATCAAAGTTGTACAAACAGTAGCAGAGTTAGATTAGAGCCCAGATCTCCCAGCCCCTAGACTAGGGAGTGAGATTTCCACTGTACTATGCTCTCTTTCCCATAGTACCCTTTTCTCTACTTGTGGGTAGCAAGTGTCGATGGCTTTAGAAGCAGATTTCTGGTGACCTATCATCTCAACAATGTCTCTCATCCCAGGTTAGGTTATGCCTTAACCTAGCTAATAAATGGTTATGTAGAACTTTGATATTTATAAAGTGCTTTACATACATTTTATTCTCACAGAAACCCTGTGAGATAGATGCTGTTATCATTCCCATTTTACAGATGAGAATATTGAGGTTCAGGAAGTCTAAGTGACTTGACTAGGGTCACATAACTACTAGGTATCAAAAGTGGCATTTGAACCCAGGTGCATCTTGACTTCCAAGCCCAGCAACTTTTCCTCTACACCACATTAAAATGTAAATATCATTGCACATGTTTTCAAACTTTTTCAGTGTATTGATCAATATTGCTGATTTTTCCTCTTCTTTTTCTTTTTTTCCTTTTTTTTTGTCTTTAAAAATACTATTTGTTATATGGGATAGTTCTCGGAAGGGGGAGAAGAAAGATACTGGGAATAACCGTCTTGATGTAAAAGAACAGAAGACATCAGTAAAAACTTATTTCAAGAATAAAAATTAAATGCATATATCATTCACAAGAGGGCCTTTAAGGCAGTGTGGTACAATGGAAAGAGTCCTGAACTTGAAGTAACAGGTCCTGAGTTCAAATCTAGCCCCCGATGGTCTGCCCATGTAGTTTTATGGAAGTCATTTAATCTCTCTGGGCCTTTTTTTCCTCAACTATAAAAGAGGAGTTTGAACCTTGATGAGCTCTAAGGTTCCTTTAAGCTCTAAATCAATGATCCTCCAGAGAAATTCTGGCCCTAAAAGATAGATTAGAGAAAGGGAGGAAAAACAGGCCTTTCCCAAGTACCAATCATTTTAGGGGAAAGTTGCAACCCAGGCTGAATAGTCAAAAGATATATGCTCTTATGCCCTTTTAACTATCATATTGGAAGAGTCCTAAGAAACCTGTTTGACAAGTCCCAGCCTGGCCCTTAAATGTGAGGGTTACAGAAAGGGGGTGGCTCTTCTGTCTAGTACTAGGGATCCTACCCTAGCTCTCAGCTGTGCAGACTCATGCAATCCCATTCTCCTCTTCCCCTCAGCCTCCACCTGCTGCCTGAGCCAGGTCTTATGCTGAAGTGGCCACTAGGGGGCAAGAGAGATGAGCCCCATGTTGGCAAGGAGGCCACTCTACCTCAGCCAGAGAGATGGACTCCGGAGAGGGTCAGAGAAATGGCCCAAGCTCAGTCTCTAGGCAGCTCCAGCTAGCAGTCTCTCTTCCTTTGGGTGACAAAGGGACTTGAAAATTTGAGGGAGGAAGAGAAGAGGGGAATCCTAGAATCAGAGAATATTAAAATCTTATACTCTCAGAGTTGGAAGAGATCCTAAAAAGGTCATCTGATCCAATTCAGTGCAGGAATCTGACTTGCAATACCCTTGATTTGGTCTGCCGTTGAGGGGCTGCCCAATTCTTTCACCCAGGAGACATGATGGTGCAGTGGAAACAGCTCAATTTGGAGTCAGAGGATATGAGTTTCCAGTTCAAGATGTCCAATAGTCAGTTGGAAGTGTGAAACTTGAGAGATTGGGGCCTCGCAAAGTAGATCTGAGAATCATTGGGTTTGAATCCTGCCTCTGCCAACTGTCTGTGTGACCTGAGGCAAGTCACTTCCCCTGTCTAGCCCTTAGTTTCCTCATCTGTTAAATAAGGGATTTGGATTGGATAACTTTAAAGTTCTCCTGTAAATCTAGAACTATGATCATTCTTCACATGACTAGTACTTCATGATCCTGCTCACTCCTCTCAGGACACATTCCAGCTTGTCAATATCCCTGCTAATGAGAACATGGTGCCCAGAACTGAACTGAGTATCACAGATTTGGTTTGACCAGTGCAGAGGACAGTGGGACTCCTCTTATGACCTACTTTACTTCTTGATCAGAACAATATGCTTTCATTAACCTAGCCTTCACTTGCTTTCCTGCATTAGAGCCTGCCCATTGGCTCCTTATGGCAAGGAAGAGACGCTGAAGGCATCTGGCAGGGGCTATTGAGCTGCCGAGGCTGTGGGGGTGGTCTTGGTAATGACTGCACATCTGCAGCTTAAGCATCAGCTTAGCTAAGTTCAAAGAGGCTCATTCATTACCAGGTTGGCTACAGAGTGGTGAATTTTTTGGCCACTCTCTATGACTAGTGAGGCAATCATGAAGTTGGGATTTGCATCCACAGAGGGGGTGCCCACTTCCATGGAGCTGTAGATGCTGAAAGGATTGAAATAAGTTTTGGCATTAACCTTTTTAGCTGCCATGTCACACTGTTGGTTCATGTGGAGATTGCAATCATCTAGACCTCCCAGGCAGGAAGCCTGACTGCTCCCACCGAGCGCCCTCCTGCAGGACACCCACCTGGATGAGAGCAGCTCACCTGTGGTGGTGGGGTGGGTAGGGGGGTGACAGGGTGAAAGAGCTGAAAAACAAGGCAGAGCTCCATATGCTTATCTAGGTGCCCTCAAGTGAGTGCAGCTTTGATTGGGTACACACGTGCACACAGATACATATGATCATATATATGCACATATGTATCTATGTGTATGTATCTGTATGTGTGTGTCATCACATGACAATTCTAGTTTGCCATTGATGAACTCTCCTGTTGGGGTGGCGATAATCCAAAGAACATTCCTGAGAGGTTCAGAACCTTGTTTAAACACCCATGTCCAAGTTGATAAATCGATAACAAGTTAATTCCTAGCTGAGGAGGGAGAGCATTGAGCTAGGAGATAGAAAAGGGTGGCAATGGAATCAGATGCTAATCCCCTCCCTCCCACTCCTCACTTGCTTTGAAAGTCCCAACTCGTTGGCTGGCAGATTGAGCAGCTGACTCTCTGGCCCAGTAGAGAAGAAGAGTTAAGTACATCTTCAGATTCCTAAATGCAGCTGAAAATCAAGGCCCCTGACCTCTTCATGGCTTCTCTCCCTTCTTGACAGCTGTCCCTGCACCCCAGGTCTGGCTGCTGGCCAATTTGGAAATGAAAGGGTTAAGTACAGCCAGCCCCAGCAGAAATCAAAGGATTACAGGTTTGGTGCTGGACTGTCCCATCTGTCACACAGACACCCGACGTACCCTGCTATCTCTGAGCTCGACTGTCAAGGCAGAGCTCACTACATTAGAACTCCATTAGAAGAGACTAGCAGTAGCAGATGGCAGCTGTCAGGACTTTATCATCTACGCTATAATTCCTTGTACTCTCTTCTCAACTGCACTTAGATAGCAGTTCAACCTATTGGGGCAATTTTACATTCCCCCCACCCTCCTCGTTGTCATCTCCATCTTTTAAAGGCATACTGCTCTCTTTACTCCACAGGGGACAGGACCCCTCTCTCTGCAGACCACACAAGTCCTTTCGTGAGGATTCTGACCAAGAGAGCATTTCTTTCACAGTTGGAAAGGACTCTTCTTTCCAAACATAATAAAGTCCTTATTACATCTAATGCATGCCCACACAGTGCCCTTCACTGTATTTCCCTCACTCAGTTGAGTCGAAGGAATCTTGTCATCCCCCCCCCCCCCCCCGCCTCACAAGCCTTTCACATTCCCATCTTTGTGCCTTGGTTCACCATTTGCTAACCTAGAATGTCCTTTTCTCCTTACCATCATTCCAAAATTCTATACACTAATCAATGTCCAACCTAAGCCCCTTCTCCTCTGTGAAGCCTTCCCTGACTTTCAACCCACATAGTTCTCTTTTCTCTGATCTCCTACAGTACTTGTCTATACCACTCACTTGTCACCAACCACACCTTGCTGTGAAGTGTTAGTTATCATGTAACTTGTCTCTGCAACTATACTGTAAGTTCCATGAGGCTAGAAACCATCATTTAAAAAAATGCTCTAAAACACTATTGATAAGAGAAATGCAAATCAAAACAGCTCTGAGGTACCACCTTACATCTAACAGATTGGCTAATATGACAAAAAAAAGGAAAATGATATGTGTTGAAGCAGATGTGAGAAAACTGAGACACTAATGCACGGTTGGTGGAGTTGTGAACTGATCCAATCACTCTGGAGCAATTTGAAACTATGTCCAAAGGGCAATTGAACTGTGCATACTCTTTGATCCAGTAATACCATTACTATGTCTGTATCCCAAAAGATCAAAGAGAAAAAAAGGGAAAAGAACCTATTTGTACAAAAAAGAGCAGTTCTTTTTGTAGTGTCAAAAAATTGGAAATTGAGGGGATGCCCATCAATTGGAGAATGGCTGAACAAGTTGTGGTATATGAATGTAATGGAATACTATTGTGCTATAAGAAATGAGGTTTCAGAAAAACCAGGAAAGACTTACATGAACTGATGCTGAGTGAAGTGAGCAGAACCAGGAGAACATTGTACACAGCAACAGCACCATTGTGCCATGATTGACTTAGATAAACTAAACTCTTCTCAGCAATACAAAGATCCAAGACAATTTCAAAAGACTTGTGATGGAAAATGCTAACCATATCCAGAGGAAAAACTATGGAGTCCGAATGCAGATCAAAGCATACTATTTTCACTTTGTTTTTTGTTTTTTCTTTCTCATGATTTTTCCTTTTTGTTCTGATGCTTCTTTCACAACATGACTAATGTGGAAATATGTTTAACATAATTGTACATTATAACCTATATCAGATTGCTTGCTGTCTTGGGGAGGGGGGAGGAGAGAGAGAGAGGGAAAAAAATTTGGAGCTCAAAATTTTACAAAAATGAATGTTGAAAACAATCTTCACATGTAATTGGAAAAAATCAAATACATATATTAAGGGGGAAAAAGAAATGATGAACAGGATGACTTCAGAAAAACTTGGAAAGACTTACATAAACTGATGCAAAGTGAAATAAGCAGAACCAGGAGAACATTGTATACAGTAACAGCAATATTACATGATGATCAACTGTTAGTGAATTAGCTATTCTCAGCAACACAATTATCCAAGACAATTCCAAAGGACTTATGATGAAAAATGCTATCCACTGCCAGAGAAAGAACTGATGGAATCTGAACAGAGATCGAAGTGTATTATTTTTCACATTCTTTATTTTTTTCATGGTTTTTTTTTTTGGTCTGTATTTTCTTTTACAACATGACTAATATTGGGGGGGGGGAATTAACTATGTTATATATCTCTTTATCCCCAGTGCTTATCATAGGGTCCTTGCACATGCTAGGTGTTCAGTAAATGTAGATGATGAGAAACAGGTCCATTGGGATTAGGGGAGTGGGAGGGTAGGAGAAGAGGAGATTGTGGTTGGAGAGGCAGTTCTGAAAATTCAACATTTTGGAGATGGTTTGAGTCCTGGGGATAGCAAAGTATCCAGTCACGCAGATCAGCTGCCAAAGTTGAATGGAGGTAGAGGCTATTGGAATTGAGAAACTCAGAAAAATAATAGAGCCCAGGTTCTTGTTATATTCATGGTTGTTACCATCACAAAAGAAATGATCATGAACCAGGTTACTAGACTCCTTGAGGAACGTGGAAGTGTGTCTCTGAAGTTGGCAGATGACTCTGAAAGGTCAGAGAAAGTTATAGAATCAGAAGATGTGAACTTCAAAGGAGAGGTTGAGTAGTGGCAGCAGAGCGTTGGTCTGGAAGTGACAGTGGAGCATCTAGAGAGTGCCGATTGCTCATCCTGGCCCTGTGAGTCGTAGAGAGAGTGGGAGGTTCTGATGCTTGCCTTGGAGAGAGATTCATATCTGTGGAAAGAAATGTGATGTCCTAAGAGGAAAATCAAGCTTCAAAGGATAGGAAAAGGTTCCAACCTTGAGAATGTAGGGAAAGGAAGAAAAGAAAAAGAGAAGAGAGGATGAAGAAAAGGGAAAGAGAGGAGGGAGGAATGAAGAGCAAAAGGAGGAGAAAGATGAAGGGAGGAAGAGAAAGAAAAAGAGATGAAGGGACACACACACACACACACACACACGCACACACAGACATACACATGGCACCTGACACAAAATATGGGCTTAATAAATACTTGTTGACTTAGAGAGAAAGAGAAAAGAGAGGACTGGAGAGGGAAAGTGTTAGTTGGGGGAGGCCAAGTGATGTAATGGAAAGATCATTGAACCGAGAATAGGGGACAAAGGTCCTAGGCCCAGCTCTTAATTTATTAATTGACCTTAGGTAAGTCAACTTGAGGGCCTCAGTTTCCTTCTATTAAATGAACAGCTTAGACTAAAATGATCTCTAAGATCTCTTTCTGTTCTAAATGTCTGTGATTCTATCTACAAAGATGTGGGGAATTAAGATGCATTCTTTGCATCAGTGCAGCAGGCATAATAGTACAAAGACTCTAAAATAACACATGATCCCAGAGTTATTTCTAGTTGGTTTTGCAATGTTCAAACTGACTTTTTTTCCTGACTGACTCTTCTAATTCTATTTGGCTGGTTCACAAAATGTGAACTTCCTGAACACACATTAGCTAGGTAGAAGTAACGGTAGTTGGTCAAAGACTAAGAATGTATCTGACCCAGAAGGGTCCTGAGTCCAAAGCATTCACCATCCATCGCTCTTTGCTCATTTGTTTGAATCGAGCTCAGAGTCACCCTACCCCCAACCCAGCACTTGTACCCCACTCCTAACAGGGGATTGTAGGCAGGGGAATTAGAAAGACCCTGAAGAAACAGAACTCTCTTGCAACTGGTCATCTCCTAGAACAATGGATATCTCACTCCCTTCCACTGCTCCTCCTTCAGGCAAAAGGATGATAAAAGTAGTAATCAGGTTTACTGAGCACTCATTTTGAAGGTGACAAGCAGAGATACACCCTTCCCTCCCAATGTTGGGAAATAGGTATTATAAGCCACCCAGTGTGGCGTATCTATTGCAGAATTTAGAAATAAACTGGGTAAGGGAAAAGTGGAGAAGACGTGGTTTTTGCTGGGAAGAGGAGGGATGACCAGAAATTTTTCTTCTATAGAAAACAGGGGAAGATGAAGAAAGGAAGAAAATTTGGTGGAAAGAATCAGTGGAAGGAAGAATGGAGAGAGAAAGGCAGGGGGGAAAGAAGGCCTCAGGAAGAAGGAATGGGAGAAGAGATTAGGGGAGAGGCAGGAAAGAGAGGAAAGAGTGAAGCGAAGGTCACAGAAAAGCTGGGGTTGGAAAGAGATGGGAAGATAGAGGACGAATCATAGTGTCAAAACTGACACACAAAAACAGGCCAATTTTGTGTATGTGAGGAGAGCTCCAGAGATCTGGGCTCGCAATTCAAAAGCCTGTGTCCCCCTCCTGCCTGTCCAAGCCCCCCTTTCCATCTTCACCACCCTCCTTCCCAAAAAGAGAAAGAAGGAAAACAAAATATCTACAGTTGTCGAGACAAGGGGAGAAAAATAGAGGCAAACATCTGTAATTTTCTCTGTGGGGCTTTGCAGTAATTGAGCCATTTGGATAAAAATAAAGGCAGCGGGCCTCTTAGGTAAGGGGAGCTTTTGCAATCTAAGAAGCTTGAATTATGCGTCTTGTGTCACTTTAAATCCCCCATTCTCCCCCTTCCCCAGGCTGCCCAAACCACTTTCCCTTTTCTTATTATTTTTTTAAGTACCCTGTCAAATGTCATCTGCAGAGCAGAGAATTTCAGCTGTCACAACTAATTCCAATTTTTCCATGTGTTTTTCCCCCCTTGGCCATCTGAGGGAAGGAGGGGCCTGGACAAGGCTTCTCTCTCTCTCTCTCTCTCTCTCTCTCTTTCTCATCTTTTTTTATTTCAAAAGAAAGATTTACATCATAAATTTGTTTCTAGAAGTGTTTAAGGTCTGTAATTTCCTCTTTTTGAATTGCAGTCTAATGTCTTCTCGTTTTGCAGCCTAACTCCCCCTCCATTCACACTGCAACCCCCCTACCCCAGCCCCAGACACACCATCTTACCTCAGCCCATCTCCTGGCTACCAGCATCATCCACCACCCTGTTCTTCCCCCTGGGCTCTGGATACCTTCAGAGTCACTGGGGTAAGTCCACAGCTTAATAGCAAGAGTTTCTGCTGAAATCCTTGTATGTCTTTCTTCCCCAGACAGACTGTAAGCTTCTGGAAGACCAAACAGATCTGATTTTTCTTTGTTATCCCATCCCTGATACATAAGATCATAGAAGAGCTTAGAACCCATCTAGCCTAACACCTTTATTTGACAGAGGAGGAAACTGAGATCCAGAAAGGTTAAGAGATTTGCCATAGTCACCCTGATCGTAAATGGCAGAGAGCCCGGTGACTCTAAGTTGAGCTCTCTTACTATTGTACCACACATAGTAGGTCTTCAGCAAATATCTAGTGATTAGTTGATTCATAGATTGGTTTAATGTTGCTTTTCTCCACATCTGCGCTGGTTATATGCCTTAGATTGTAACCTTCTATAAGGGGGAAGCAATTGTACAAAGTGCCCTGTCCAAGGTGTCAGAAGTCCAGTTTTTGAGTTTTTTCTGCCATTGAACAGTGTGTGACCTTAGGTAAATCACCTCCCTCTGGGCCTCAGTTTCTTCATTTGTAAAATGAAGAGATTGGACTAAATGGTCTCTAAGCTCCTTTCCACCTCAAATTCTTATTATCTCTCTCTTTAGGTCTGTTTCCTTGTCTATAAAATGAAGATGTTAGACTCCAAGGACTTTGAGAATCATAGAAACTAATTTAAAGATCTACACCAGAGCACAGAGAACTCCCAGCTCCCTCATTCCAGGCATTATCCCTCTTAGTGCTGCCCAGCTTTGCTGATTAATGTTCAGTTTAGCTCAACAGGCTTTTTTATTTTAATTAAACACCTACTAGTTGCCAGATACTCTACAAGGCACTTGTGTATACAAAGACAAACATGAAAATCTTTAACCTCAAGAAGTCTGAAGTCCATCAAAACCCCCAGATCTTTTTCATAGGAACTGTTTAGCCAGTTATGAGGCTGTTAGGTAGCACAATAGATAGAGAGATGGACCTGAGTTTAACTCTGACCTCAGATACTTACTAGCTGTGTGACTCTGGGCAAAGCATTTAACTGGTCTGCCTCAGTTTCCTTAACTGTAAAATGGGGATATTAATAGTACCTTCCTTGTTGATGTTGTGAGGATCAAATGAGATAATATCTATAAAGTGCTTGGTACACAATAGGTGCTATATAAATATTTATTCCCTTCCCATCTTTCCCTTCTCTTCAGTCCCACCTCCCTCATATTGTATTTGTAAGGTTGTTTTATTTACCCGAAGTGTAAAATTTTAAACACTTATCTCTATTAAATTTCATGTAAGACCTCTTCTGGCTCTAATATTCTACAATAGTTTTGAATCTCATCTCTGACATTTACAAGCTTAGTTGGTTTTGGGCAAATCATCTTTCTAAGCTTCAGTTTCCTTGTCTGTAAAATGGGAACAATAATTCCCTCACAGGGCTTTTGTGAGGGCCAGATGAGAAAATGTGTGTGAAGGGCTGTGCAAACTCAAAAACTGCTTTATTGTGTTAGCTATTATTATGACTACTTAAATCTCATAAATTTCAGATCAAATAAATCAAAACAAATAATTGTGAGGATTATATGAAATAGTTGTAAAGTACTTACTGTAAGGTACCTCGTACCTTAGTAGGTGCTTAATAAGTGCCTGTTCCCTTCCCTTCCCCCTTATATACGCACATATTGTTTGAGAGGAAACTGAAGCCAAGAGATGTGATACGACTTGCCCAAGGTCACACGATTGGCAAAGCTGGGGTTTAAACCCAGGTCTTCAGATTCTAGATCTATCGTTCTTTCCAAATTACCCTCCTCCTTCCCACTCCTTGAAATTTAGAGAATTGCCAATTTTTTTTTATCTTGGTCTTTTAGTTCTCCAAGTCTCTGAAGGGTTGCTGGGATGCTATCTTCAGAAGAATTATATGAGGGACTCAGTACCAGGGCAGGTAGAGACGCAAACTAACCCAACTGAGGACCTGAGATAGGACGGGACGCTAGGGTCTTCTTTGGACTTCGGAGTCAGGATCCATCCTTCCTACTTCTGAGATGGCATAAGATCTAGAAACCAGTAAGGCTCCCCTCACTAGTAAGCAAAGGAGGTAACTTGTCTTTGTGCTGTGTTTTCAGGAAGGCCTCTGGCTCTGAAACATCTCTTCCCCAGACTGATGGACAGAGCTAGAACTAACATGGGTTAATCAGAACTGTGCTTAGGTACCAACATCCCAAGGTCATGATTCCTTCCCCCTAGGTAGCACACTCTCTGACCCTCATTGTAAGTGGAATTCCTCCTCCTATCAAGAATGTGTTTCCTACCTAACCCCAAACCTCAATATCAGTCAAGGATACCAATCTGTCCCCCAGCTATTAACATTAATCATCATCACCATCAATAATTATTATCCTTACTAACTACAACTGTAGCTAGCATTCATGTAGCACTTTAAGGGCTTCAAAACACTTTGCTTATATTATTTGATTATCACAGCAATGCTAGGAGTTAGGTGCCAGTATCTCCATTTTACAGATGAAGAAACTGAGATACCAAAAATTTAAGTGATTTGCCCAGGGTCACCCAACTGGTAAGTACCTGAGGCAGGATTTGAAATTAGGTTTTCCTGATTCCAAGTCTGGCACTCCATCTTCCTCTTCCATTACCTGCTTCAGGACCCCTGCCCCACCATGCCTTTCTCACAGAGTTCTGTCCTACCAAACTGCTCTCTCTAACACCACTCCACACTCCACTCTCATGAACTACCTAGTCTGGGGATAGCCCTGACAAGGGATGTCTGGGATTGGATCGGTGCAGTATCAGCTAAAGATCAGTGGCAAAGACTCCTCACAGTCATGGAATCAGCTGCCACCTGCCACTCCACACATTCACAGTAAATCCAGTCCTAAGCCTGCCCCAGTCACAATCTCTGCCTGCTCTCCATTTCCACTCTGCTCTCTGGAACAGACTGCTAGATTTAGAATTGGACAAGTAGAATTCAAATCCTTCATCTGCCTCTTAGTACTCAGATGACCTTGGGCAAAGTACTTAATGTCTCTAGGCCTCAGTTTTCTCATCTACAAAATGAAGGGATTACACTGGATGGCTTCTGCTGATTTGAAAATGACTTCCGTGGATTGAGAAGAAGGCATGGGTAGAACTAGGGTCCCTCAAACTCTGAAATTCTGTAATTCTGTTAATGGTCAAATGCAATACAAATTCAAGGAACTTACATTGGATCATAGGACTTAAGGGTAGCTAGGTGGGGCAGTGGATAGAGCACTGGGCCTGGAGTCAGGAAGACTCACTCATCTTCCTGAGTTCAAATCTGGCCTCAGATACTTGCTGGCTGTGTGACCCTGGGCAAGTCACTTAACCCTGTTTGCCTCAGTTTCCTCAATCTGTAAAATGAGCTGGAGAAGGAAAGGGCAAACCACTCCAGCATTTTTGCCAAGAAAACCTCAGATGGGGTCACAAAGAGTGGGACACAACTGAACAACACCAACAAGAGCAATTAGAGGTGAAAGCAGGAGTGTGCTCAGCTCAGAATGGCTTGAGAGAAACCGATTGTTAAATTTTCAGAGTGAGCATTTAAACGCTTCAAATCGGGGCTTTACTGGTTATTTTGGTGATCATCTAGACCTAAGAAAGTGATGGAGAAAATGTTGCTAATGCAGCTTAAGTGCAAAAGTATATCAACTGTACTTCCCACTCCCCCCCAAAAAGCTACTTAATTTCTCTAGGCCTCAGTTTTCTATCTGCAAAATGAGGGTATCAGACAGGATGGCTTCTAAGGACCCTTCCATCTCTATGATTGTAAAGTTGTCCCTCCATCTTCCAGGGCTTCTCCCTGAAGACATCCCATCTCTTGGTACCTTCTCAAAGGCAGGTTGCTCCTTCTCTGGCTCACAGCTGTCTAATATTACAGGACCAGGAGGAGAAAATGATATGCTCCTCTCTCCACCCTCTGAAGCTATGACTCAGCAGTCACCCTTCCTCCCTCAATGTTTACACCATCCTATTTGGATACTTGTTTCTTTCCTCTAGGGACTCCCTTCTCCAGAGACCTGGTTCACAGTCATCTTCACCCTGAATCCTACCCTCTCCCTGGCTTCCCAGTTTCTCAATACCCATCACCTCTGCCTCAAGCCTGCCTCAATCAAGGATAGGAATGGCTATACCTTAAACACATTCAGCTTAATTAAATCTGCCCTGGGTGGCAGAATTCTCAGGTAAGGCTCTACTCACAGTTATCCAAAAATTAAACAAGCAACCAAGTCTTCTGGTCCACAATGAAAGAAAACATAGGGACTTCCATTCACTCTATGTAAATGATGGAGAACGGTCCTCTCTTGAGAGGTTTTAGCAGAGGGTGAAGGGAAATGGAGAACACAGTGTCATGGGGCACAAGAAGACTTCACCTTGTGATTCAAAGAGTGTTAAGATCATAGAATGGTTGTGATAGAAAGTGACCTTAGAGGTCATCCTCATTGTTCATCTTCTAGATGAAGAAGCTGAGTTTCCAACAGGTGCTCCTTCTATGTTGTCAAGGAAGTCTTGGCACCGGCCCTGAAGTCAGGAGGACCTGAGTTCAAATCCGGCCTCAGACCAAACACTTGACACTTACTAGCTGTGTGACTCTGGGCAAGTCATTTAACCCCAATTGCCTAAAAGTAAAAAATAAAAAAAAATAAAAAAAAAAAGGAAGTCTTGGGATCATGGGATGACGGGAATCCTAGACAGAGCTGAAAGGGACTTTGGAGGCAATCCAACACAATCTCTGCATTTTACAGTTGAGAAAACAGAACAAAAGAAGTGTTCTTCCCACATTTTCAAAAAACCCTTGGGATGATGAGATGACAAGGATGATAGATTTAGATGAGGAAGGGACTACAGAGACCTCTAGTCCACCCTTCTCATGTTACAGATGAGGAAATTGAGGCCCAAGGTGAAGTAAGTGACTTGCCTAAAGTCACAAAGAGAATGAGTTTTGAAGCCAGGTTTGAATACAGGTGCTCTGACTATAAATCTAGTATTCTTTCCACTATATCAGATAATCTAGTCCAATTCCCTCAATTTACAGATGAGGAAACTGAGGCCTAGAGAAAGAATCTTCCCACATTTGAAGCAATCCTTCTCCATCTTTGCACTACCACATACAATGTTAATAGGAGAGTTTAACCCCAATTTTCCTGATTGCTCATCCAGTGCTCTTGTCTTTTATAAACCTTAATACTGCTGTAATTACTTGGACCTGCCTTAGAATTATTCGTTTACTTATTCTACCCACATACTGCACTATACTGTAAATTATGTCAAAATAGAGACCTTGCTGTAAACAAATATGTGACCCTCATAGCAGAGCATCACCCAGGCCAGGTATAGATCAGATGTTCAATAAGGGAAGGAAGGCTGAGGACCCAAAAAACAAATATCTCCATTTTAGAGTATGGCTGAGGGCTAACCCTGAAGCTGAGCTGCCTCCTTCCTGGTAGGAACTAGCTAACTGTGCATACATACAGGAAAGTTTCTTGCTTCCCTATCCTTCACCCATACCCCCTACATCTCAAGGCACTTGGAAATACAATCCTTTAGTCCAGGGTTCTGTAGTTTGTCACCATGGGCTTCTTGGGAGGTAGAATAAGATACCCACCATCTATTATCCTTACCAGTCTTTTCTCTTTGATTCACTAGTGTAGGGAAGTCCCAGTATGAGAACTCCCTCCACTGGTACAGACAGTCTTAAAGAGTTTTCTGAGGACAGACCAACCAAGATGGCATAGTAGAAAGAAATAATAAAGCCCAGCACCACCCCAACCCCCAACTACTCCAATGATCCAAGAAATATTCCAAACTCAATAGTGATCAGGAAATCAAAGGAGAAACTACAGTAAATCATCTTTCCTGTCCAAGATCACAAATTTGACGTACTGGCAAATGACCAGAATAAGAACTATGGAACATCAGAGGACTGAGATCATGGACTTAGTACCCATAGGTCTGAGCTAGGCCAGCAAAGCAGAGACTCCCAGAACTGAAATTAGACTCAGCTCCCTGCCCAGACCAGCAGCCAGAGCCCCAGGCAAAGGATTGTCTGGAGTAGGACAGCAGCACTGGGATTTCTCCCAGAATGAGGTAAGATCACAGACTCAACTCCCAGAGTTCTCAATCCAGCAATGCCTCTAAAGCAGATTACTGAAAAAAGAACTAACCAAAAAAACAAAGAACTATTGTGAGTCCAAGGATGCCCAAGACACAAATCCAGAAGAATACCTGTCAGCAAAGTCTCAAAGAAAAACACATCTTATTCTCAATATTATTCCTCAAATAAATCATGCAAGAATTTAAAAATTAGTTTGAAATCATATTTTACATGAAATAAGAGCAATAAAGGAAAGAATTGAAAAAGAAATGAGAACTATGGAGGACAAGCTTAGAAAGAGCATTAACAGCTTAGTGTAAGAGGTGCAACAATGTACCCAAGTAAAAGACTCCTTGAAAATTAGAATGGACTAAACAGAAGACGATGACTCCATGAGACAACAAGAAATTTTAAATAAATGCAAAAGTTTGAAAAATAGGAAAAAAAGTAAGGCATTTCACATTAAAAAAAATAAATCAAGGAGAGATAATTTAAGAATCATTGGGTTACCTGAAAAGCATGACCAAAAAAAAAAAAAAAAAGAACCTAGACATCATCTTTCAAGAAATCATGAAAGAGAACTGCCTGGATCTCTAAGAACCAGAGGGTAAAGTGAAAATAGAAAGAATCCATTGGTCACTTCCTGAAAGAAACCCCCAAAATGAAAATTCCCAAGAACATCATATCCAAAATCTAAAATTTCCAGATCAGGAAAAAAAATACTGAAAACCACCAGAAAGAAAGAATTCAAGTACTTAATCTTGACTGAGGAACCACAGTCAGGATCACCCAAGTTTTAACAGATACAATTAAAAAGAAGTAAAGAATATGTAATACAATATTCCATAAAGTAAAAGTTAGAGGTTGATAATGAAGAATAACTTACTCAACAAAAATGAGTATAATCCTACAGGCAGGGGGAAATAGATATTTAATGAAATAGAGAACTTTCAAGTATTGCTATTGAAAAGACCATAGCTAAGTAGAAATTTTGAAATACAAACATGGAAGCAAAGAGAAATATAAAAAGGCAAATAAAAATAAGCAATCAGAAAATTATAAGGATGAAGTGGTTACTTTCTAATGGAGAGAGAGGGATGATTTAAACTATAATGTCAACAAACATCATAAAGGAAAGCAAATAAGATGGAGGGCCTGGGACTGATTTTTATGCTGTGACGATCTTAAAAGAATAAAGGAAAGGAAAAGGGAAAAAGGAAACGTTAGGGGGAAAAAGAGAAGTAATCGCAGCTCATGTATCTCACATAACCAGGGAGTGCAAGTAAAAATTTATACAAACAAGAATGGGGTGGTAGGAGCAGGTGTCACTTGAACCTCACTTTAAGCTGATGAAGATCAAAGTGAACAGAAACGGAACAACTTATACTATAATTTTGAAATACGTAAGAACTCTGATCGACAGGATGATCGACCATGATTCCAGAGGACTAGTAACTTAGAATGCTGCTCACTTCCTAACAGAGAGGTGATGGACTTAGAGGGAGATGAGTAGTTTTAGACATGTCCAATGTGGGGATGAATTTACTTGACTATGCACATTTGTTGCAGGGGTTTTGTTTCTCTTTTTCTTTCTTTTTTTTTTATCTTAGAAATAAAAGGTACAGTAAAAGGTTGCTCCTTCAGAAGAGTAGAAGTTATTCCATGGGGGTAACTAAGTGTATGAAAGTACACTATATTTGGAGTCAGAAAATATGTTAAACATGTATGACTTAGTCTTTCTGGACCTCAGTTTCCTCATGGGTAAAATGGCCAAGTTGGACTAGAATGACCTCTAATATCCTTTCTATCTCTTAATCATATGACCTTCAGGTCACCATATGGTTGCAGCCAGAAGGAGTGGGAGTGGGAGTGGGAGTGGGAGTGGGAGTGGTAGGGGGGCTGGGCTGTTGTTCAAAGGAGAGCAAAGTTACAGCCCAGGGCTAGTCCTTCCCCAGCCAGGATGTTAACTACAACACAGCCCCAGGGGGCCTACTACTCAGCTACCCAGTTTCCCTGCTTTTCCTCCCTCACTTCCTCTCAACAAACAGAAAACTTTTGTTCTGTTGTGGTGTGGTGTTCTTCAGTTACCCTTAATTGCAACCTTCCCCTCAATGGGGCTTCTTGGATGGTTGTCTTGTAGGAGCAGGTCATTCCCCTCTGAGATCTGGGAGAGAAAGCTTGCACTAATGAATGGTGAAGAGAGAGGAGACAGGACCAAAGCTGTCCCCTAAAGGCAAGACCCAGGATGCAGAGGCTATCTGCCTGATTAAATCAGCAAGGAAACTATACTTCTTCTTAGGGAACTCTATGTGCTAGAGAATAATGATTTACATTTAAAAGAATTCTTCAGTTTACCAAAGGATCCACTGCCTGGTTCAGCACTTTTCATTCATTAAAGGGCTTTTGAAAGGGACCTTAGAGATTATGATCCCTCGTGGTTCTATAGAGGAAGAAGCTAAGCCCCAGGAATAGAATAGAAAGGAGCTTACTCGAAGTCTTAATGCAAGAGCCAAGCAAGAGTTAAACTCAGGTCCTCTGATTCTAAATTCAAGGCTCTTTTCACTATACTCACCACCCCAGCCTCTCATTCAATCAATCAACCCTGTGCCCAGGATGAGGATTCAAAGAAAGACAAAATCATGATCCCCGCCCTCAAGGAGCTTACATCTTAATGAGGAAGATGTGCACATACACACTCAGTACAGAAGAGATGGAGGGTAGGTTAGAGAGGAAGGAGGGGGAGGGGAGGATGGAATTGGGAAGAGGAAGAGAAGAGGAGAAAGGCTTGACATTGTTTTGTTGATTGTCTAGACTTAAGAAAGTGGTGAAATAAATGATGATAATGTAAATTAAATTTAAAAGGTGTTGTGCTGAAAGCAGGTTGTTAAACATTTACCAGCATATACCTACCCCATGCCTATTTCCACCCCTTGGTCTTTGTAGGCTTTGCTCCCTTTCCCCCAAAAAACTCTTGTTGCTCCTCTAAATTCTTTCAAAGTCCAGCTCTAGGTCTACCCTACTCACCCCCAGCCTGTAGAGATCTTTACTCCCCTAAACTCCTGTAGCATTTACTATTTGTGCTACATCAAACAATCAACAACCATTTATTAAGTATCTACTACAGTATGTGCCAAGCATTGTGCTAGGTTCTGAGGATACAAAAATAAAACTCCCTGTCCTCTAGCAGCTTACATTCTATCAGAGGAGACAACATATACAAAATACAGTCAATACAAGGAAAATTGGATGAGCAGGGTACTAGAAACAAGATGACTTGGGTTTAATTCCTTAGTATAATTTGTTCAACACCCTACCTAACATTATCTCTCATGCTCTCATTGCAGAAGGGTGGCTCTAGTGCAAGGATCCTTAACCATGAGTCCATGACAGAGAGAGAGAGAGAGAGAGATGACAGAGATAGATAGCAATGTAATTGGTTTGGTAATCCTATATATTTTATTTTATGCATTTAAAACATTATTGTGAGAAAATGTCCATAGACTTCACCAGTATGCTAAAGAGGTCCATCATACACACATACACACACACACACACACACACACACACACACACACACACACACACATATTTAACAGCCCCTGCTCTAGTAGATAGACTATAGGACTTGAGGTCAGGAAGACCTTCATTAGAATCTTGCCTCGGTCACTTTACAAGCTGTGTGACCCTGGGCAAATCATTTACCCTCTTTCAGTCTCAGTTTCCTCATCTATAAAAAAATGGAGATAATAATAGCACCTACTTTACAGGGTTGTTATCAGGATTAAATGACAAAAATACATGTAAGGTGCTTTGCCAGCCTTAAAGTGCTACATAAATGCTAGCTATTATTATTATCAGGAAACTTTTCACATAGAAGTTGTTGCTTGAGCAGTTTTGAAGGAAACTAAGGGATCTGAAGAGATTCTAAGAGACAGAGGGGAGGTGGGAATTCGTGCCAAATTTGAAGACAGTATGACAAACAGATTGTAAGGAATGGCAGGAAGTCCTTTTGGCAAAATGGCATCATGCAGGAAGAGGAATAATATGTAATAAGGTTCATATATATGTATATACATACACATATACACATATACATATATACATGTATACATATATGTGTGTATATGTATATATGTGTATGTGTATCTAGATATACATATATAACGCATTATAGGAGTGAGGTTGCAAAGGGCTTTAGAAGCAGCATTATACTGGACTTATTGCTTATAATGGACTCTCTGTGTAAGAGGAAGGGAAGCTTTAGGATTTATTGATTAGTGAGGTGACGTGGTCAGACCTTCAAAATAACCCACTTGGCAGCTGTAAGGAGGATGAACTGGAGAGGGGAGAGCCTTAAAACAGAAAGTCCAATTCAGAGGCTACTTCAGTAGTCCAGGCTGGAGCTGATGAGGCACTGCCTTCTCGAACACATTTTAGGTTTGCCATTGACACCGACGCTAAGGTAGGTTGATCTGCTTTCCCTTCCCCCACCTTGTTGGCATGATAAGCTAGTAGAAACAGAGGCAAGGTAGGGGATACAATCTAAGATATTTCTTCCAGGAAGCCAGGACTTGAATATCAATGGGCTGGGACCAATTTGCTGCAGAGACCCAACCTCCACACGCCCCTCACATTGGTCTTTCTGTATGCTGCTCCTTAACTGGAAGTCATTAAGATGGGAAATGGCTCCTCCAGGCCAAGCCTGTGCCCACTCACTTCGGTGGTGTTACAGTAAGGGAAATTGCCCTAAATATGAATCAACATATTCGCCCAGAGGAGGGAGGGGGAAGTGATTTAGATTGCATGCAGGCCACTGTTGGCTGCCCTTTGGTGCACAATGTTTTCAGCTTGCCTGCCTTCAAATAGCTCCAAAATCATATGTTTTATTTGGTATGACCAATCACTGAGGACCTGGTCTGCCCAGCACATCCAGCCAAAGTGTGGCATTTAAAATCATATCTTCCCTTCATTTGTAATGAACAAAATGGTTTTTGTACCTTTCCATAAGGGAAGGGAAGGCTTCGCCCTTTTTCTCTCCCCAGAGGTAACCCTGGGATTCCTAGAGCCTCTGTTCCTTCTCAGTCAAAACATCTACCCACATAACTTTGAGGTTCTTGTAGGTTTAGCTCTGGGGAGAAGAGGAAAGCAGTGTGCTCATATGGACAGAGACTGAGCTAGGAACCAGGAGCCAAAGGGGTTCCTAGAAGCCTTGTGGCAATCTTCCTCGAAAGGGGAAGAATCATTTGGTAATATCCCTTAATTCTTCTGCTTGTGTATTATAGAGTGTATAAGAGAAAGCTATTCTCAGACTTTGGGTGACCTGGGTTCAAGTCCTGTCATTGACACATTGGCAGCACTAGGACTGTGGACAAGTCACTTAACTTTTCAGTGGTTCCAGGCAGTTCTCTAAAACTCATTTTCAGAGAAGCTACCCATCTACACCAGTAGAAGTTCCTCCCAGAGAACCAATGTAGGGAACCCTACAACAATGAAATCACAGATCTAGTTGCTACCTCTATTATCATCAACATTTTTTTTAATTAAAATGGAGGACACCATATACACCACTCATAGGTGATAAAAGGGCCCATAACTCACACAGCAATGACAATGTAGAAGACAATGTAGAAATCAGTTGCACTCATTTCTTTCTTTCTTTTCTTTTTTTGTAAATAGTATTTTATTTTTTCCAATTACATGTAAAGATAGTTTTCAACACTCATTTTTTATTCTGAATTCCAAATTTTTCTCCCTCCCTCTCGTCCCCCTCCCTAAGATGGAAGCAATCTGATATAGGTTATACATGTGCTCTCATGTAAACACATGAGTGGCACTGATTTCTGTAGCATTAAGCTCCAGGCCAGACTGAAGGCTGTAAAATCCTGGTAGGTTCCAACTGTCTAGATGGTCTCAAAACCTAGACTTGGGACTGGCAGCCTTTGACACACATTCCAAAAAGAGTAGGCTGGTTTTCATGGATTAATTCCTGTTACTGTACCTACCTCCCTGTGACTGGCAAAAGTCAAAGATGATCCGACACAAGAGTTGGCCCCGAAGCTCAAATATTCCTGCTTTAGCATGTGGTCACCACCATCCCCTACCCCCATGTGCTTTGGGAAAAGAGGGCAGAGCTTTGGCATGCTATTTTTGAAAGGTTGCCAACCCTTGGCTTCAACCCCTAGCACACTACAGCCATGTCTGTCCTCATTCTTCCTCCTGCAGTTTTAAGCCTAATATTTTTGCTGTTCTGTTCTCAGTGATGACACAAATCAGCAGGTGACCATCCTCAAGCTAATTACTCCCAAAAGTTTGGAGGTTGTTGTTAAGATCATGAGGATTACCTTTAGTTGTTACTGAGAAAATTATGCTAATGATAAGAGGTAAGACTTTGCATGGTTATTATATAACAATTATGAGATTGCAAAACTTTTTAATCCTGTTGGATTGCCACTATTGTCTTCTCACTGAGCCAAGCACAGAAAGATACATTGTAAATGAAGAAGTTCCCTAGACTTTCCCTAGACATGCAACTCAATGAGGCCTCTAAGCAAGCATTATGGCCCTTCAGGGGTTAATTAAAGTGCTGGAGGAGAATGATCTTTTGGTTCATGCACGGAACTTCAAAAATCACCACCTATTTGCAGTCAATCCTTCCACGGTTTCTCCCTCCCTCCTTTCAGCTCATGTTCAATTTTCTCAAATTGAATCCTCTTGAGGCACTTTGTTGGTTTACCATGATTGAATGGGGGTATTGTGGTTGAAATGTCCTATTATGAAATCTAACTTGTCTCTCTTTCTGGATGAAGTTACCTGAGCTGCCAGTTACAGACACCATATGCCCCATGTAGGCTGGCCCAGACCATTGGTTCCTCTTCTTAACCTCTGAACCTATGGGCAGCTGCCAAGTCCCCGTGTACCTGCTTTGGAATTGAAAAGCTGCCTCCTGCCTCCCTGTCCATTTGGCTAGAAGTCAGTCGTAAGCCACCAAGAGAACAGGGAAAAACAAACTCTCTGCTCTCACCCTGATCGCCATCTGCAACCTGAAGATATGGAAGACAGATGTAAAAGCATGAAGCATTATGACTTGGGAATAAGGCCTCACTTCCATGATGTGACTATTCAGTATAATTTAACAGATCTTTATGACGTTCTTGTAGAGCATCAGTCAGTCAATAAACATTTATTAAGTGCCTACAATGTATCAGGCATTGTGCTTGCTACTGGAGATAAAAAGACAAAAAATGAATCGATCTCTGCCCTCCAGAAGCTTACATTTTACTGGGGAAAACAACATGGACAGAGAGAAGCAAATAAAAAATAAAACAAAGTAATTGGGGTTGGGGGAGGAGAAAAGTAGAGCAGCTGCTCCTGACCGGTCAGTCGTCCAGGTAACTTTGAAGTCTTATCCAGCAAATCTCCCAGCCAGCTGTAGCCACCATTCCCCATGTCAGGTTGTAGCCTCAGGATAGAATCTGAGTTCAAATCCAGCCTCAGACATTTACTGTCTGTGAGACCCTGGGCAAGTTAGTTCCCCAACTATGAAATGGGGGTAATAGTACCTATCATGCAACGTTACTGTAAGGATCAAATGAGATGCTATTTGTAAAAAGCATTTAGTACAGTTCTTAGAATATAGTAGGTGCTATAGAAATGCTTATTCCCTTTCCCCTTCCTTTCCCTTCACAAAAGTGGTCATATCATTTGCTCCAGCAATGCTATTGTTAGGATTTTATCCCAAAGACCTTATGAAAAGGGAGAGAAAAAGATGTATCTGTTGGAAAATGTTCATATCTCTTCTATTTGTAATAGCAAAAAAAATTCTATTTAATTTAGCAAACATTTATCAAATATATACTATGTCCTTGAGTCTGTGCTAGGCACTAGGGACAAAAAGACAAAAATCAGACAGTTCATGCCCTTATTCAACCAACCAATCAATAATTAATTAATCACCTACTATGTGCCGGACACTGTGCGAGGCACTGGAGACACAAATACAAAGACAGAAACAATATTCTACTGAACTATATAGTATGTACATAGGTAAGTAACGACAAGAGATGCACAAAACAAATATGATGAAATTTCAGGGGGTATTAACAACTGGGATGATCAGGAAAGGGATTTGAAGAGGCCCAGATGAAGAAAGAGAGCACTGTTATATAAGAGAAGGAGCAGGTCGCCTAGTCTGGCCGGAATGTAATGTGTAAGAGAGCATCATGGATAATCATGGAATCCTGGAAAGCTCAGTTGGAGCCAAATTAAAAAGGACTTTTTTTTTTTGGAGGCAATGGGGGTTAAGTGACTTGCCCAGGGTCACACAACTAGCTAATACGTGTCTGAGGGCAGATTTGAACTCAGGTCCTCCTGACTCCAGGGCCAGTGTACTATCCACTACACCACCTAGCTGCCCCAAAAAGGACTTTAAATTCTAATCAGAAGGCTGCATGTTATCCTTGTGGCAGCAGCAAAGAGCCATTAAAGCTTCTGGCCATGGGGAGTCACATGGTCAGTCACAGTCAACCTAGAAGTCTAATGATTGGAGATTAGAATGTTAATGAATTAGAATGCTAGAAGTACCTAAATGATAAATATGAAGAACATAAGGAAACATGAAAAGCCTTAGATAAAGTGATGACGAGAGGTCAACACAATGAGAACAGCATGCCTGTTGACTACAGCGATACAAAAAGGAAAATAAGCCAAAGACAATGAAGACTGAATTTGAAAGGGACAGAGAACAAACATTTTTTGCACATCTCAATCAATCAACAAGCGTTTATTAAGTGCCTATTACGTGCCACTCACTTTGCTAGTTGTGATGGATGTAAATACAAAAAATGAAACATCCCCTGCTCTGAGGAGCTCACAATATATCAAGGAGGCAATGTGTACATACATATGGATATACAAGATAAATATATGTAGAATAAATGCAAAATAAACACAAGACATAATTATCTTGTGAGGGAGGGACTAGTAGTTAGGGGAGATCAGGAAAGGTGTTAGGAACTATGCATTTTAAATGAAAGAGAGGGATTCTATGAAATAGAGATCAGGAGGGCTGACTAGTTCAAAGGTGCATCATTGGAGATGATGTGCTCTGTTCGCTAAGAATAGATGGAAAGCCAGTTTGACTGGATTGTAGAGGGCAGGAAGGAGAATAATACATAAGGAGGCTGAAAAGATCATAGGCAGCCACTGGAGTTGACTGAGTAGGGGAAGAGCCAGATAGTGAAGGCCAAGCTAGGGTGTTGGCATTTTATCCTAGCAGCAACAGGAGCCATTGAAGATTGCTGAACAGAAAAGTAGCATGAACAGAGCTGTGTATAAGAAAGATTATTCTGGCAGTGGTGTGAAGGATGGATTGGAAGAGAGAGTGAAGTGAGAAAAACCTGTGAGAAAGACGACTGCACTAGTTTGGGCTGGGCGACTAGGTGGTGCAGTGGATAGAGCACAGCGCCTAGAGTCAGGAAGACTCATCTTCATGAGTTCAAATCTATCTCAGACACTTTTTGGCTGTGTGACCCTGGGTAAGTCAATTAACCCTGTTGGCCTCAGTTTCCTCATCTGTAAAATGAGCTGGAGAAGGAAATGGCAAATCACTCCAGTATCTTTGCTAAGAAAACCCCAAATGGGGCCACAAAGAGTCGAACATGGCTGAACAACAACAAACATAGTTTGGGCAGGTGGTAATAGGATATACTAGGGTGGTAGCAGTGGGAAAAGACAGAAGGAATGAGATTTGAGTGGCTCAGTTGAAACCACACTCTATGATGCGTTGTAAACAGTTCAGTTTATTGGCTTGCGTCTACATATCTTTTCTCCCCAGTTTACCTGGATTCTTAACGAGACGGGAAACATATAGCCAGCAATGGTGCCCTCTTCCTTGCTCCTTCAAACAACTTTATGGTAGCATTTCACACAATGGAACATCTATCATATTCCACTTAAGTCTTTTCTTCTCCTGGCTAAGCACTCTCTGTTTCTTCAAGCAATCCTCATACTGTATTAACTTGAAGTCACTTGCCATCCTGGTTGCCCTCTTCTGAGGGCCCTCTTCCCCAGCTTATCAAGGTCTTTCCTGTACTATGACATACAGAATAGATGATTATTTCCAATTTATCCTGTATAAATCTTGTTTGTACTTAGTTTTTTGCATGTTGTCTCCCCCATTAGACTATGATCTCCTTGAAACCAGGGGATAGTTTTTGCCTTTCTTTGTATTCCAGCCCTTAGCACAGTAACTGGCACATAGTAGGTCCTTAATAAATGCTTATTAACTAACTGACAATACTACTTCAGATGTGGTCTGACAAGTGCAGGTTACAATAGGATTATCACCTCCCTAGCCCTTAATATAACCTAAGATCACAAGCTTTTTAAATTTTCTGCTGCCAGATTTTACTATTGATTCTTAGGGAACTTACAGTTTCACTAAAACTCCCAGATTGTTTTCAAATGGACAGCCATTTAGCTCCATCTCCCTTTTCTTATACTTACAAGGTTGTTTTCTTTTTAACCCAAGCTTAAGACTTGGGGGATATGAAAGGACACAATTCAGGACCTGAAAGAGGTTCAGGGATCATCTAAAAGTTCTCTCAAAGGAACAACCCTCTCTAGTTTCACTGTACACTTAACACAGTGCTTGGCACATGTAGTCACTTAAACATTTGTTGGTTGGCTGATTGATTGGAAAAAGAGAATCTGTCCTCTCTAAACAAATCTTTTTTTAATTTTTTTTAATTTTTTTATAAAATAATAAATAAATTTATTTGTAGTTTTCAACATTTACTTCCACAAGATTTTGAGTTCCAAATTTTCTCCCCATCTCGCTCCTCCCCCCACCCTAAGATGGCATGCATTCTGAATACCCCTTCCCCTAGTCTGCCTTCCCTTCTATGTCTCCCCTCCTTTTATCCCCTTCCCCTTCCAGTTTCCTGTAGGGCAGGATAGATTTCTGTACCCCATTTCCTGTATTTTTTATTTCCCAGTTGCATGTGAAAACATTTTTTTAAACATGTGTTTTTAAAACCTTGGGTTCCACATTTTCTCCCTTCCTCCCTCCCCACCCACCCTCATTGAAAAGGCAAGCAACTCAATATAGGTTATATATGTGTAGTTATGCAAAACACTTCCATAGTAGACATGCTGTGAAAAACTAACTCTATTTCCCTTAATCCTATCCCACCCCTCCATTTATTCTATTCTTTCTTTTGACCTTGTCCCTTCTCAGAAGTATTTGCTTCTGATTACTCCCTTTCCCAACCTGCCCTCCTCTCTATCATCCCCCTACTCTCTTGTCCCCTTCCCCCCCTATTTTCCTGTAGGGTAAGACAGATTTCCATACCCAATTGAATGTGTATGTTATTCCCTCCTTAAGTCAAATCTTATGAGAATAAGATTCACTCATTCCCTCTCACCTTCCCCCGTTTCCCCTCCACTGTAAGAGCCTTTTCTTTTCTGTTTTTTGTAAGATAATTTACTCCATTCTACCTCTCCCCTTCTCCTTCTCCTAGTATAAATCCTCTCTCACACCTTAATTTTATTCTCCAGATATGACTCCTTCATCTTTAACTCACCCTGTGCCCTCTATCTATCTATCTATCTATCTATCTATATATATATACATACACATACATATAATTTTTTCCCTCCAACTACCCTAATACTGACAAAGGTCTCATGAGTTACAGATATCATCTTTCCATACAGGAATGTAAAAAGTTCAACCTTAATAAGTCTTTTAGTATTTCTCTTTCCTGTTTACCTCTTCATGTTCCACTTGAGTTTTGTATTTGAAAGTCAACTTTTCTATTCATCAAGAATGCTTGAAAGTCCTCTATTTCACTAAATGAACATTTTTTTCCCCTGAAGGATTATACTCAGTTTTGGTGGGTAGGTGATTCTTGGTTGTAATCCTATCTCCTTTGCCCTCCAGAATATTACATTCCATACCCTGCGGTCCCTAAATGTAGAAACTGCTAAATCTTGTGTTATCCTGATTGTGTTTCCACAATACTTGAATTGTTTCTTTCTAGCTGCTTGTAATATTTTCTCCTTGACCTGGAAACTCTGGAATTTGGCTACAATATTCCTAGGAATTTTCCTTTGGGGATCTCTTTCAGGAGGAGATCAGTGGATTCTTTCAATTTCTATCTTGCCCTCTGGTTCTAAAATTTCAGGACAGTTTTTCTTGATAATTTCTTGAAAGATGATGTCTAGGCTCTTTTTTTGATCATGGCTTTCAGATAGTCCAATCATTTTTAAATTCTCTCTCCTGGATCTATTTTCCAGGTCAGTTGTTTTTCCAATGAGATATTTCACATTGTTTTCTAATTTTTCATTCTTTTGTATTTGTTTTACAGTGTCTTGATTTCTCATAAAGTCACTAGTTTCAATTGCTCTATTCTAATTTTTAAGGAAGTATTTTCTTCAGTAATCTTTTGGACTTCCTTTTCCATTTGGCCAATTTTCATTTTTAGGGCATTCTTCTCCTCATTGACTTTTTGGACGTCTTTTGCCATTCGGGTTAGGCTATTTTTTAAGGTGTTATTTTCTTCAGTATTTTTTTGGGTGTCCTTTAGCAAGCTATTGACTTGTTTTTCATGATTTTCTTGCATCACTCTCATTTTTCTTCCCAGTTTTTCCTCTTCTTCTCTTACTTGCTTCTCACAATCCCTTTTGAGCTCTTCCAAGGCCTGGGATTGATTCATATTTTTCGTGGAGGCTTTGGATGTAGGAGCTTTGGCTTTGTTGTCTTCTTCTGGTTGTATGTTTTGATCTTCTTTGTCACCAAAGTAAGATAATATAGTCTGACTCTTTTTGCGCTGCTTACTCATGATCCCAGCCAATTACTTGAGTTTTAAACTCTTTGTTAAGGTAAGAGTCTGCTTCCAATGTGGAGAATGTACTGTCCCAAGCTTCAGGGGTTTGTACAGCTGTTTTCAGAGATACTTCTAGGGACTTGTAAATTTTCAGTTCTTCCAAGGTGGTATGATAAGGGACGAGGTGTTTCCTCTCCACCACAACAACAAGCTCCACCATGCCAGTGCTCCTCCTCACCCCAGGACCACTCATCGGAACTGTGACCCAGATCCAAGCACAGGCAAAGCAAGAGATTCCTGCCTCAGTGCTGGCAAAGAGATCCCTCCAATCCCTCTCTGATCATCCACTCGATTCCCCCTCAGTCTGTGGGCTGGTAGCTCAGGAGGTAGCTGCTGCCCCAGGCCGCGCTCAGGACTTGTGGCTGAGACCTAGCTCCTAACTCTCACCACAGTCACAGACTTTTCCCAATGACCTTCTAAGTTGTCTTTGGTGTTCATGGGTTGAGAAGTCTGGAAACCGCCACAGCTGCCTGAAATTCAGTCCTCTGAGGCCTGCTTCCAGGGTCAATGTGGCCTGTGCACCCATGCCAAACTGCATTCCTCTCCCCACCCGGTGCGATATACCTTTCTGATCAACCATCCAGGTTGTCTTGGGCTGGAAATTTGTTTCACTCTGTCTTTTTGTGGGTTCTGCTGCTTTAGAATTTGTTTAGAGTCTTTTTTTTACAGGTATTTGGAGGGGTTTGGGGGAGAGCTCAAGCAAGTCACTGCTTTCACTCTGCCATCTTGACTCCGCCCCTCCTAACCAAATCTTGAGAAAGAAGTTAGTTAGATTTAGTCACAAGATTCTTTTCAAGAGTTCAATGATTACCTCCCTGTAAATAATTCCCAGATCTACATATTTGGCCCTTGTCTATTTCCAGTACTGCGTGACTATCTATCATTAGTACATCTCACACTGGATGTCTCCCTGGCATCTCAAACTCAACATGTCCAAAACCAGAATTCGTTTTCTTTTCCCCAAAACCCTCCCCTCTTCTGAGTTTCCTTATTACTGTCAAGGGCACCACCTTGTTTCCAGTCATCTAAGTTTGAGACCTTAGTTTCATCCTCAATTCCTCATTCTCCCCACATATCCAATAAGTTGCCAAATCTTGTCATTTCTACCTTAATAACATCCTTCCTCCATGCCTCTATTCAGCCACAGCCACACCCTAGTTCAAGGCCCCATCCCCTTTCACCTGAACTACTGCAATAGCCTCTTAATTAGTCTTACTGCCTCAAGTCTCTCTCCACTCCAATCTACCTTCCAAACAACTGTCATAATGATGTTCCTAACGTGTAAGTCGGACTTAGCTTCTGTCAACACAACTCAAATCCCACCTTCTACAAGACTCTCTCTCTCTCTCTCTCTCTCTCTCTCTCTCTCTCTCTCTCTTTCCCCCTCCCTCCCTCCCTCCTCCCCCCCTACAAGAAAGCTTTATTGTCAATACTTACTTTCAGGTTTGGGGTGGGAGCCAAAGCATCAGGATGAACCCAAGTCATAGAGGAAGGCCTAGATTGTAGTCCAGTGTCAGACTGAGCCTCTTAAACAGGTACCCACCCAGCCTGGGGGCTCACTTGTATGTGACACAGGGTGGAATTCTCAGAGATATTGGTTTCCTTGGCTAGAGCCTAGAGTATGCAGCTCCATTAGATCCTGGTATAGGCCCTTCTCCAGGGTCCAAACAGATTCCTTGGCATTCAGGATACAGCCGCACTCATCTTGGGCAGTTTTCTACACAACCCGGAAGAAGACTAGGCCCTTGAGGTTTTCCTTTACCATATCATGGAAAAAAGTGATATAGCCCCAGGGAGGGTGACATCATCCAGGTTGAAATAAAGAAACAGGGACAGGTAAGAGTAAGAGGCCCACAGGTAGAGTTGGCCAGGTAGTTGACAGCAGACTTAGCCTCAGGGGAAAAGATGTGACAGATCTGGAAGGTGAAGTTCACGCCAAAGACTGGTGGCAAGGGAGGCAACTTGTCCCTAAAGCACAGGTCTAGCTACCAAGGAGGCAGCGTGTCCCTGAGACAGGAGGCTGGCTATGAAGGAGGAGACTGCTCCAGAAAGGAGGTAGTCAAAAGGCAACTTGAGGTGGCTGGCCCCGGCAGTTGGCTAGCAGACAAGCTGAGCTGGTCAGCTTCGGAAAAGTAAAGGTCAAGGGTAAGGGGCTCTGGGGATACCCTGATCTGATCTGTTGAAGCAGGAAGCAGAGCCCAGGTGGTGTGGTCTGCATCTACTCTCTATATATCTTGAATACCTAGTTATTTTCATGTTGTCTCCCCATGAGGGCAGGGACTGTTTTTGCCTTTCCTTGTATACCTAGGATACACAGTGCTTAGTAGACTCTTGTTAGTTGATTGATTCAAAATAATTTCAAACTGATTCAAAATGATATTCAAAGTAATTTCATTTAGGCTTTTCATTTCATTGATGAGGAAACTGAGACCCAGATAGTGGAAGTGATTTCCCTTTCACCGTCCAGAGGAGCAACTCCTATGGAAATCATCTGAAATTCTTGCTACCACTAACATCAAATGCCAACTAAATGCCCCAAGCAGGAAGACCAACCTAGCAGAGGCAGCAATATGAAACAAGAGGCATGTGCTAGGCAGGCCAAACCACTGCCACCACAACCACCATTCCCCTTCTTCATTCCCAGTGGAGGTAGCCCAGCATCCTATACCCAAGAGCCCCTCAACTAGTAGCACCCATACCTCTGGCTACTGGCCAAGATTCCAGCCAGGCCTCTTCAGCCATTATGTAGGGGAGCAACCTCCACAGAAACCTGTCAGCTGCCTCAATATCCAGAGCTACTAACAACCCAGACCAGAAAGATTTCTCCACCAAAGTCCTTGGCTCTGTCAAGCGGTTCAACATTAGAAACAGGCATGGCTTTATCAATGGAAATGACACTAAAGAAAATGTGTTTTGCCTTACAGTTGTACTCTCAGCACCACTGGGCCCAGCAGCTAAGCCCTCCTATATGTACTGTACTCCCTGTAACTTGAACTTCTTGACAGCTGGGAATGTTTCATTTATCTATCGCTATCTCCAGCATTCAGAACAAAGTTTGATACTTATTAAGTGCTTAACAAATGCTTTTTCATTCACTCATTCTTGCCAAAGTAAATAGAGGCATAATTCAAACCCAAGGACTTGGAATCTAAATCTGAGATTCTCCCTGGTAGATCATGTAATTAACAAGAAATACACCCTCCCAAAATGGCGCTAGAACCTCAGCCAAAGATATCCAAAGGCCTTGACTTGACCCTCAGGGTGAGCTTAGCCAATGAGAGTTTGTGCAGAAGATGAAATTCCCTTAAACTTCTGTGGTGTATGTTGGGGGAACTGAAAAGCTACCTCCTGCTGCTAAATAGGAATGAAATTTTCTTTGGAAGCCTCTGAGACTTCCTGCCTTCCTTGTTTAATTATTCTTCCCATCAACTGGTCATTGTCTGCAACGCCTCTAGGTCTCGAGCAGAGCCAAATGTAACAAATGTCCCATGGAACAACACAACCAAAAAAAAAAAAGTAACTGTGACACCATGAATGAAAATACTGAGCAGCATACCTGAGAGGAGTATAGGCTACACCTATGCCACTGGGGTCACTGTTGTCTACTTCGTTGTTCTGACTCTCAGCACATGGAAACTTTTGCTTCTGAATCACAGAATCTCAGAGCTGAAAGGGGATTCAGTGGCCATATAGTCTCATCCATATCTGAATCTCTTTTACAATATACCTGACAAGTAGCCACAAAGCCTTTGCTTAAAGATGGAACCATAATTAGGAATTCTCATAAATGGCACAGAATTTGGTGGTGGCACAAAAGACAGCTCATACACATGGGCACTTGTTCTGAGAGGACAGCCAATATCACTTAAATCCAATTCACTTGCATGTCATGGCATCACCTTCCTCGTGTCATGTTCCTCTTCAAGAACAAAGGACAAACAGCAGTAGCAGCAACCTGTGTCTCAGAGAGCTTATTCCCTGCCCCCCAGGAGTTGGGCCCAATGAGAATGACACTCATCAATAGGGCCCTATACGGGCTGCACGCCGGCCCTCTGCCAGTTGTGCGCCAGTACCCACTTCTCTTAAAAGAAGTGCACCACCAGAGTCTTACCCACGCCTGGGTCTTCGGTTCTGAGCCGGATCACCACACAGAGACAAGCCATCGGGAGGCACCAACACCTGAGCTTTATTCAGAGGCCAACACAGCAAACCATCATAGCAAGCCCAAACAGCAAGGCCAGAGCAACAGGGCAGGAGCCAGGGGAGAGCGCACGTGTGTGATCTGACCACGCTTGTTCCTCAGTACCTACTTAGCCCCTCCTCCCCAGCCCGCTACTAGCCAATGATTGTAGGGTCAGATACCGGAAAGGGCTGTCTGAGTTTAGCACACCAAGGGGGAGGGAGTGACGTAGGAGGCCAGGATTGGATACAGGAAGGAGGCATCTGGGATTGACGCATAGACAAGAGTACGTGACCTAGGAAGTCAGACTCAGGAGGGGACTGGGTCAGTGCTGCACAAAGGGACCCGGAGGTCAGGAAGGTCACAAGAGGCATCTGGGGATGACGTTGCATATAGGGAGGGGACTAAGCAGAGGGAACTCAGTCCTCTGCCCTCCCACTCCCACGTGGCACCGCCCCTTGCCTCAGGAGCTCAGGCTCGGCTACTTCCTTGCACCCAGCTTATCTCATAGCACTGCCCAATTGCCTCATGGCTTCTCCGTATCCAGCCCATCCCAGTACACACGACTCTGCCTACCACAGTCCCTGCCTCGACTTCCAAAATACCCAGATCTTACCCTACCCTTGCCACAGTACCCGGCCTGGCAGCTGCCAACATCAGACAGTCCCTCACAGGGCCCCGAGGATTGTGACCAGGAGATGATCATGCCATGGTATAGCCTAGGCTGGTAGAAGACCACAAGGCAAGGCAGGGGGATGGTGGTCTCTTCAGGAAGGAAGCGTATCCTCCACATGCCCCCCTAATTATGACTCTGCTTGATGCTCTGTAGTGAGGGGAAGCCTACTACTTTCTGAAGCATTCCATTTCATTATTGTATAATTCTGATTGTAATAAAGTTTTTCCTTATATCAAGCCTACACTTGACTCTGAAGTTTCTATCCATTGCTCCTAGTTCTGGAATCTGGGGCCAAGCAGAAAAAACAGCTTATCTTCTTTTCTATCTGACAGCCCTTCAAAAACCTGAAGACAGTTATCAAATCTGTTCTATTTTCTTTTCTCCAAGATGAACATCCCCAGTTCCCTCAACCATTCTTTATATGCTATGATCTCAAAGGTTTTCACAATCCCAACTAAAATCCCACTTTCTACAGGAAGCCTTCCCCAACCTCTCTTTTAAAACAAAATTTTTTTGGAGGCAAGTGGGATTAAGTGACTTGCCTAGGATCACATAGTTAGGAAGTGTCTGAGGCCAGATTTGAACTCAGGTCCTCCTGACTCCAGGGCTGGTACTCTATCCACTGTGCCACCAAGCTGCACCCCCCCCAACCTTAGGTTCAGTGCCTTCCTTCTGTTATTTACTATTTATCCTGTATATAGCTCACTTTGTTTATATTTGTTTGCATGTTGTCTCTCTCATTGACAGTAAGCTCCTTGAAGGCAGTGACTGTCTTTTGCCTCTTTTTGTATCCCTAGCACTTAGCACCATGCCTGATACATGGTAGGTGCTTAATAAATGTTTATTGACTGATTGATTGATCCTAGTCACCCTTCTCTTTTTTTTTGTTTTTGTTTTTGTTTTTGTTAGGCAATGGGGTTCAGTGACCTGCCCAGGGTCACACAGCTAGTAAGTGTTTTGTGTTGAGTCCACATTTGAATTCAGGTCCTCCTGATTCCAGGGTCGGTGCTCTATCCACTGCGCCACTTAGTTGCCCTTAGTCACCCTTCTCTTAAGAGGCTTCAGTTTATCAATGTCTTCCCTAAAATGTGGCACTCAGAACTGAGTGGAATAGGCATTCCAGATGTTGTCTCATTAGAACAGAGTACAGCTGGACTATTGTCTCCCTACTCTATGATAACATGGTTATTTTAATATATTTTTAAAGGTATTAGAGTATTTTTTGGTTGGGAGTGACTGCTACATAATGTCAGTTTGCTTCATGGGCCAAGGCAATCCCAATTTAAAAGATAAACTCATTTGTAAAAAATATTCCAAAGAAGGATAATTTTTTTGTAGCATTTTCTAATAAAGCAGAAAGAAGCATGTAAGATTTAAATAAATCTAAATTGCTTTTTAAAACCAGTTTAAAAAAAGTTTGGCAAGATATCTAATTAAGTACAAAAATATTCATAGCAGCTCTTTTTGTAGTGGTGAAGAATTAGAAATTGAGAGGATGCCCATCAACTGAGGAATGGCTAAGCAAGTTGTGGTATATGAATGTAATGGAATACTATTGTGCTACAAGAAATGATGAACAGGCTGACTTCAGAAAAACCTGGAAAGACTTGTATGGTCTGATGCTGCGTGAAATGAGCAGAACCAGGAGAATGTTGTACACAATAACAGCCACATTGTGCGATGACTAATATTGATAAACTTAACCCTTCCCAACAATACAAGGATCTAAGACATCTCCAAAGGCCTTATGATGGAAAATGCTATCCACATCCAAAGAAAGAACTATGGAATTTGAATGCAGATCGAAGCATAATTTTTGCTATTTTTTTTTATTCTGTTGAGTTTTGTTTTCTCTTTCTAGTGGCTCCTCCTATTGGTTCTAATTCTTACTTACGACATCACTAATGTGAAAATATGTTTAATAGGAATGCATGTACATATATATATATATATATATATATATATATATATGGCCTATATCAGATTGTGTGCCATCTTGGGGAGGATGGTGGGGAGGAAGGGGGAGAAAAATTTTAAACTCAAAAGCATATGGAAGTGATTGCAGATAAATCAAAATAAATTAATAAAAAATATTTTAAAAAGATAACTAATTAACAACATGATTCCAAGGGTATTTGAGGATTAAAATGGAAACAGGCCAACAAACAAGAGAAAAATGCAAAATACCTGCAAAGATTTTCATTTTAAAAAAAACAAAATTTTCCCCATCAAAGACAGTAGAGCCACCATACTTGAACTCTAACATCATAATCCTGGGTGTGTTTGTAGAGGAGTAAGAAATAGCAATAAAGAAGACAAAGACAGAAAAGGCAGTCAGATTGGACCAAGTGAATATAGAGGAGTACCTTGCTGGTGTTAACATTATTGTAAGGGCATCAAGGGGTCCATTCACAAGATATCAGAAGCAGAAGAGACACCAAATGCTTGGAAAAAAATGAGCCTTTTAAAAATACTGCAAAAAAGCAATTAACATCAACAATTACTGACATATCTAAACTACCTTTCCGTTAATACAAAATGCTCATCAGATTTATCGCTACACGCCTCCAGATCATGCTCAATAACTGTATTTGTAGAGAACATGAAGGTTTTTGCAAGTGATAATGCTTCCCTGGACCACATCTTTATCATCTCACAATTGACTAAAAGATGTAGAGAATATAAGATCTCCCCATAATGATTGTTGATTATTAAAAAGTATTTGATTCAGTAGATCAAAACATCACTTTAAAGATTCTCATCTACTCATGATGGAAGATGCTATCCACATCCAGAGAAAGAACTATGGAGTCTGAATGCAGATCAAAGCATATTGTTTACTCTCTCTCTCTTTTTATTTCCTTTCTCAAGGTTTTACCCTTTGGTTCTGATTCTTCTTTACAACATGACTAATGTGGAAATATGTTTAATATGATTGTATGTGTATAGCCTATATCAGATTGCATGCCGTCTTGGGGAGGGGAGAGAAAAGGGAGAGGGAAAATTTAGAACTCAAAATCTTTTAAAAGTGAAGGTTGAAAACTAAAAGTAAATAAATAAAATTTTTAAAAAGATCATCTTCTAAGAAGGTGTATCTAATCTGAATATCAAAATAATTAAAGATTCGTTGAGAGGTAAAACAACAAAGATAACTTTATTCAAAGCTCTGTGATCATAAATACCAGGCAAAACATAAAACAAGGAGATAAAGGCCTAACAAAGGTACTCATTATTGTAATGGAGATACAGTATAGAGCCCAAGTTGAAGATGAGTCCCTACAGATAGTAAGAGCCTTGAAGTACTCCTGTTTGCAGAGGATATTGTACTGGTTGTATCAAGCTCCAGACCATTGCAGAGTGCCTTGAAGACTTAGAGACCACTATGACCATTCAAAAGAGTTGGGCCCGATCTTTACCATAAGAAAGATCAGGTAGATGACAAATGTCTCTCCAAATTATGGCATGCAGTTGTAGCAACACTCTATAAAGCTTACCCTAAGTATGTGTTTACATATGTGTGTCTGTGTATTACACAGATATATTTATACACATATATGTATGTGTATATAACTATGTTTATACATTTTTGCTTATGGAACACATAATATGAATAGAATTAAATAGGAGAAGGAGGAATGCCTTTGGGAAATCGCAAAGCTTCTTTAATAACCCCGAACTTCTCCCAGAAACAAACCTTATCTTTTTAATACCAATATTCTACTGGTATTGTTTTATAGCATAAAGGACACAATAGTCTCTGAAGAACTGAAAATGAATCTCACAAAGAAGCCAATGGAGAATTTCAGAGAAAAACAAGAGTAAAAGACATCATCAGTATAATAGGAAAAGATGATGGACTGGTCATGTGGCAAGGGCAAGGGCTGACAGGTGGGTAGCCTGGTGCTCTGCTATTGTCTTCAAAACATCAAGGGGAAATGAGGAAAATCTCCAGCATGTCAGGTGGACCCCTGGTGGTGAACTTACAGGAGGAAATGGACAAGAGCTGTCCAGGATGGGGAGGCACGGATGGGCAACAATCTACCTTGGTGGAAAGAACAGCGTGATCAATAAAAGTACACATCTGTTTGAGTGTATTGTGCTACATTCTGGCATTGCTAATAGACACAGCAGATACAGTGCTAGAGTCAGAAAGATTCAAGAGCCAATTTTGCCACAGATACTTACTAGGTATGTGACCCTGGGCAGGTTACTTAGCTTCTCAGCCTCAGTTTATTCATCTGTAAAATGGGGATAAATAGTAGCACCTATCTCACAGTATTGTAAGGATCAATTGAGAAAACATATTTCAAGAGTTTTACAAATCATGATGTGCTTTATCAACACTAGCCATTATTACACTGTGTTTTCAGTCCAATAAAATCTCCAGATCTTTTGTCATATCTGGGAGTTTCATCAGATTGAAACAAATAGCCGTTTAGTCACACCTCCCCATTCTGTATTTGTGCAGTTGATTTTTCAACCTCAAACTGCCTTTTATCATCATCATCATTGAGATTGTTCTTCCAATTTACTTCTATGCTTCCTGACCTAGCCAGAATGCAAGAAAGAACTTGGTTGTCCCAGGGAGTCATGTATAGCAGATGGGTTCACCAACTGGGATCAGATAAATGAAGCAAAAGATCAAATTCAAAGTTAGTAAGTCATTTGTGAAGGAGTCTGTGGTTATCAAAAGTCAGGAACAGGCTTAGGATCAACAGTCTAGGTAGTCAGGCAAGTTGTGAAGAAGTAAACAAATGCCAGAGGTCAGGAAATTAGAGAAAGGGTGTGGAATGCAAATAAATAAGGTAGCTAATTCAAGGTACCATTAATTAGAGTATGGGGTTCAGACCCTGATACTGAAAATCTGGAACCTCTGTTCTAGATTCAATAGCCAGTTCAAACTTTCCCATCAAACCTCCGGGTTTGTTGGAAGCTAGCCACAGTTCTGTGGATATTTTCAAGTGGCGTTAAGCTTTGTTTTGTGAAATAATTTGCTTTTCACATTTCAGATTGTGTGAGGATTTTATTTCTGAATCTACTTACCTTCTCTTTTTCTGTCTCAAGAATTATACTTTCATCTTCACTCTCTAGTGACGCCTTTGCTCCCAAGTGCAATTAAGAACTCTCCTGGAAAGAGAACAGTACAGATTTTACCACCCACAGGCTGCCATCTAACTATGACTCATGTCAAAAACTGCATAGAAACAAAAACTATTGGAGTTATAAGCAGCACAGCCTCCATCTCCAATTGTTCTACCCTAGTACTTTTGACAAATAGTTTTATTGTTGTCTTTTGCTTTTTCTTTCTATACATAAGTCCTTTCCTTTAAACTCACCCCCCCCCCAATAGAACCCTTGAAATAAAAACAATACATTTAGGAAAAGCCAACCATCACAGCCACTGCATCTAATGGTATATCAGTATATACTGCATTTACATCTCATCCTCTACCTTCCTTCTGCTCTAACACTCTTCTTCTTCTACTTCTCCTCCTTCTCCTCTTCGTCCACTTTCTCCTCCTCCTCCTGCTTCTTCCTTCTTCTCACAACCTGGTCCCTTCCAACCCTTCTAGACTACTTACACATTACTTCACTCCATGTCCTTTACAATTCAGCTGTAGCAGCTTACTTGCTGTTTCTCACAAGTGACACCTATCTCCCATCTCCATGTCTTTATATTTGCCATCCTGCATGCCTATAATACTATCCTGCAACACCTTTGCCTTGTGGATTTCCTCGTGAATTTACTTTAAGACTAATATCAAGCACCATGTTTCATGAGCCTTGTCTTGGTTTCCTGGGGAAAATGCAGTTGGGAGATGATGACTGAAAATGTTTTTTTTTTTAATTAAAGATTTTTATTGGTGCACAGGGAGAGAGGTTATTGGATAATGAATGGCAGTGGAGAGGAATATAGTCACTTGGAGTTAATGATGCCTGGGCTAGGCAGGATCCTGAGGAGATACGGTAAACACAGTCCCTAGCCCAGGAACAGGCTTCAGGACACAGTCTAATTAAAATCGTATTACCCACCCACTGAGCCTTCTATCACCATAGGGAAAGAAATAAATACCTTCCCTTCTCTTCCACCCAAATCAGTAGTTTTCATTGAGGAAATAGGAAATTTGTACAAACTCTGTCCCAGGGGCAGAGGGAAGTTTCAGGAAGTAGGAAGAGCTGGAACCAAGGATGGATCAACAGTTTTTCTGGGTTATTGGGTACTCGATGGTTTGGAGGGCTTCAACAGGAGAATGGAAAAAGTGATGATCTTGTTAACCACTCACACCTCCTAGGACAGCAGCATCAGCTTCACAGGGTTGAAAGTGTCATGTAGGTCCTCCAGCTGGTTGGAGTATTTGAACTCTATTTTGTGCTGAACATTGAACTTCTCAAAGAACTGCTTGGCAATGCCTTTATGAGTGTCTATCTTGCATCTGTCTAGCTCCAGGACGAGCTTCTCTGTCTCGTACAGGAAGAAGAGCTGAGTAATGCATGGACAAATTTAGATTGTCTCTACAGAGTACTGAAATCACTTACGGAGAGATTGAAGGAGAGGTACCCTGGGGTCTCTTCTGACTTGGAAGAGAGATGAACGGCATTCATGTTGATGAGGTTCCTTTCCTCTACACATTTGTAGAGGAAAGAACCAGTCTGGTTCTTGATCTTCAAGAAATAGCTCAAGAACAGATTTACAATGGTGGGGAAACTGAGCAACCAAACTATGTGACTTGTGGGCACAATGCCAACACCGCAACTGAAAGTTTCATCTCTTTTACTAGTCTCTTAATTTGGTATAACTCATGGCTTCATTAATGTCAGGGAAGGCATTTATGGCTTCATCTTTTTATCCATGTTCAGCATGTTGTCCTCAAATAACTCATCAGGCAGTTCCACCACTTCTAGGATTGGGTCAGTCTTCATAGCAAAGAGGCTGTCAGAGTCTTTCACTTGGACAGGAACTTTGAAGAATGTCTGATCAAAAGCATCAAAGATGCTGTGAGATGGATCCATGAAGAAGGCAGGGTGTGTGTGTATGGGAATAAGCCTACTGTGTTCTAGTCCTTTGTTCTAGAGCCAAGGGTGAGGAATCTGCCACCTCAAGGCCACTTGTGGACTCTAGGGCTGCAGGTTCCCCACCCCTGTTCTAGACTAACAACAACCTGTGAGTAGTAGTAGTTGCCCCACTGGGGATCCAACTGGCCAGTTCCATTTGGGTAATGTACCTCCTTCCTTCCTTCCTTCCCCTCTCTTCCCTCCCTCCCTGATCTCCCTCTGTCCACATAGGGAATCATACCTTTACCTGTGGGTACTCTGCCCAAAGAAATATAAATTTTGATTGCTGAAACCTTGCAGGATATCTTGGGTTTTATTGGCTAGATTTCTTTTTTAAGGACCATGCCTTAAACCTAAATCACTCTGACTCTCACCAATTGGCCAACAATAGGTCACAGCCCAAGCCTACATTGGTCACATTGGGTTCTGGTGGCTCAGAATGAATGTAAATAGCAATTGTTTCTGTTTGGCTGTAAACCTTGAGGATCTTCCCCTTCCAGACTGAATTTTTTTTTTTTTTTACAAAGAGGCCATTTTTTTATTTGCCTCCTTTTATTTGCCTTAATCACTGAACGAGCCTTGTCTCAGACAAACTAAGACCTGGGAAAAACCTCAGCTTAAAAAGACCAAAGTCTCCCATTATATACAGGGCCATCTCCAGTCATCCTGATCTATATCTTGCCACTGGACCCAGATGTCTCAGAAAGAGAGTGTGAAGCTGGTGACTTTGCACAGCCCTGTCTTACTTAAATCAAATTCACTTGTAAGTCATGACATCATCTTTCTGATATCATGGTCCTCCTCAAGAACTAATAACAAACAACAACAACATGTTCTAGGCACCATGCTAAATGCTTTATAAATATTATCTCATTTGATCCTTACAACAACCTTGGAAGGTAGGCATTATCATCCTCATTTTACAGTTGAGGAAACCAAGGCAAAGATTAAGTGACTTACCTAGGGTCATGCTGCTAGGAAGTGTCTTAGATCAGATTTGAAGTCAGGTCTTCCTGACTCCACCAGTTGCCTCCATGGGGAAGGTGAGGATGCTTTTTTCTCCCTTCGGACAGCTGCACCACTAGACTACAAGTGGTTTTGCTCTCCCTGAAGCTCCATTTGAGACTCGGTGCTCAATAATGTTGCTAAATGTCGGCTCTAGGGGCTCCACATCAGGCTTGAATTCTTCTGCCTTTGTCTCCTCAGCTGCCCCATCGGAACCCTGAAAGTTATGAGATGCTTTTTACATAGTCAGAGAGAGAATATGTGCTTTTATCTTCGATCTTTGAGGAGCTACAAAATAAACAGTGGACAAGACAATGAAAAAAGATGAAGAGAAACTTTTTTCTTACAAGAACCGTTTTGACTACTTATAGTGTAAAAGAAAAACATCATAGAGAGAATTCTTTGAAGAGTAAGTCTGGCAAAGAAATTCTTTTCTTATTGTTAGAGAGAAGCTGGAAAATATAAAAAGAAAAGGAGGTGGAGAGATCTTTTCTTTTCTTTTTGTTTGTTTTTGCTGAGGCAATTGGGGATAAGTGACTTGCCCAAGGTCACACAGCTAGTAAGGAGAGATCTTTTCTGAAGCTGTTTTCACCTTTATCTTAAAAAGAATATTTTTGATTATCTTGAGTAAACTGAATGGTAAAGTTGTGTTTCCAGAAGTAAAGAGAAATCATTGGTTATTACAGTGAGTGTTTGAGGTCACATTGGCTGCGAACATTTTCATGGTCAAAATACTGTTTAAAATTATCCATGGATGGTATCATTTATTTCATTTATTAATAAATTATATATGCTCAATAATTTTAATATGTATTGAATCATAAATGATTAAGTGACTTAATATATAAAAATATATGAATAATTACTGTTGGGAAAGGAGGTTTCTATAGTCCATTAAATAAATCTTATTTAGTGAACTGAAGCAGTGATTGAGTTAATTAATTAATGACAAAAAGGCTGCATTTTATTAATTAGAAAGAAAATATCCAAACATATCCCTTAAGATACCCTAGAGCTAGGGATGATAAGATTAAATAGGGGAATGAGTTAAATAATAGACTACAGGGACACCTACTAGTGAATCAAGAGGCCCTAGACCATGAAAACTTTGTCATAACTGAATTATGTGTCTTTGATATACCTTTATACATACATTTTGACTCCCATTAGAATGTAAGATCCTTGAGGGCAGTGGCTGTTTTGCTTTTGTCTTTGTATCTCCAGCACTTAGTATAGTGCCTGGCACACTGTAAATGCTTAATAAATGTTGTTGATTCCTTGCTTTATAGTATCGTCTTCTTCTCATCTCATTTGATGGAGTTCAAGTAGAAATTATACTGAGACAGTTACTATCCTGCTATTATTCTTTTGTATTTAATATTCTATAGGTGGATAATTTTTTGTAATTTCCTAAATATATTATAGTTATTTTAAATATATAATATAAACTATATAATCTATAAATGTAATATAGATATTATAGTATAAATATAATATTATAATTGAATAAAAATTTATTCAGATGTAAGCTCATCCTCTGAAGGCTTATTGAAAGCATCTTCAAAACAGCCCCAGAAGCCAACAGGATAATGTAGATGATATCCTGCTCCCAGTGATTCAACCTGTTCACATGTGATTTTGATTTTGGTGTCTTTTACTAGGTCTCTATATTTTGAAATCTTTTCCTTATTTTTCTCTTGGAGATTATGAATTTTGGGTAAGGCAACATTTAATAAAACATTCTTCTTGGATTTTTACAGGTTGTTATTATATCTGAACAATGGTGGACAACAGTTTGGTCTGTGATCATGCTCTAATTCCAGTAGAGCTTCTTTGTTGAGGAAGGGTAGGAGGGTGATGAGAGGTGGTAAGGAAAGAGAAGAGGAACAGTGAAAAGGGAGAGGGGAGATCTAGTAAGGTATGAGTCCTTCAGGATATTTTGCAGCGTGTGTTGTAGTATGGTGATTTTTAAAAGAGAGCTTTTAGTAGATAATTCTAGCCACTACGTCATGACTTACTAGGTATTCAGTTGGTGCTAAATTTTTGCAGTCTACAATGATGATACACAGTTTCTATCATTTTCTTAGACAATCTGCCTACATCACTACCCTCAAGGATAAGCCTTTTATAATTTATGGTGATGATGAGGTGGTCCTGAATTGCTAGCATGAGAGTATTCACAATTTGTCCATTTATTCAACATTTCTTTGTTAACATTTTATTGACTGAGTTCATGTAGATGTTACTCATAGAAGACCTTTGGTTCTACTCCTGAATCTTAACCATTTGTATTTCCTAGGTTCCCTCCTGAGGTAAATAATTTTATTTTACATTAGACAAGTCCAATAGTGTAAACCTCTTGTCAGCTTTTGTTATTACTTATTGAAGTGATGACTACTTATTCCAAAAATATTTCTGTGGGGGTTTTTTTGTGGGATTTTGACCCCCTTATAATGGCTATAAATCTTCCTCCTTTTTGTTGACAAAGTATTAATATTTTGATAATATGCCTTAGGGTTGTGAACCCTGTATTTCATGAATATTCTATGGATTTTTCTTAGGGTACTTTCCAAATCTGCATGATCCATTTTACAGTTTTCAAAGGGTACATTAAGATTGGTATTGCATATGTGTTCATTGCTTTTTAACATGTTCTTTCCATTCAGCTTTGACTTCAGGATGCCAATAAATCTCTTAACATACATATTAAGCCATAGCTTTCTCTTTTATAGCTTTATGCTCAACATGTCTTGTCTAAAGTAGACTAAGTGTATTACCTTTATCCACTGTTTCGGTTTGACCTCAAACATTATTATGGTTGTTGTTGTTGTCGTCATTATGGTCCTCTCCTATGACACTGGCTAAAAATACTTATAAATTTTGCCTTATTGCCATTATGATGTATATTTTATGTCTTATTAAAATGCTACTATTTGAAAAAATGTCAATTTTAATGTTATTCTAAGTTAAATTTAATTTAAATTTTAAAAATTGAATTTAGCAATTAAAAATGAAAATATAAATAAAACAACTTTGCCCAAGAGCAATCAATCAAAGCATAGGACTAACAACCCCTAACTTGCCTACCTCAAAGGTTTAGTATGAACATAAAAGGAGATCAAGCATGTAAAGTGTTTAGTAAATATTAAGTTCTATAGAAATGTAAATTATCATTTAGGGTTCCTGGGAATCTTAGAGCTCAGAGATATAGAAAAAGGGCATGAGTTTGCAAAACAGTTTTTAACAATCTCCCTGAATCACTGTTCCAAGGTCATATTCTCAAACTCACTTTGAAGTTATTACTTACCAGCAACACCCCCACCTCCCCAAACTGAAGCATACTAAGTTATCCATTGCTGCTCTCTATTTCAGTCCTCTGACTCATGACTATTTCTAGCCACTCGGACATCAGTTTCGGGTTTTCTGTCTTTTGCAGCTCTCTCCCTACTTCCATTTTCAATCTCATTTATTGCTGACCCTTTCCCACTCCATTTTCCTTATTTTCCATGGTCCTAGATAACCAATCGCTACCCTCTCTTCCTGAAGAAAAGAATGTTTGTAGGACTAACTGAAGAGGAAGCTCAAGGAAATTAGACTTATTATCTCTTTAGGCTCTAAATCCTTGATCATATGATAACTACTGTCTATGTGCCCTTCAAAGTGTTAGACAGTGGGTATGCAAAAATGAAAAAAAAATACAGTTTCTGGTGGAAGGAATGGAAGTATACAAGTAGCTATGACATGTTAGAGTATAAATGCAAAAGAGAGAACAAAAGGGGGTTGAAAATTTAGATTGATTTCAATTAACATTTAAGTCCCTACTTAAATGTTGAATAATCATCAAGTTCTATTTAAACATAAATTATCATTTAGGGTCCCTGGGAATCCCAAGGCTTAGTGATATTGAAATAGGGCAAGGGTTTGCAAAAGAATTCCTAACAATTTCCCTGAGTGTGCTAGGCATGTGCTATATGCTAGGAATATGGAGGAGTAAAAAAAAGAAAGAAAGAAAGATGCGTCCCTGCTCTTAAAAGCATGGTACTTTATTATACAACATGGGAGGGGGGAAGAATTCATATATATATATATATATTTATACACACACACATAAACATATTATATATGTGTGTGTAATAATAAATAATAAAGTAATTTCAAATAGTAGAGAAAAAAAGAAACCTAATACCTGGAGGGATCAGAAGGGGTCCCACATAAAAGAAAGTGAATTAACTGAGAACTGAAGGTAGCTAGAAGTTCCATGAAGCAAAGGAGAAAGAAGAGAGTATCCCAGGCATGGAGAAATAAGTCATGTGAATTGAGTAGATTGAGGAACTGGGAAGCTAAGGTATTTGAGGGAGTATCAATATGTATACTGAAGTTGCCTGGTATGAGGATAGGATTTGGGGAGGAAAGACTGCAAGCCAGGCACTAAGCTCACCGAGGAAGTGGGGAGAATATCCTAGGGCAGGGGTGGGGAACCTGTGACCTGGAAGCCACATGTGGCCCTCTAGGTTCTCAAGTGTGGCTCTTTGACTAAACCCAAACTTCACAGAACATTTCCCCATAGGAGGGATTCACAGATAATAGCCACCAGGATTAAGATTGAAAGATAAATTTGTTTGTATTTGTATTCCCAGTCCCACAGTGACTATTAAGCCCATGGCATGTGCTTAATAAGTGTTTATTGACTTGACTTATCAATGGAAATCCACTCTTGCATTGACAAAGTAGGAAATGAGGTCCTCTGCTAAGGTGGAGGTGGGAGATAAAAGAGAGAAGAGAAGTTTTGGAACAGTCAGGAAGTGATAAGATAGAGCTGGTCAATCAGTCAAAAATAAAAGTATTGCTGTGTAGAAGTGAGGACTCAGGATGCATGGTTATGTGATTCTTCCCTTCCCTAGTTCCCCTCCTCTCCCCCACATTCAATGGCACATGAATAGAAGAGAAAGAAGAAGGGCAGTTAGGTGGTGAAGTGGATAGAGCACTGGCCCTGAAGTCAGGACGACCTGAGTTCAAATCTGGTCTCAGACACTTAACACTTACTAGCTGTGTGACCCTGGGCAAGTTACTTAACCCC
>NW_020954571.1:8866462-8911716 GCF_900497805.2 Vombatus ursinus | reverse complement strand
AGAGAGAGAGAGAGAGAGAGAGAGAGAGAGAGAATAAAATAGAAATAACCCAGATTTGCAGTAGAAGGCGTCAAGAGATTCAAGAAAGCACAAAAAGTAAAAAGGTGACAAGAGTTAAAGAGTAGGAAAACCTGGAAAGACTTGTATGAACTGATGCTGAGTGAAGTGAGCAGAACCAAGAGAACATTGTACACAGCAACAGCAACACTGTGAGATGACCACCTTTGATAGACTTAGCTCTTCTCAGCAATGCAAGGACCTAAGACAACTCCAAAAGACACATGATGGAAAATGCTATTCACATCCAAGAAAGAACTATAGAGTCTGAATGCAGATCGAAGCAGACTATTTGCTCTCTTTTTTGTTGTTTTGTTTCTTCTTTCTCGTGTTTCCTCCCATTGATGCTAATTCTTCTTTACAACATGACTAATGTGAAAATGTTTAATATGAATGTGTTTAATTTGATATTTAATATGAATATAGAGCCTGTATCAGACTCCATGCCGTCTTGGGGAGGGGGAGAAAATATAAAACTCAAAATCTTGTGAAAGTGAATGTTGAAAACTAAAAATACATTTAAAAAAATAAAAATAAAATAAAATTTTAAAAAGAGTTAAAGAGTAGGGAGGGGATGAGGAAGAATAAGTTTAGGAGGAATAAGGAAGAGAAGGAGAGGGTAGAAGAGGAGGCTGTGGTTAGAGAGAAGAATATAAATATTTTGGATCATGGAGGTTTAAATAGTTATGAGTGATGATGAGATCAAGCGGAAGACCATTCCTGTGGTGTGGTGGGATGGGGGCTAGGGTGGGAAGTGAAGGTAAAAATCATGGAGTTTGGAAGAGCATGATTAGCAATAGGACAAGAAAATAAGTGATTTCAGAGTACAAGACAGGATAGATTTGAGGTGGTTCATTGAGAGGTCAATATAGTGAAGGGAAGAGAGTGCAGCCAGCACTGGAATAACGGACTTGGCAAATAACAGGGGTGGTGAAAATGGAGAACATGCTGAGGGTGAAAAATAGGGTTAGGGATCCTAAGACATAGAGAAAATAGAATCATAAAAAATTATGATCAGATAAAAGAATTTTGGAGTTTATGAATATGGAAGCATCAAAAAGTTGGTTAGGAGTGGGGTAGGAGTTGAGTTGAGAAGGTGAGTGTATTGAGAGACCAGGATGTTTGAGGACAAATCAGCATGTATAGTGAAGTCCCAAGTAAAAAGGCAGGGTAAGGGTGGAGATGAAGATTGCGTGTTAGGTGCTGTGAACTCCTTAAAAAGGAAAGGAGATTGTCCAGGGGACTGGTAAACAACAGCAACCAAGTTCCAGGTAAGGTACTGATAAAAAAAAATGGATGGAATAAAGCTCAGACTACCTTCAAAGCACAAATCAGGCATCATCTTTCACATGAGACCTTTCCTGATCCTCCCATTTTTTGTATTTTCTTGAAATTATTGTGTATTATTTTGTGTATATTTTTATTTACTTATTTGTGTATGTATCCACAATAGAATATAAGCACTTCAAGGGCAAGGACTGTTTCATTTTTGTCTTCGTAGTTCCACCAAGAGATGATACAGACCTACCCTGGTAGAGGGAGTTTCCTTACCCAGGAGTTACTTATACCAATGAAATCACAGGTCTGGTCCCTACCCCTATTCCAGTAAGCAGGAGCTCCACCTAAGCCCAGCTCTGTGCTAACAGAGAGCTATGGCATGTTATCACAGGGACCAATTTGAGCAATAAGATTCCCCTTGGAGAATAAACTTAGTCATCCATATGACCAAGAGCTTAAGACAGAATTGAAGGAAAATTAGAGAATATCCCAATGTCTTTGAATATGAGGATCTCTTTTTAACATCAGCAAATTTTGTATATCTCGACATTAGCCACTGAACTATTAGTATCCATTGGCTGAGAAAATACATTCAGTCAGTTTTCGGTTGTGTCTAACTTTTCATGACCCCTTTTTGGGGGTTTTCTTGGTGAAGATACTGGAGAGATTTGCCATTTCCTTCTCCAGCTTATTTTATAGATGAGGAAACTGAGGCAAATAGGGTTAAGTGATTTACCCAGGGTTACCCAGCTAGTGTCCAAGTGTCTAAGGCCAGATTTGAACTCAGGAAGATGGGTCTTCTTGACTTCAGGCCAGGCACTCTATCCACTGTGCCACTCAGCTGATAATTAAAAGTTACCATGAACTCAAAGATTCTTTTAAATGAATTCATATTTTTCTTTTGTCACAGAGATCCAACTGTTAGGCACATAACTCCAAAGAGGTCAAAGACAAAAAGACACACCAAAACACCATTTATGCCATATACACCTGACTGACCTTATACACTATTTTGCTATATATGTATATGCTACATACACCAAAAATATTCATAGCAGCACTCTTGTAATAGCAAAGAATTAAAAACAAAGTAAATGCCAATCCATTGGAGAAGAGCTAAACAAGTCATGGTTCACGAATACAATAAAATTACTGCACCATAAGAAATGAAGACTATGAAGAACTCAGAGAATCATAAGAAGATTTATATAAAATAATCCAAAGTGAAGTAAGCAGAACCAGGAAACTATACACAATAACTACAACAATGTAAATGGAAAGAACGAAAAAAAATTAAACAACACTGTGTAATTATCATGACCAAGGTTGACCTCGCAAAGATGGGTAGCAGATAAGGGGTTCAGGACAATGCATATCCTATCAGATTCAGCTGATGTGTCAGTTTTACTGAACTTTTTTTTCTCTTTCCTTCTTATTCTTGTTACATACTTTATGCTTGTTTTATGCTTTGTTACAAGGGATAGATTTCTGGGTAGAAAAGAGGGAAAGGATATGTTTGGAAACAAAAATGATAGAAAAAAAGACACCAATAAAATTGTTAAATGATATGTATTTTATTAATTACAAAAGCATCTAAATTATATATGTACGAAAAATACTAACATGTATGTCATTATTTATTTGGTCTATAGAAGGTATGTCAGCTTATTTATTATACCAAGTCACGTTGAATATTTTGTTTTGAGTTAGAGATCAGATTTACAGAATTTCCTCATCTGTAAAATTATGATCTCTAAGCTCCCTTCTAGCTCTAAATCCTAGAATGGTATGCATATGGATTCAAAGACACAGTGCAAAAACTCCCTTCTCTAACATAATCCCCTCTTTTTACAGAGGAAACTGAAACCTTGAAGAAGAAGTGACTTTCCCAAGGTCATGGAAGTACTAAGTAGGAGAGCCAGGACTCAATACTCTCTTCTTTCCAATATCCCTCTTCCTGCTTTACATATGAACTCTAGAAATTCTCCCCCTCTGGATCTAACCCTGTCTGTCCGGGCTTCCCCAGAGACCTTCCCCACAGGTGGAAGCTGCTAACCACTTTTTACAAAACACACACACACACACACACACACACTAAAAAAAAATCTCTGGTTCAGAGATCAGAGTCCAGTTTAATAGTAAAAGACTACTAACAGAGACACTTTGTTAGGTTGTGTTTCATGTTCTTTCTATAAATATTTATACGGAGCTACCTGAACTTCAAACATTGCAGCAAGAAGAGTAGGGAGATGAAGGAGAAACTGGCTATTTCTATCAATCAACAAATTGATTTTTACTGAGTGCCTATTATGTGCCTAGCACTGTGCTAAGCACTGTGGAGGAAACAAAGAAGCTTAAAACACAGAAGAGGAAAAAAGCACTATGGGCTAGAGTGGTCAGGGAAGGCTTCATGGAGGAGGTGAGACTTGAATTAGTCCTTGAAGGATTCATATAAACCAAAAGCCACAGAGAAGTAATTCTAATGGGAAAAGGGCAGTTATGGCCTAAGTAAAGGCTCTGAGGCAGGAAAGCACAAGGCATTTCTTTTTTTTTTTTTTTTATAGTGGTCAGCGAGATTTATTTACTTATTTTTAAAAATGTGTTATTGATATCTTCTGTTTTTTTTAATTAATTTATTTTGATTTATCAACAATCACTTCCATATGCTTTTGAGTTTAAAATTTTTCTCCCCCTTCCTCCCCACCACCCTCCCCAAGACAGCACACAATCTGATATAGGCTATATACATACATTCCTATTAAACATATTTTCACATTAGTGATGTTGTAAGTAAGAATTAGAACCAACAGGAGGAACCATCAGAAAGAGGAAACAAAACTCAACAGAAGAAAAAAAAATAGCAAATAGTATGCTTCAATTTGCATTCAAATTCCATAGTTCTTTCTTTGGATGTGGATAGCATTTTCCACCACGAGGCCTTTAGAGATGTCTTAGATCCTTGTACTGCTGGGAAGGGTTAAGTCTATCAATATTAGTCATTGCACAATGTGGCTTTTATTGTGTACAACTTTCTCTTGGTTCTGCTCACTTCACTCAGCATCAGACCATACAAGTCTTTCCAGGTTTTTCCGAAGTCAGCCTGTTCATCATTTCTTATAGCACAACAGTATTCCATTATATTCATATACCACAACTTGTTCAGCCATTCCCTAAAGCACAAGGCATTTCTGAGGACCCTAAATCATAGAACTATAAGCTGAAAGGAATCTCAGAAGTCATTTTCTAGATGAGGAAACTGAGGACCAGAGGCTGAATGACTTCCCTAAATACTACCACACAAACAGTAGCAAAGCTATCTGGCCACAGAAAAAATGTTTGTGTAGTATAATACAACTAACATAGGACTCTAAAGTTTATAAAGTACTTGACTTAAATTATCTCAATTGAACCTTACCATAACCTATTATTATTATCCTCATTTTACATATGAATAAACAGGTTCAGAGAGGTTAATTGATTTGCTCTGGGTCACACAGCTAATTACTGTCTCTATGTCCTCTTGAGCTAGAGTTGAGCACTTTATCTACAATATCACCCTCCCTCTCTAAGGTGACTTGGGGCCAGATTGCAGATTGACTGCCCAGTTAAATAAAGGTAACAAAGAACCAAAGCTTTTGTTCTTTTGAAAGCAGAGACTGAAATAGAATTAGGTTGTTGTGAGGAAAATGCCTTGAAAATTCTATAGCATTATAAAAATGTGAGTTGTTATTCTTATTCTCAGGCAAGTAGGTTCAGTTGCTCTGCACAGAGACCTTTCATTATAGCATCATTTGTTTACTGATAAGAGTAGTCTTTACTCCCACTCTTGCTACCCACTAATTCAAATGGAACCCACTTTCCTGATGACAAGAAACAGGTGATCAATTGGCCATGAAATAGTACTCACCCCTCCACCAATATCATCATCCCATAGGTATACTCCCTCCATTCTTTCATTTTTATTTCCTATTACTCATTTTCTTTTAGATTTTTAAAACACATTGTCAGAATGAACACTCTTGTAGCAAGTGTTTTTGCTTAACTGTTTTTCTTTGTTATAAGAGAAGATTTGATTTGGAGGGTGGCATTTCCAGAAATGACTGATGTAAAAGCAAAAGGCATCAATAAAACCTTAAAATGAAATGTGTATAAAAGGTCTGTAATCCATAATTTATTAGGATCAGATCACAGAATTTCTAGCTAGAAGGGTTTTAGAAATAATCCAGTCCAACTCATCACTTTACTTGGGAGTAAAGTGAGACCCGGAGAGGTTATATTAACTTGCCCAAGGCCACACATGTAGTTAGCAGCAGACCCAGGGTTCAAACTTAACATACAGTACATACGAAGTACTTAATAAAATTTTTTAATTGCTTGGTTGAACTAGGTCCTCTGAATTAAAATCTACTGTTCTTCACATTACACCATACTATTTCTTAACTGCTTACAAGATAATCCAATATGATTAGATGTGGCATCAAAGGACCTAAATTCCTGCAATCTTGCCACAATCACTTACTACCTATATGACCACAGGAATATTATTTCCCTATGCTGTGCTCTTTTCTCACTTGTAAAATGAAGGGATGGGCCAAGATCACCTTCGAGAGCTCTTCTAGCTCTAAATCCATTTAAAAAAACAAAAAAGTGCTAAAAAACATATCTTTAAACTTCTTCAGTGATTCCACATTATCAAACATTTTACACAGCAGTATACTATACTAGAAAGATGACCTGAAGTCGTGAGAAACCTAGGTTTGAATTCCACTGCTGACATTTACTACTTGTGTGATCTTGGGTTAGCTTCATCACCATGAAAATTGAGTTTCTACCTCAATCAATAAATCAGCAAGCATATATTGTGTCTGCCAAGTGCTGGGCACTGTGTTAAGCAATGGTGATACAAATTCAAAACAGAATCCCTGCCCTCAAGGAACTTACATTCTATAAGAGGGATAACACATTAGAAAAGGCCTCTTGAAAGAAATGACACCTGAGCAGATACTTGAGAGGATCTAGGGGTTCCAAGAGGAAGAGGTAAGGATGGAGCACATTCCAGGAATATGGGGGGCATCCCAAACAAAGGCAGGAATGGGAGTTCGAATGTCATATATAGAGAAGAGCAAATATTGAATATAATTAATGTAGAAGGACTACACAATTATCCTAAAAAGATAAGCTAGAGCCAGACTGTAACGGGAAAAAGCAAGCAGAGAGTTTGAACTTTAACCCAAAAGCAACAGGAAGGCACCAAAGTATTCTGAGTAGAGAAGTAATATGGTCAGACTTGTGTTTTACAAATACCAATTTGTTAGCTGTGTGGATAACACATTATAAAGGGGAAAGACTGGGAGACCAATAAAGGAGCTATTGCCATAGGTCAGGTGAAAGGTGATGAGAGCTAGACTAGAGTGGCTGTGGTATGAATAGAGAGAATGGGATGGATGTGATAGATGTTGAGAAAGTGGAATCAACAAGATTTGGTAACTGCATGTGGTGGTGGTGCGGCAAAATGTACACTGACCCTGGAATCGGAGGACTTGGGTTCAAATCTCACACATAAAGCCTATTGCCTCTATGGCTTTGGACAACTTCCCTGGGCCCCAGATTCCTCTTCTATAAAATGTGCTTCTGAGGTCCTTTCCAGCTGTAGATACGTAACCCTATGACTTCGGTGTTGTAAGCCTGAATGACTAGGAACAATGTCAACAAAGGAAAAGGGAACTTAGGAGGAAGATTAGATTTGGGATGAGAGAAGGGGTGTAAACAGGGGAACGATTATTGTCTTCACTGTCTTGAATTTCAGCTGTCCATGGGAATTGTAGGTGAAGATGTGAGGAGACATGAGATGAGAGAGAGAGAGAGAGAGAACTAGATAAGTAGATTTGTTAGCCACCTGCATAGAGATGGTGGTTGAATCTATAGAAGCTGATTAGATCACCAAGAGCTTAGAGAGAAAAGGACAGAGTCCTAGAATAAGGATGGAGCATGATAGTGAACTAGCTAAGGAGAGTGAAAAGAATCAATAGGACAGGTTGAAAAAGATCCACAATAGACTAGTGTCAGGAAAACCCAGGCAAGAGGAAATATCCAGGAGGAAGAGGTGATTAACAGTGTCAAACCCCAGAGAGAGGTCAAGAAGGATAAGGATTGCAAAAAGGCCATTGGATATAGCAACAAACAGATCTTAAGCTTAGAGAGAGCCATATTAGTCAAGTGGTTGTGCAAGTCAGATTGCAAGGTTGAGTAGCTAGTGAGAAGGTGGAGGCAAAGAATGTTAACAAGCTTAAGACAGAGATATAAAGGGTGATAAATTGAGGGGGATGGAATGCATGTACAATAAATTGGATGAAATGAAAGTTTTTAAGGATGGGGGAGAAGGGCATCTGCAGTTGTTTGTAGGCAGTGTGGAAGAACTCAAAAGATAAAGAGAGGTAGAAAATTATAGAAAGGGGAGTTATTAGTCAAGTGCTTTGTAAATCTTAAAGCACCATATGAATAAGAATTCAAAGTTTCTTACCATTTTCAACTGAAGTATTAAAGAAGCATATAGCATAAAGATGCATAAAGAAGGTTTGTAATTTGGATCACTGTAGGAATTCAAATCCCTTATTCACTCACAGTCAGTCAAGAAATACGAAAGAGAGGATCACAGTAATATGTGAGGTACTGTTATCTCAGTTCTGGCATTAACTAGCTTTGGGACCTTATTTATATAAGTCATTTCACCTTTTAGGCCTCAGTTTAAGAGAGTTGGAGATCAAGGATTCTTAATCTGCGGTCTACAGACTCTTTGGGGTCCACAGACAGATCTCAAGGGGCCCATGAATTTGGGTTGGGAAAAATTACATTTCTATTTTTACTAATTGCCAACTGAAATTTAGCATTTCCTTCGATTATAATTTTTTTTTTAAATTCTTAAGATTCTATTGGTTGCACCAGGCTGACAAAGGAGTTCATGATAAAATAAAAAAAAGGTCAAGAATCCTTGAACTAGAAGATCTCTAGTGCCACCAAATCATAGAATTTAAGGGCTAAAGAGTAGCCTTCAAGGTAGCTCCAGTCCAATTCTTATTGAAAAAATTACTTCTATCTACCATATGAATATCAATAGTTGCCCATTTAGCTTCCTTCACTCCTGTATCACATAATGAGGTGACCTTTCTCCTTACTAAGGCATGCACAAGTGATCTCATTCCATCTCATTTTCTCCAGCAGATTGCCCTATCACCCCCACTCTCACTTATCTTCAAATTCTATCTTTCTACTGGTTACTTTGCTACTGCTTACAAACATGTCCATGTCTTCCCCATCTTCAAAAAACCCTCCCTTGACTTCATCCATTCTTGCTACCTATTGTCCCCTAAGACTCTTCCCACTTTGTGGCTAAACTTGAGAAGGCATGGAGCCTCTATTTCCTTCCCTCTCACTCTCTTCTAAACTCTATTTTGGCTTCTGACCTCATCATTCAACCAAAACAGCTCTGTCCAAAGTTAATAATAATCTCTTAATTGCCAAATTCGGATCCACTGGAGAAGGAAATGGCAAACCACTCCAGCATCTTTGCAAAACAAAACAAAACAAAACAAACCCAAATGGGATCATGAAGGATCAGACACCACTGAAACAACTGAACAACAACAAAAATATTGCCAAATCTAAAGACCTTTTCTCAGTCTTTCACCTTCTTGACCTCTCTACAGCCTTTGATACCGTCAATCATTCTCTTCTCTCTACGTTTTTGGGACATTACTTTCTCTTGGTTTTCCTCTTTGCTGGAGCTTCATCCAGCTCATGCCCAGTAACCATACATTTATAACACTAGATTCTGTCCCTGACCCTCTTCTCTTTTCCCTGTATATGATTTCATTTGGTGATTTCATCAGCTCCCATGGATTCAATTATCATCTCCATGCTGATGATTCCCAAATCTACTTATCCAGTCCTAACTTTACTGCTGATGTCTATCTCAAATCTGCAACTGCCTATTAGACCTATATGTTCTATAGACATTTCAAACTCAACACATCCAAAACTAAACTCATTTATCTGTCCCACCCAACCCTGTCTTCTTCCTAATTTCTCTATGTGTTGAGGGTACCACTATACTCCCAGGATCACAACTTAGGTTTCATCTTTGAATCCTCACTCCCCATATCCAATCTATTACCAAAACCTGTTGATTTTACCTTCATAACATCTTTCGTCTCTCTTCTGACACTGCTACCATCCTGGTGCAGGCCCTCAGCAGACTGGTTGGTATACCTACCACAAGTCTCTCCTCACTAAAGTCCATCCTGCTATCAAAGTGATATTCTGATGGGCAGGTCTGACCTTTTCACCCTGCCCCGTCAATAAACTTCATCCCTTATCACCTCCAAAATCAGATATAAAATCTTCTGTTTGGCTTTCAAAACCCTATGTAATCTGATCCTCCCCTCACTGTTCTAGTTTTCTTGTTAATATAGTGACACTGGCCTCCTTGTTGTTCCTCCAACAAGACACTCCATTCTCCCAACTTTGAGTATTTTCACTGACTGTTCCCTATGTCCAGAATGCTCACCCTCCTCATCTCTGCCTCCTGGCTTCCCTGGTTTCTTTCAAGTCCCAATTAAAATCCTACCTTCCACAGAAAGGCTTTCCATTCCCCCTAAAATTTAGTGCCTTCCCTCTGTTATTTCCAATTTATCCTATATATAGTTGTTTGCATGTTGTCTCCTCAGAAGTTAAACTGTGAGCTCCTCAAGAGAGGGTTTTTTGTATTTTGGTTTTGGTTTTTTTTTTTTTGGTGTGTTTTTGTTTTTGCCTTTCTTTGTATCCCTAGGGCTTAGCACAGTGCCTGACACAGAGTAAGTGCTTAATAAATGTTTATTGACTGATACTTGAGAACTTCCTATACTTGGGAAATTCACTATCACCTGAGCCCATCTATTCCAATTTTGGGTCACTCTGTTAAGAAATTCTTCCTTATGTTGAGCTAAAACAGCCTCTCTGAAACTTCTATCACTTGGTCATCATTTGACCTTCTGGAGTTAAACAGATACTCCTATTTTAGCTCCAAGTTCCTTCCTCTTCTTATCTGCTGAATCTATTTTGAACAATCCAAATTCAGCACATACTCTTAAGGCTCACATCCTAAACTCTTGTCCAACAGCATTTTGATTCAACATAGAAACAATGATCTTACTATAGTGTTTAGTGTTCATTAAGAGCTCATTGCCTGTGAAGAATGTGTAAAAGGAAACCAGCCCTCTTCTTGTCTTTGGTGTAAAGTTTCTTTGTGATGTCATAGCCCCAGTGCCAGTGACATTCCTATGCTGTGTCACCAGGCAACAGCAAGGAATTATAGACAACAAGCCCATCTCAGTGCAAACCAATCCCGGTGAAAGAATTCAGGCTTTAGAAGTTCCACATGCCATAGTGGCTAGTAGGACCCACAAAGAACTCAGAACAGCCATTAGAGACCATTTGTCCAAGTCCCTTCTTTTAAAGATAAGGAAACTGAGTTTATACAATAAGTGGCTATGTTGGGACATGTCTCCTGCAGATCTTAAAAAAAAAAGTCTGAGTGGTCTCTTGGGTCTTCAAAAAACCCTTCCTGTGTGTTGTAGTGAGGATTCTTTTTCAGGCATGGGCTGGACTCAATAGTTGTCAAGTCCCTTCCAACTTGAAATTCTGATCTCTGTAACTAATCCAATGCTCTTTCCACTACATCAGGCTGCTTCCAAAGCTTAAGGCAAGTTGGCTAGGATATTACTGGTTTTCAGTGGAGAGAATTCTGCCCCTGAACCATCAGTACATCTTTCTGAGCTACCTCCTGCATTATCATTTAGTCACAACAGAAGCAGACAGAGAATTTGTTTAGGAGTCAGAAAAATGGAGCTTCAGTCGCATTTCTGATGTTTTGTATCTCTGCGGGTCGGGGCAAGTCACAACTTCTCTGGATCTGTTTCCTTACTTTCAGAAGAATTCAGGAAGCTGGCCTAGACGGTCTCTGATGTCCCCTCCGCTCTAAATACACCTGCTAAATAACAGTATTTCAAAACATGGGCCTCCACAGGGGCCAGGCCATTTGGGCCAAAGTGGAGCCCACCATGGCTATTTCACGACATCAGTGCCAGTCACATCGCAATATCTCACAAAGACTGAAATAATCTCTAGCCCACATCAATCCATAATCGCCCCACCACCACGCTACCATACCATGTCGCGACAACACCATGGTGGGGAGATGAGTCACAACATGTCGCCGAGCAATGACGCTCACGCTTTCTCTGGACCACCCCGGGAAAGGGCAATTCCTGGAACAGTCCTCCAATCCTAAAGGGCCACCGTCCCCTCGCCACCCTGACCACCTGCAGACCTCCCCACCCCCAGGATCGTTCAGGTCCGACCAAGATCACGTGCCCTGGCCCCGCCCACCGCCCGAGCTCCGGTCCAGCCGAGGGCCCCCTCGCTTCCTTTCCGGCGGAAGTGAAGCGACTTTCCCTTTCCGGCTACGGGTCCCCAAGCGGAGCGAGAGGCAGGATTGGGGAGCCCAGTGGCGGCGGCGGAGGCGGAGGCGGCGGTGGCGGCGGCGGCTGTAATGGCGGAGCTGGTGCAGGGACAGAGCGCGGCTCCAGTGGGGATGAAGTCCGATGGCTTCGTGGACGCTCTGACCCGGGTCCGGCAGGTACGGGTAGGCGCGGGCTGGCGGGGAGTGGAGGAGGCCAAGGCGGGGCCGGGGGCGGGGAACCGGGGCTAGGCCGCGGGGGGCGGGCGGGAGCCGGCGCCCTGACGGGGCCTGGCTGCTCAGCGTCCCGCAGAAGCTGCAGAATCCGATGCTGAGGCCTTTGGTGCAAGGAGGCCTGAGCCCTGGCCTGCTTTGTGGGACTCGGGGGCTGCTTGATGCAGGCAAAAAAGCCCGTTGGGGTTGCCTCTTGCCCAGCAGGACTCAGGTTCCCTCCCAGGGCCGGTAGCTTGGGGGTATAGACCTCTACGGGAGGCCGGGGTTCTGCGTGAGAATTTGGGAGCCAGAAGATTTTAGGACGGAAATAATATGTAACTGGGGTAAGAGATAGAGTAGAGGAAGAAACAAATACTATGCAAGTCCTAGTAGCCTAGGAGAAATAGTTTTAAATTTTTTAGGCTACTCGAGTGAAGCAATAGGATTTGGAGCTTGGAAAGAGCCATGATGATTATCTAGTCCAATGCTTTTATTTTACAGCTTCCTTTTCAGGTCTCTTCCATCTTTAAATCCTATGATTTTATAGTCCTAAATCTGGAATGATTTTTCCCACCTGAGAGAAGGAAAAGGGAAGGGGTATATTTAAGATAGGAGGGGCAAAAGGATGTAGGTAACACCCCTACCCCCACCAAGAGGTAGGAATTTCCTGTGACATTTTCCCCCTACTTAATGGGAAAGTTTGACAAGATCAGAAATATCAGTGATACTGACTCCCCTGACCAGACAGTTTTTCTACTGACAACAACGTGCATCTTGTCAGTTAAGAAAACTCATTTTATGAGGTGATGAGGCACATCATTTAAGTTATAGGTGCCTCATTTACCTTATCTGTAAAAAGAGAGGGATTGCATGATGAACTCTAAGAACCTTCCTGCTCAAAATCCAGTAGATGAATGAGTTAATAGTCAAAGATACTGCTTGACTTCTTTTAGGATCTTTAGAGCAGAATTTGTTGTGTAAGTGTATAAAATTGATGTACAAGTTAGCCCTAATGGTGGAATTTCTTTTTCTGAGTGTCTTTCCTGTATATTCTTCGCACATTCATCACCTCTTCATATTTAATTGTAGGTGCACAAACTGTTACTTTAAAAGTTGGGCTAAAACTGATTATTGCTTGGTTCCCAACAGAAAGCAACAGGACTCATTGTGTTAGAAGAATGTCTCCACTCTGGCGCTTGAAGATGTGGTCTTTACATCTCTTTCCAGTATTCCAGGGGAGGGAAATCTTCCTGTTTCCCAGATATTGACTTTTCATTTTAATGTTGATGTTCCTGTAGACATTATGTCGGATCCCAGAACTTTTCCAACCCTGTGGTTCCAACTAAAAATTTATCTGGTGCACTGTTGCTTACTGCCTAGTCTCCAACCAGTAAAGTAGTGAGTATTCATTTTGCCTAGACTACAGAGCAAATCAGTGGCTGTCATGGATGAACATGCCATCCAACTCCCTTTTCCTTCTGCCTCTTTCAGCTTTGCCATCAAGTTGCAGTGCTCTCATCTGCAGTACAGGGTCCTGAACCATGTTTCTCACTGGCTACTAATATATAATGGCTTTCACTCTGTGCTGATGTTTTGACAGCCACCTTGTTGGCCTTCTGAGTTCGGGAAGATTATAGCCATTGCCCTAAAGTGCTCAGAACCTCAGGTGCAGAAGGCCTGTAGTTGAACTTAAAATGCATTTTGAACCATTGAGAAGACTTTCTGCCTCTCTTGAGCCAGTGGTTGAGCTTTTATTCTTGGACAACCTGCTCAAGAGGGAGACCCTCTTAAATGCTGACCAGTTATGGACTGTTGAAGCAATGTTGTTTACTACTAGCAATGAAAACTTCATTGGAAATGTTCCCAGCTCTGAAATGCACCATTGACTGGAGTAGTAATAAGCCCAATGGAGAAAATTGCTGTGAATGTATTACTTCTGTATGTTAGCAGCTGAAAGTCGATACTATCTCCAAGGACTTGCTGACCTTTAAAAAATAAAATACAGGTTTGTGGGTCATTTTAAGTTTATTTTATAGATTTGCATTGGGCAGGAATTGAATGTTAGAAATCAACAATAATATGTGGCTTATAGTAGATTTTGCCTTAAAGAATTTTATGTCTTTGTGTGCATCTGGTCTATAGTATACCTGACTGAAGCACAGGGTCTAATGCAGCTTTCTAAGGAAAATGTGATTTCCACACCTGCCACCCCCATTTAGGGCATAGGGAAAAACAAGTTTACTTCAAAATTGCCATGATTTTCTTTTCTTATTAAGTGTCTACATAGCACACTGATAGAAACTAAATTCTTAAAACTTTAAGTCCATCATAGTAAGTTCTCTTATGCTTTTTTCTGCTGGAATATAAGGGGGAGGGAGGAGTGGGGTTCATATCCTGCTGGGATTTTAAGCTGTGGTCTTCTGGGAGTTTAGGTATATCAAACCCAATAAGTTACCTATGTGGCACATTTAAGGTTTATTAGAAATTATTTGTACTTTTTCTAATAAAATGAATGAATAGGTATTCTATTTCCTAATTCTGAGAACCGTTTTCCGAGCACAGTCATTTTTAAGTCCTTAGATGTACTTTGATGATGCCATGTGAAAAAAAGTTTGTCCCCAGAATTTGTCTTATCCACATTTAGTTAAATCTACTAACATTTGAGGCATTAATCATTGTTTATAGAGAGAAGTACTGAAGTATAGAAATATTAACTGATTTGGTCATTTTTGTCAAGATCTTTATTTTGGCAACGATATTTCAGTGCAGTTATCCAGATGCTCACAGTAATGTATTTCCCTCAGTTGTTGATGGTTAACTAAGTTAGAGTAAGATACTAATGAAGTCATGGTAATGGGTTCATCCCAAAATAGGTCAGTTAGCTTTTTTGAACTCCAAGAGCACAAATCATATTTCTAATCCTGGAAACTGCTACCTTACAAAAATGTCTGTTGTTAGTCATAAGGCAAGGGCCTACATTTATGTATGACATAAGACCTTGCATGGATTGCTACAAATTTGTCAGTTTTTTTAGTGAATTAAAATCTCACAGCATGACAGTATTGATAGGTTAGTGCTGTCCTCTTCTCATGTGAACAATAATACACTGTTACTAATTTAAAGTTGTGGTAGCCTTATAATAGATTACTAATACTTTTCTACATACTAGTGATCATACAGTATTTTAAGAATTTTATTTGGCAGACTGAATGGCTCTTAATGAGGTCATGTTATAATTGTGCTGTAGAATCTTAGAATTTTAAGGGATCTTAAAGGTGATTTAGTCTAACCTTTTACCTAAAGCATAACTCTTGTGCATGCCTCTAGGTCAGTGTTGAGAATTTAGACTGGTTTGACTGTAGTCAGTCTCTCATTGGATTATCATCCATTGAGCAACAGGCAGAAAATAAATAGCTTTTTTGTTTTGTTTGTTTTTTAAAGAAAATAACTTTTTTGACAAAGTTATAATATAGGTGATTAAATTTTAGAGTTACTATAGAATAGAACGTTAGCATACATGGGAACTCTAGAGATCATCTAGTTCAACCTCATCATTTTTCCTCTCTGAGGAAACAAGCTCAGAGAGTTTAAATGATTATGTCTGAGATCATCCATCTAGGTAATATCCAAGCTTGAATTAAAATCCAGTTGACTCCTCTTCTGGTGCTTTTTCCATTAAGTTATACTGCTAGTCCTAATTTACATCGCTTTTGGGACCCTTAGTTAGGGAGGTTAATTGGACCAGAGCAGTATACACTGCCATATACTACATACATATGTATACAGTACATACACACACACACACACACACACACACACACGCACTCTCTCTCTCTCAAATAGAAACATCCTTCCTGGTGCATATTATCTTAGAAAATCACAAATTAACATTGTCTATGTTGTATTTTTATATATTTTGTTAAACTTTTCCCAGTTACATTTCAGTCTGTTTGGGACTGGCCTTAACCCTGCAAGCCTTTATTTTTGACAACTCTAGACTAGAGTGTTAGAATTATTATATTTCCTTTGAATTTTCCTAGAAATGTTCATGCATATTTTGAACCTGTTAACAGCCATGATTAGTGTGCGTGTTGTGGCTAGTTGGACAGATTTAAGGCTATGTACTTTAGTAAGCTAACTTTTTTACGAGCACCAAATTTTCTTTAAAAGATCATGGATACCTTACAAAAAGCTTCATTTCATTGGCTCTTAGGTTTGACATATCTGTAATGTCGAAAGTGATGAAATCTCAGTAAACTTTAAATCCTGTTAAGTACAGAAATCTCCCATAAGGATCATAGGTTAAAGTGTGGACAAATTAGGATTAGCTCATCACTTCATGACTGAATTAGCTCCTGCACAGTAGTTTTTCACACAGTAGATCCTAAAGAAAAATAAGTGCTCTAGAAATCTATAGGATTCACCTAAGATTTTATTCTAGGGTTGTTTGCTATGGTAGAACCATGGTATAGTACACAGAGAGTATGCACAAATATGTTTTGATTATGTTGATAGCTTGGGTCATTGCACATTAGCACAGGCACCAATCACCCAGTTTCATGTTGAAGAGTAAGTGTTAACTGTGTCCATTCCAATAACAATTAAAGTCAGGAGCTTCCCATAAATAAAAGCACATTCCTTCTGCTTTCCATGGACAACACATGTGGATATACCATATTTTTAGTTTCTGCTGAAGCATTAGTTTATTGTCTCTCTTAGACTCAAAACCATTTTTCATATTTGTTTTTCAAATAGCAAATATGTGCTGGTTATTTTAGGGTTTGGTATAGTGGCAGGGAAAACTAATCAAGAGATAGCTCTAATGCTAGCTCTGCCACTAATTAGCTGCAAATCACTTTCTGAGCCTCATTTTGTCTACCTTTTAAACCAAGGGGTTCTACTAGATCATTTCTTGGACCTTCCAGCTCAGACATTCTGTATGGTACTTGCTAAGCTGGATCTGAAATCATTTAGTTATCTCATTTTTATTCTTTCCTCAATAGTCTTCTATCCAAACACCACCAGTCCTTCCCTGTAGTATTTTCCTTCTTTTGCTTTGCCCTTCGATCATCCCACTTAGAAATATTTTGTATTTCAAAGTTTCATTATGAATGTATTTAGGGGAAAAAAAGACCTATTACTCTTAGAAACATGACCAGATATTTTGTCCTGATGGCAGACAGTAAGAAACCACTTGAAAGACTGACATGAATGCCTTTTCCTTAGAGTCTTTAATAAAAATAGATAAAATGTTGTTTTAGTGTCTACTTGGATTGAGAAATATAGCTAAGTTTTTAAGCCAACTCATTGCAGTGATCACATTAAAATTTTTGAGGGAAATAGAACTGTAAAGCACAGTGCATTGAAAATTTAGAAAACAGAAACCTGTTGAAGTCTTTTTTTTTTTTTTTTTGCTAGGCAATGGGGTTAACTGACTTGCCCTCTGTCACACAGCTAGAAAGTAAGTGTTGTTAAGTGTCTGAGGCTGGATTTGAACTCAGGTCCTTCTGACTTCAGGGCCGGTGCTTTATCTCCTGTGCCACCTAGCTGCCCCTAAAGTCTTTTAGGATATTGGGTGAAACTCTCCTGGCATTAGTATTCCAGATCTAACACTAAAGATTTCTCTGCATGTTTAACTTTCAGATGGTTGTCTTTGTAGCATTTTGTAGCATTTAGTCAATTTGTCTATCTTACAAGACTATCAGTCAAGTATTTGTTAAGTACTTTGTATGTACCTGGCACTAGGGATTAAAAGACCAAAAATGAATCAATTCCTACTCTCAAGAAGTTGACTTTATTGGGTGAGATAGCATGTATACTTATAAGTATATACATAAGAATGAAAACACACAGAATAAATACAACCTAAATCCAAGGTAGTTAGAGAAGGAGGGCCTTAGTGGTTGGGATCAGAAAAGACTTTGAGTAGAACATGGTACCTGAACTGTGTCTTGAATTGAAGGATTCTCTTGAGAAGCAGAGGTAAGGAGGGAGCACATTAGAGGCATGGAGAACAGAGAGTACAAAGGCACAGAGATAGGAAAGTTAAGTGCCTGCCAGGTGTGAAGAACAGGGAAGTAATATATAATGAGGCTAGAAAGATAGTTTGGCTAAGTTGTAAAGGGCTTGAAAAACTAAATAGTTCGTATTTGGTCCTCGGAACAAATAGGGAGGTGATAGTTTTTTGAGTAGGGGAGTGATATAGTTAGAATTGCACTTAAGAAAACCACTTTGGCTGCTGTGTGGTAGATGGACTAAGAACTGAAGGAAAGTCAAAAGATTAAAGGAGTGGAGATACTAACTCGAATGGTATTGCTGCCTTGATTGCCAAGACTGACACAAACCACTGGTAGAATAGGAATTGGCTGGGGTTAGCTAAGGTGACCCATGCTACATATGGGGAGCCCAGCTAGTTGACCCTGGGCACCTGCTGGAGATTTTAGGATTATGACTTTGGGAGAAAGGTGGATATTGGAGTCATGGTGGACTCCCAGGAGAACAAACATTGAATGCTGTGCTGATACCATTTCTAGGTCTTAGGTGGTGATAAAAGCTCAGATTGTTTAGCTGTCAGCCCCCCTTCACAGGGCATTAGGAGAGGGAGCTGTAACATTCAGTAGTGTGGAACTAGGTCCAAGACTTGATTCTTTGGCAGTTTCTGGGGCCAAGAGGGTGGGAGAGGCTTTTGCTTGTATTTGCATGTCTTCATTAGGTGCAAAATGCTGTCATGAAAATGTTGGGGTTTTTGTTTTAATCCGTTATGGTATGTATCAGACAAAATGATAACATATTCAAATGGGAAGGGACCATATAGAGATGATCTAGTCCAATTTTAAAGATGAGAGAATTTTAAAATAGAGGTTGAATAACCTGCCCAAGGTTATATGTAGGTACCAAGTGACAGAACCTGACTAGAACCTAAGTTTGCTAATTCCTGTTCCAGGGCTCTTTATATTACATCTAGTGTTGCAACTAATCTCTATTGGCTGTACCAAAAAAAAAATGTTTTGAAAATGCTTTTACTCTTAATACAAATTGAATGTATTTGCGAATAGATTTAATTTTTATATACTTGCAGAAATCTGTGAAATAATGGTTGCATGTCAAGTCAAGTATTTATTAAACTCTTACTATGTGCCAGGTACTGGGCTAAGCACTGAGGATACAAAGAATGGCAAAAAAACAATCCCTACTCAAGGAATTCACTTTAATGGGAAGACACAACATGCAAACAACTATTATAGACAATAGGTTAGAGGTAGTCTTGAAGGGAAAGCACTAGGGGATCTGTAAAAGCTTCTTATAAAAGGTGGGATTTTAGCCATATCATACCCTAGTAAGATAACTTTGTTTTTAGTGTTTCTCGCTGTGCAAACAAGGATGGCACGTGCATATACTAGCTCTCAACCCCCTCGAGAAAAAAAGAGTGTCATTCATGAGGCAGAAAAGCCCAGCAGTGTGTACTCAAGGTCATTCAGTCAGATAAGGACTGGGGCTACTTGGACTTAATATATTCTGGCTTCAGTGTGTCTCAACTTATCTTCTAGCCTATACTTTAATAAACATGAGCCTTAGTCCCCTTAAGTGCAGTGATTTATATTTATTGCCAGCTACTGCTTGTGAGATCACTTCTGAGAAGTAACCAGTGTGGTTTTCCTGCTGTTGGGAATTGTTTAGACCTGGTGTAGTTGAAACCAAAAGGCCTCTTACGATGAATTGAATTGTGTTCAAAGCAGGCAAAATCATATTCGTTTGAATCTACTTAATTTGTAGTGGGAAGTTTCTTAATTTATAGCTTAATTATGTAACAACAATATAAGCTGAAATATGAACAAATCAGAAAACCTTGATCTTGCATCAAAAGACTTTTATAATAAGTGGTTTTAGTAAAAATTAGTGTTCTTGTCTTTAGGAAACAGAAATGTGTTGAAGGAGGAAGAGTTTTGTATTTGTGCCTCATGTTTTCAGTTGGATATTTTGATATGTGGTTGTGAATTGGTAATGTTTCTATAACTTCATTGATATCTAAAATCCCAAAGCCCTTTCCTCCCTTGGTTTGGGATCATTTGAACTCTTTGTAGACTGTATTTAATGTCTGCCATGTATTTAATGACAAATGCCTGCCATCATAATCACTAAACCTTTTACTTCCTGATTGTTATATGTGATATGTGGTTCTTAATGAAAGGCATTCTAATAAAAAACAAGATATTGCAGTGGTCATAGCTCTTAAATTTGTGATTTCCTATCTCAAGACTAAAACGTAGCATTGATATAATCATCTTTTGCATTGTGAGTGGTCAGACCATGTGATTATCCAAAAACAAATATTAAAAGAAGATAGAATGCTGTAAGGCAAGAATTATATGTTATATATGTTCTTTATATATTAGAGTTACATATTGTGTATGTTCTTAGAGCAAGTGTACAATTGTTGCTGACATTTGGGTTCAAGATGTGGTATTTTTTCCTATGATTTATAGTAATATTATAATTACCTTCCTAACTTTTCCCACAAGTTATAAAGTAATTTTAGAGGAAATTTTTATTGATCTCTTTTGTTTTTACATCATTTATATTTCCCAATGTGTCTAAAGCTATCCCTTATTACAGTGTGACTGAGGTATCTCTTATAAGAGTAAAAAAGAGAAAATGTTTAGCAGAACCAATTAACAAATTGAGATCTGATATGTGTAGTGTTCTACACTTGTGGTCCCCTACATTTGTAAAAAGAGAGATGGTGCCTTCTGTCTCTTCTTTGGGGCTAGCCTTACTGTTTATAATTTTACAGTATTTGATTTCAGTTATTTTGTTCTTCAATTTACGTTGATCTAATCATGTATATTATTTTTTCAGATTCTGCTTCCCATTTTTTATCATTTCACATAAGTCATCTCATGCTTCTATATTCATCATATTCCTCCCTTCTTATGGCACAGTGATATTCCCCAACCCCTCCAGTCAATCTTTTTGCCACAAGTCTTTCTCCACTCTAATCATCCATCCACACAGCTGCCAAAGCAGTTTTTGTAAAGCACAGGTCTATGTCATTTCCCTACTCACTAAACTCCAGTGCTTCTCTATTACCTCGGGGTCAAATGTAAAGTACTTCATTTGGCATTTAAAGCTCTTCTCAACCTGGCCTCTTTCTTCCTTTTAATCTCCTTCACGCTATCCAGCCATACTGGCCCACTTGTCATTTTCATATGACACTCCATCTCGGCTCCATGTCTTTGCACTGGATGTCCCCATGCTTAGAATTTGCTCTCTCTTTCCTTATTTCTACCTCATAGAATCTCTGGCTTCCTTCAAAACTCAGTTCAAACTTCCCCTTCTGCAGAAGGTCTTTCCTCATTTTCCCCAGCTGCTACAAGCATTCCTTCTCAGGTTACCTTCCATTTACTTTGTATATACTGTGCATGTACATTTTTATATACATGTTATCTCTCCTATTAAAATGTAAGCTCCTTGAGAGCAGAGACTGCTTCTTTGTATCCCAGCATTTAGCACAGTCCCTGGCCATAGTAAGTGCTTAATAAATGCTTATTGATTGATATATCACAGCTTGTTTAACTATTCCCCAGTCAATGGGCATTTACTTTTTTTCCCTACTTTGCTAGTACAAAAAGCTCTGCTGTAAATATTTTAGTGTATGGGAGGCCTTTGTGTCATTGAATTGTTAGCGTGTATGCCTAGCAGTAGAATTTCTTGAGACATAGGGTGTAGACATTTTAGTCACTTTGTTAAAATTCCAAGTTGCTTTCCAGAATCATTGGACCAATTCACCAACAGTACATTAATATTCCAAATAAAGCAAATTTTAGAGGAAACCTATTATTCATATTTCTTTGTTTCCAACACCTAATTTGCTTTAATGTGATCCTCTTTGGAGATGTGCCACCAATCTCATCTGACCATAAAACTGCCACCAAAGACAATCTAATGTGTTGAATAGGTGCCTCAGCTGGTTGCTTAATTTGTACCTGTTTACTATACTTACCTAAGTCAGAATAATCAAAATCACTTGTTTTAAGTACGTTTTCCTTTGCCTAAGTATATTTCCTAGGTAGAAAAAGTATGCTTGTAATAAAAGTCATGTCCAATTTTAGTTCAATAAATATAGACACTAGGAATATAAAGATGAAAAAGTCTATCAGTAGGGATATGACATTCATAAATGAGTATAACAATAATACCTGTTGGGACAATAAGAAGTCTTGTATTTCTAAAATTATATATCATACTTTGTTATAACCCCCTCTTTTTCTTTTTTCTTTTCTTTTTTTTAAAGAAAGATGATGTTTTTTGTTAGACACACTCTCAGATAGGGCTACAGTCTAGCCTCCCATGTGATACAGTAATCTTTTCTACAACATTCCAACAAACATTCAGCCTTTCCTAGAATACTTAGTATATTAACTTGGGCAAATCACTTTAACCTCTCTAGGCCTTCAAAGTCCCTTCCAGTTTTTAGATCTGTGAACCTGTGATCCTGTCCATTTGCTGCAATGTAACAGCTACGTACTTTTACACATCCCTAGTAGAATATCAACCAGTATTCTTGAACAGATGTGGCTCCATGAGGACAAGGACTTTTTTTTTTTTTTTTGTATTTGTATCCTCGGGTACAAAGTGCACAGTACCTGACACATAAGTGCTGAATAAATGCTTGTTCAGTCAATCAGCAAGCATTTATTCAGCATCTGCTATGTCCTGAGTAGTGTGCTGTGTTGCTGGAGATACACAGGAAAAGTAAAAAGTTGAATTGACTTGAAATCTCTTTATAAGTTTTTTCTTATTCGTTTTAGCAAAGCATTGTGTTAAGAGAAATAAAAGAATAAATGAAGGCACTGCCTCCATTCTAAGAGTTTATAGTCTCTGGTAGGGGAAATCAATTTTAAAAGGATAAGATACCAACAAAATTCTGTAAGAGTTCAAAAAAGGGAAAGTTGACCATGTGGGAACTTCTCTTGTCTCTCAGAATCCTGAGAGAGTTTTTCACTTAGGTAGATGAAGAACTGTCACTTCATATCTGGGACAGGGAACATATGAACCCTGTGAGGAAGCCTCTCAGCCGAACCTAATAATTTTGGGTCCCTTTGGAATGATGTAAGTAAAAGTTAGCTTCAACGGATGTGTTTCCTTAGAGAGATCTTTTTTTGTGAATCAAGTCTTTTTAGATATGCCTGGGGAGTCTTGCAATTTTTGAAAGAAACTCTCTGGTGAATATTTTTATAATGAGAACCAGTACTCCCTAATGTTTCATGTTATATGCCAAGTTTCTTGGAGATATCACACTTATAAAAATATTAGTGTAAAAGTTATGGATTTGTTCCAAAGTTAAGCATAATACACATTTTGAGGGTGATTTCTTTTTTCCTTAGAGCTACATGTTCAATAATAGCAAAAGAAAAGCTAGCTAATAATGATTTTTAAAAATGTTTATACCATTGTGGCATTCCCTATCTTTAACCCTAAGAAAAAGGGAGAAATGGATAGCAGCCTTTTAAAAAGGGCTTCATTTGTCTCCCTCAAATGTAGACATGATTTTAGATTTCTGACTTATTGTTAATTTTCTTCTCACTACAGATTGCTGCTAAAATTGGAGATGCAATTCCTCACTTGAATAATTCCACACCCCTAGTGGACCCTTCAGTTTATGGTTATGGAGTACAAAAACGACCTTTGGATGATGGAGGTAAGTTGCCTTTTAAAAAATAGTGATCCTTTCAGATTCTTGTGAATCTCTTTAAAATTCCTTTCTTCAAGTACTCTCTTAAACTTCTTGTTTTTATTAGGAATAGTAGAAGAAGTATTTTGAGATGAAATTCTAAGAACCGAATATCACTTTCTTAGCTATTCCCCAGTAGTTCATGTCTTATTTGCCTTCATAAGATAAAATTCTTTTCAGTGCTGGCTTATCTTTGAAATGAAATTCTAAGTATCAGTTTTGAAGTAGTTTGACAGAGGCAAGGTTTTGGTTGACTTAGTCCTCCATCCATTTCGTGTACATATGTGAATTGAGTCCTCTGAGAACTTGAATGTTGGCATATAGATATTTTCAGAAGCTATAGATCAGGATAATCCCTAGCCCATCATACATGTCAGGAGGAACAGAAGATAGTAGCAAAGTAGGAGAATGCTAACCATAGGTACGGACAGTGGGAACTTCAGGTGTCCTGAGAAGGCCTGGCAAGAACCCTGAAAAACAGGCCAAGTTGGGCTCTGGTGCCACCACTGATTGGATTACTGTTATGACTACTCCTGAAAAGTCAAAGAAATAGGGTGTTGTAGTTTTGCTGACTGGCCCTGCTCCAGGTTTGGGTGCCACAAGAAAGAAAGCAAGTTACATTTTAACAACTCAGAAATACCTGTCAGTACACCATCTGATGGGACTATTCAATGCAGATGGCCCTGACCACTGAAATGGACACACAGTAAGTGTACTTGAAATGTAATAAAGATATGAATACTTTGATTACGTGCTAATACTATCACTTAACAAAATCACAGACATCTTAACATCTATAGGAAAGGGGTTTATGCTTTTTGTCAATGATGTGCTCAGCTCCAAGTCACATGACAACATTTGCCAGCTAATAAAAGACCAGCACAAAATAATAACCATATTTCTAAGCTTATATTAGATTAAAAGTAGATGAAATTGAGGAGCTACCAAAATCTAAAGAGGAAAAAGTTGAGGAACCTCAGGTCATTAAAAATCTTGACAATGTTAACCCCAAAAATTATACCTAATAACAGAACGGATGAGACAGATGGGAATACTTAAATTGTAATTTCAAAAAGTCTCTTTTGTACTTGATAGCATGAATCTAACTGGCAGATCAATTGTACCAAAACAGTCATTTTAAAAAGCTGGTATCTATCTGCTGTGACTATCATGAATCAAGGCATTCTTTTCACAGCATTTGATAAAGTATGGAAACATTTCAGGACCTGCTCACAGCAGTGTATTTGGCAGCTGTTGCCATGGTAAGAATCATAAGGAGCAAAGTGGAGTTCTTAAAGAATACCCCTAAGAGCACGTGTCAAACACCATTGTGGCAAAAGTACCTTGAGAGAGCTATTAGAGATCTATGGAAGGGCATTGGAAGATTGCATCAGTATCCAGCTGGTACACACAATAAAAACTTTAATACTATTTTACTCAGATAAAGGCAACAAAAAAGAAACATGCAGAAAGGAATCTGAAAAACAAAAACATTAGAAATTCTAGATTCCCAGAATTAGTCAAGAAGCATTTTTTAGGTATTTACTATGAGCATTGCACCACACCTAGCACTGTGATTGTAAAGAAAGACAAAAACAATCCCTGTCCTCGAAGTGCTCACAGTCTAATGGGGGAAACAACATGCAAGCAACTATGTACATGGATGATGATATATCTATGTATATAAACAGGGTAAATTGGAGGTAATATCAGAAGGCACTGGAGGGGAAGAGAGGGGAAAGACAAACTGGCAAAGGCAGAGATGAAGAGGGAGAGCGTTCTAGGCCTGGGAGACAGCCCATGAGAAGCAGAGAGTCAGGAGATAGGAGTATCGTGTGAAAGGAATAACAAGAAGGCCAGTTTCACTGAATTGTAAAACACATGAAAGGGAGTAAAATATAAGAAGACTGCAGCGATAGGAAGGGGCTAGGTTGTGAAGAGTTTCAGAACAGGATTTTATATTTGATTCTGGAGATAATAGTGAGCCACTGGAGTTTATTGAATAGAGGATAACATGGTAAGATCTGAGCTTTAGGAAGATCACTTTGACTGCTGAGGAGAGGGTGGACTAATTAGCAACTTAAAGAAAAAGTCATCTTAATTTTATATTTGTATGATTGGCAAACACTTGTGATCTCTTTTACCTTTTTGATTTATCGCTAATAAAATTGTGAAGATGTAAAGGAAAAAGAAAAAGTCAGTAGGTTAAATGGTACAGAGAATCAAACCAAACCCCCCCTAAAACCAAACAATTCCAAGAAAAACTATACTATAGATTCTTGAAAAGATCAGATAAGAGAGAACCCTAGAAAAAGGACCACGTGGTTCATTGCAGGAAGTACAGAACAACAAAAATGCAAGTTAGATCTAACAGGAAGCATAAAGCTTACATATTATTAATTAGCAAATGACATAACAGGTATGTCAGAGGAAGTAACTGGAAATCTAGGCCCTCTACAAAACTGGAAAATGCTGAGGCAAAATAAGATCCACCATTTTCTAAATGCTTCCAAGTGGCAACATAAATTACTAGTAAGGCACCTTACTAATATATTCCTGGTTCCATTTTTCTTAACACAAGGTACCATCTATTATCAAAAGAGGAGAATGGAAGTGATCTCTCCAAATATAGGACAATTATTTCCTTATATACTTTATACCAAAACATTTGCAGCTTTTACTATGAAGAAAACATCTGTAATTACTTATAAGAAAATAATATATTCACTCATGAACAAAAAGGGTATTCAAAAAAAATCCAAGTGGTGTAAAGAGCAACTTATTATAAGACAGTATAACCCAAAAAACTATAACATATTGTCTTTGTTGATTATCACAAAGATTTTGACTTTGTCCCACTCTCTTAGTTTATTCACAAACTAGAAATATATAAAATGATAGTATCCACATGGATTTCACATTCACGTGGTTAACTAATTTCCTATTTAAAATATGTGACCAACACAATAATCTCAAGAATAATTAATATAAAACATCATATTTTTTCAGAAAGAAAGTTTAAGACCATCATGTTTCTCTCTAGCTTTAAGTACATTATCATATTTCCTAAATAGAACGAAGTATGGTTTCTAAATTAAAGAAATCAAATAAGAATATCTTGTGTATGGATGAGATGATGTCAAGCTGTATGGCTCCATCCAAACAGATCTTTCTCCAGTGGTACCAGAATGTGATTTGAACTTGATAGGTGTAAAATTCTAAATGTATACCAAGAAAAGATGGAGAATGACAGCTTCAAGTTTAAATATGGAGTATGATTGAAGGCGACACCTACAAATACCTTAGTCTCCACTGGGCAAAACATATTGAGTATGAAGATAACAAGGAGAAGGCTGTGCCTGAATATAGTAAAGAAACTTTGTGGCATTCTGAAATCAAAGCTGATAGAAAAAGTTGAAAGTAATTAGCACCTACGTAATACTGCTAGTAGTAGTGGTGGTGGTGGTGATAGTAGGGGTAGTATAAAACCTTTGGAATTTTAAAAGGAACATAACACATTTGGAAAGTGATCTAACAAAAAAATACATGATATTAACAAATTTCAGACTATGTCGCCCTAAGGCATCTATAAAAATGATTAACGTTTCCATGCCAAAATGGAAGAAGAGGATTAGTAGATATTCTTAGAACACATGATAAACAAGTCAAAAACCTACTGAAAAACTTATAGAATAAGCACATAACACTTTCACTGGGCAGTAGTAACAGATAAAATGGTCACAAATACTGGATCAAATGTAACTGAAAGGGGCTAACCTCTAGATCGAACCTAAGAAATGACTAATGTTTAAGAGTTGAATCAAAAAAGGCCCTCCATGAGTGACATCCAGATGAACAGTATGTCAACAAAGAAGCATCAGACGTGTCTGACTCGTGCTTTTTTTATTGGGGGGTGCGGTTTATTATCATAGTTCAGGGCTAGGTCATTACTACCAGAAACTGTAGAAAGGTTATCCTTAAGAAGTCTGGACTTAGTGTTCAATATAGATTATACATGGAAACAGTAGAGACTGAAGCATGTAAGTTACTAGTTACAAGTAAGTTACTAAAATTTAGTGCTTATCAAATACTTAGTGGCTAGAATTATGCATCAGAAACTTACTGTTATGTAGTCAGTCCACAAGCATTTGTTCAACATTTGCTGTGATAGTTACCTTGCTAAGCACTGAGCATGCAAAGAAAGGCAGAAACAATCTCTGCCCTCAAGGAGCATTCTAACAAATCCCTGTATTACAAATACAGTTTAATATCCTGGAGAGCTTCACCATTAAGCTGTACTGGAACCAGGCCATCATCACAACCTAAACTATTATCCATTATCACTTTGATAATAATGTTGTTGCGTAAGAACTTACAGAATAGTATTCAATATGTGATGGGAGATAAGCAGTTTCATGTTTGACCCTGCTTACATTTTCATTGTGTTGGGCTTCTTGTGACCTTAAAGATGACTGGAAAATTTCTACATCCTTCTCCTTCCAGGGTTCTTACCATTTATTACTTTACTTCCCAAAACTCAAAGGGTACACAGTTTTTTATTATTGTTGAATTGCTGTTTGGACTGAATCTTTTGGCTTTCAGTTGTTCATTCAGAGAATTTAAAATCTCTCATGCTTTTTTAAATCCAGATTTCTTTCTGTGTATTTTTTTTCCTTTCGCTTAATTGGGCAATATCTTATCTGAGTTACCATCAATATCTTGCTGATCCCATAGAAAACAGTCTTGTGAAAAATGGCTTTCATTGTTTTACGTTTGATGTTCCTGACTATAAAGGAATGATAGTGGCTAGTGACTTTTCCCAAGACTCTTTCTACCTGAACCTGTTGGAAAAGCTGGAAACAATAACAACAGCAATAATAGGTGACATTTATATGGCATTCAATTGTTTTCAAAGCACTTTACAAACTTTATATCTTTGGGGCCTTACATAGCACTTTGCATTGGATACGACAAATGTTATTATCCCCATATTTAGGCCAAGAAACTGCAACTCCCAGTAGGATTCAAGCCAGCTCCAGTTCTCCTTCCAGTACACTGTACTGCATCTCAGAGGAGGGTGGTGTGGTATTCTCTCTGGGGTTCATATGTAGTGTTTTTTCTCCTCATTCCTTTGTGTTATTGAGGTTCTTACGGAAAGAACCTTAGCTACTCTTCACTTTTACCAGTAGGTGTTGGTTGGGCATGACTTCTTTGTCCTACTGTCCAGAAAGATAAGAATTGCTATTTTCATATGGCTTACACTAGTCTTTTTTCCAGGTGTTATTGTAAAGAATGTGATCAATATGTTTAGTTGAACATCAGAATGTTCAAATGAATACGGTTCCTTCAAAATAGTTGCTTTGGGGAAACTGTATGATTCTTTTCCTGATCTTTCCATTCCTCAAAACATTTCTGGGGGCAGCTAGGTGGTGCAGTAGATAGGGCACCGGCCCTGGATTCAGGAGGACCTGAGTTCGATTCTGGCCTCTGACACATAACATTTACTAGCTGTGTGACCCTGGGCAAGTCACTTAACCCCATTGCCTAGCCAAAAAAAGAAAAGAAAAAAACCCCCCAAAAAAGCTATTTCTGGAATTCTTTGTAGAATTACCTTCAGAATCCACAGCACAATGTTTTGAATATCCTCACTTGTGACCACTTCATCCTTAGAGTATAGTTTTGATTTTTGAAAAATAGCCAAGTCGTTTGAAGTATTGTGCTGGGTCACAGTTTTTTGGCCAGTGAAGAAGTGTGACTAAGGTGTGACATTAGGGTTGGATTTTCTGTCTCAGAAAGCACGGATGAAGGAGGACTTCCAGAAAAAAATATGGCTCTCCAAGGTGGTTATTCTGAGGGGAAAAAGCACTCATTTCAATGTCCATATGCTGGTCTATTTCTTAAAATAGTTACATCCCAGTTTGGGTAGTCTACCGGCTGAACTGAGTTTACAGTCCGAGTAGTGGTGAAGAGACAGGAACTATTGTACAAAAAATATACAAATGGCTTTGAGATACCAGCAGGATTCTAGTTCACAGATCTACAACTAGAAAGGACCTCAGACGTTGTTAAGTCTCAATCCATATTTTACAGATGAGGGAATTGAGATCTGAGATCTGGAAAGATTAAGGGACTTGACCAAGTTAAGGCAGGTAGTAAGCACAGTTGAAACTACCACTGGAGAATAAGGCTTTACTAGATTTTGCTGTTTGCCTCTGTTGACTAGTGTTAGTGTTTTCTTAGATAAACATTACTGCTTATGTTTTCTTCATTTTATATCTAGTAAAAATCCATAATGTAAGGTAACCCTTTTATCAGGGGAGGTGGGGGGGGGTGCAGGCATAGAGGAGGAAGAGATTCATGTTTCATTTCTTCCTGCATGGCACCACTCTAAACATCATATCTGTCTTTGCACATAAATCTTTTTAATGGTTGGTATCTCTGATCCACCACTTGCAGAACTCTAGATCAATATGGCATGTCTAAAAAAATAAACTTTGTTTTCACCTACTGCTTACAGTTAAGGTAATAAAACATGTACATGTATTAAATTGTTAATCTTATACCCTAGTGGATGGAATGCCTAGAACACATTGGGATGAAAGTTCTTAATGGCATTTTATGCAACTCAAATTTTTTCTGCTCTTGGTCTACCCATTTTGAAATAGATTATTCCAATGTTCCCATTTTGCAGGTGAAGAAACTAAGAACAAATAAATTCAAGTGACAGCCCAAGAGTATTGCTCATTCCATTGGGCATTTTTCCTTCCTTAGAGCTTTTAATGTATTGTTGATATAATTTCTTCTATACCTGCCATTTTTGGCTAAATCTTTTTAGAAAGAAAATGAAAATTTTCCCCTTTTACTTTCAAAGATTGAGTCTGTCTAAGGTAGAAATGTTTAAACCTCTGTTATGAAGCATATCCTCATCTGTGGACTAGAATTACTGTGTGTTGTACAAAAGACTTATTCTGTATTTGAACAGGAGATTCCCCTCTAACTTGTTATTTTTCCATGTATTCTTCTAAAAATATCTTTCTTTGTTGCATACTGAATTTCTTCTTTTGGCTAAATTACAAAATTATGCAAATTTAATTTATATCTGTTTTGAGTGAAGTCATTTAAATTATGAATTATTTCATAAGCCCAAGTGGTGGCAAATAAAAAAATTATGAGAGGAATCATTCTAACTTGATAAGGGGTATATCTTATGCCCCAATAATCAGAAATAAAATTTCCCTTTTACCTGGATTTGTTCCAGTTATGTAAATTTTTAGTTAAACTTTGTTAGGTAAACCTGAATATTGGGTCTGACAACATCATTTCATCATTTGTTAGCAAGAGATAAGATCATGGGGCTAGGTGTTCCATTTTCTCAAATAAACATGTAAGGCACGTTTGTTTTGTTTTTTTTGTTCTTTGCTGTGTGTAGGGTTTTTTTTGTTTTGTTTTTTGTTTTTTGTTTTTTTAAAGAAACTGTGTTGATGTTTACTTGACAGCTCTCTTAGGGTCAAAACCATGTTACTATTTCATTCATTAAAAGTTTAGGAATGCAAAAAATAAGAATGATTCAGGCATTTCTTAGTACTGCAGGACTGTGGAATTTTTCAGTATAATAAAGAAATGGATATCCATAAAGGCAAATTTTTCTTAAACTGCATTTTGTGAATAGTGACTGAGCCTCTGAATAGTTCAGAAAAGAAACTAGCCACTGAACGCTTCTAATTTGTCTAAGAAATAATCTTTTCTTTGAGATTGATGTCATTTCCCATGAGACTAGTATATAGCTATGTACCCCTACCCCAGCCCCCAGCCCCCGATTAGTGCTAATAATGAATCCCCTGAAGTGGTTGGATGTATAAGCAGCTCTGCTTTCATGCTACATATGCCTTCCCAAAAAGCACCACTTTATACAAAATCACACAATAAAAACCACAGAGCTTATGGGGAAATAGAGTCAAGGGATAAAATCTCAAAAACTTCATCAATGACACATTAAAAAAAAAAAGATAGGAAATTATGGTAGCTTAATATTATACATGTTAAATGAAGTTAAGAAATACATAAATACTAAAATAAATAGTGGCTTCACCTGAAACCTAGGGCTGCTGCTTGTTCTGCCATTTGGCCTGCAGATATCCACCCCAACTCAACCCTGCCTTCTTCAGGCTGCAGTTAAGCAATGCTGGGTCTTAGTCTGGAGTCCATGGCTATAAGGGAAGGGGAGGTGGAGGGGGTCCTAGAAGTAAGGATAGGTGTGGTCCTCACCGGCCTGCTCCTACCGCATCAGAAGATATATAACAAAATGGCACTTTACCTTGACAGAGACCTGAAGTTTGCTTGTGAAAGTGGGCTTCTGAAGGATTGCAGCTTGTGAGTTATTGTGAAGTGGTGGTTTTCTGCATTTTCAGTGTTTCTCTCAGAAGAAGGCACACAAAAGTAAACTTGAAGTGTAACCTAATATTTCATTTGTATTGGAATAAACTCACATTTTTGAAACATGTTATAGAAGAACTGACTGTATTAGAATTCACACAATTTGAAGTTACAATTATGGTAAAATCTGGTAATTGATTCCAGCCCAATGGAAATATGCATTATGATTTAAATTATATAGCCACTAAAGAGGATTCATTACCAATGAGGATCTAGCTGTACACAATTCTATAGTCCTCTAACGGTGTATAAAGCAAATCACTTTGAATTTTTAAAAAGTTATTCAGGATTAGCTTTAAATACTCAGATTCTTAAGATAAAACTCAGATGCATCCGCATTTCAGGACATCCTAGTTTACAACTCAGTGAACAAACCTGAAGGTCACAATATTATGAGAAGCAATTTGTTTTAGATGTAGAAAGGAATTTTGGTTAGTTCTATTAAAGGGTGGAATAATCTTTTAAGTACTTTAGAACCATCAGTTCTTAGAAAATTAGAATCTTGTCTGCTGTCACGGGCAGGAATTTAAAACTGTTATCTTAGGTGTTTTTTCTACCTTTCTGAAAATACTTGGGCACAAGAATCACTCCCATCCTAAAACTTTTGATCAAACTGTTTTAACACTTAGTGAACCTTCATGACCATGTTATCTAATGACAGGATATGAGTGAGTGAAATGCCAGAATCTTCAACTTGTCCTTCATATATTGAAAATTACCTGAACCTCAGATTAATTGATTAACAGAAATAGGTGAAAATGTTGTTGACTTTATTAAGGTAGAATATAGAATTCTTATTGCATTAGGCATCCTATAGGTCTGTTTTCTAATATCAGAGGATATTGTTATATAGAAAAAGGGGTGGTAGGTAATGTGTCACAGAGAGAGCACTAGACTTAGAATCAGAGGTCCTAGGTTCAAGTCCCAGCTTTTTTACATTTATTAGTCATTTTGACCTTGTCCAGGGCTAGCTTTGGGTAAGCCCTTAATCTCTAAACTTGAAGGGAATTAAGCCCTTAGGTTTGGAAGAATTTAAACCAATCTCTTTAAATGATTAACAGTAATAATTTATTAAATTTCAAACTGGAGTAATAATGATTTTCCACTAAGAATACCTAGTTCTTAGGTGGCACAGTGGATAAAGCACTGAGCCTAGATTCACGAAGACCTGAATCCAAATCCATCCTCAGTCATTTAACTAGATTTGTGACCCTGGGCAAGTAATTTAACATCTGTTTGCCTTGATTTCTTTAATTGTAAAATGGGGATAATAATTTTACCTGCTTCTTGGGGTTGTTGTGAGGATCAAATGAAGTACTTGTAAGATGGTTAGCACAATGCTTACTGCATAGGGTACTCAATAAATGCTTGTTTCCTTTTTTCTTTCCCTTCCTTCGAGTTAGTAAACATTCTACAAATATTTATTATGCACCCACTATGGGAGGCCTGCTTCTGGGAGGGCAAAGCTAGAGGAGCAGTAAAGACAAAGGGAATCTGTTCCCTCCCCTAAAGGAATTTATACAGTCTTATAGGATGAGTGAATCTTCATCACCTCTGGTTATCTGACATGTCTTTCCAGACAAGCAAATGTTTTCTAATATTTTACCTTAAACAATGAAATAGTTTGCACATTTTATTTACTGTCTATCTCAGTGGCTATGGTAATATTCTCAATCTTCCTTCTTCTGTAACTTCCTATAATCAACAAACATTTGTTAAATTACTGTGTGTGTGAGGCATTGTACTAAACATTGGGGTCTCAAAGACGAAAATGAAATAGGTCCTTTCCTCTAGGAACTTACATATTACCAGAGGAGAAAGCATCTAAACACATTAAAATGGACAAAATAAATACAAGCTAAGCAGCTGGAATGAGAGCATGGGGAGATGGAAAGGCTTCATGTAGAAGGTGGTATTTGAAGTGAGTTTTGAAAGAAACTAGGTAATCTAGGAGATAGAAGTGAGAAGGGAGAGTATTCCAGGCATTGGGGATGACGGGGTATGGGCCCTGGGAAACTCCCCCTCCCTCAAACAGACTGCAAAGGCAGGAAATGGATCATTATGGTAGGGGAACCGTGAGGCCAGTTTGACTGAACTGTAGAATTCATGAAGGAGAATAATGTTTAATAAGCCTGGAAAGTAGTTTGGAACCAGATTGTGAAGGGCTTTAAAACTCCAGACATGAGACTTCATATTTGCTTCAGTTGGTGATAGGAAGCCACTGAAATTTATTGATCAGGGAAGTGACATGGTCAGACTTGTGCTTTAGGAGAATCACTTTGGCTGCCTTGTGAAGAATGAATTAGAGAAGGGACAGAGGAGGAAGGGAGACCAATTAGGAAACTTACAGTAGTCTGGGTGAGAGGTGATATGGCTCTATGAGTAGAGAAAAGGGCATAGATTTGAGTGATACTGTGTGAGAATTGACAAAATCTGGCAACTGTTTAGATATATGTAAGGCTATCAAATAAGAGTATAGGATAGAATGTGATGGGGACTCAAGAGACCTAGACAAAAATTTGAAAAGGAAAAGAAGGCTTCTAACACAGGAAATTAGGAAAGTCATGTCTGACTTGAGATTTGAAGGAATAAAAATGTTTTGACAGGCACAGATGAGTATCCCTGATATCTGTGTAAAATACAGAGCCAGAACAGGCCTCTTTATAAGGTCAGCATTTTCTTCTTTTGATAGTAACACCTAAATTAGAACTGTTTTTCTTTTTTTTCTTCTTTTTTTTTTAGTATTTTATTTTCCAATTAAACATGTAAAGACAAATTTTAACATTCTTTTTTTTTTTTTAAATTTGAATTCTGAATTTTCTGACTCCCTCACCTCCCCCTTTCCTAGGATGGTAAGCACTTTGATACAGGATATTTATATGCAATCATGTAAAACATTTCCATCTTAGTCATGTTGTAAAAGAAGAAACATAACAAAGGAAAACAAAAAATAAATAAAGTGAAAATAGTATGTTTTGATCTGCATTCAGACTCCATCAGTTCTTTCTCTGGATGCAAATAGCATTTTTTCATCTTGAATCTTTTGGAATTGTCTTGGATTATTATATTGCTGAGAATACAAGTCCATCATAGTTGCTTATCGTACAGTGTTTCTGTTAACTGTGTACAGTGTTCTCCTGGTTCTGTTCACTTCACTTTGCATCAGGTCATGTAAGTCTTAACAAGTTTTTCAGAAATCATCCTGCTCATCATTTCTTAAAGTACAATAATAGTATTCCATTACATTCATGTACTGCAACTTGTTCAGCCATTCCCCAGTTGGTGGGCATCCCCTCAATTCCCAATTCTTTACCGCCACAAAAAGAGCTGCTATAAGTATTTTTGTACAAATAGGTCTTTTTCCCTTTTTTTTTTTTTAAATCTCCCTTTGGGCATAGTTCCAAATTGCTCTCCAGAATAGTGAGATCAAGAACTTTTTTTTTTCATTTGTACTGCTACAGCTGAATTGAAAAATATCTTATGTTTACATTATGCCTTTATCCCATGTACATCTTTTTATTTTCACAACATCTTTTGAGGTATGATTGGAAAGTACATGTAGAAATAGATAACTCATTAAAATGGTACAGGAAGAATTCCTGTGTTGGAAAGGAAGGTTTGACAAGTTGACCTCTTAAGAGCATTTCCAAGATACTTAATTTTATACAGTTAAGCACTCTTAGAATCTTGTGCAAATTGATTTTAATTTTGCAGCTAAATTGGAGGGATAGATTAGAGCATAGAGGCTTATAAAGATTGAGAGCGTATTAGGCAATGTGATATTTTGTTTGGGGCATATTTTGTTCTACACATATGTCCAACTGAAAATATTTCACAAGTATCCAAATGCCTTTGTACTCAGATAAAATTAGGCTACATTTGCTGGTGTTTGAGAAAAACCAAAATGATCCTTGATTAGACATAAAGCTTGATAGTCTGCTGCCATGGTCAACCGAGGGAGCCACCCAAAATACGCCCTGGTGAGCTAGATGTGGCCCCAAGTGTCATCAGTGGCAGGCTGAACAAATGTGAATTCCTTTGGTAAGAAATCAGGTTCTTAACTCGTCGGGTGTGAATCTAACTTTGTGTTTGTGGTCTGCCATTTTAACTACTAGGATAAAGGATTCCCAGCCCTCACCTTGTGACATTATAAAGTGTCTGCCTAGAATTACCACAAAGGCATTACAAAAATTCACAAATATATTTATTTATTCATTTGTTTGTTTTTGGATGCATCAGTTTAGAGAGGCAACTATAGTGTAGATGGAAGAAAACTGATTTGAAGTCAGAAGACCTGAGTTTTAATCCTGTCTCTGCCACTTACTACTAGCTCTGGAATCTTGAGCAAGTCAATTTACTTTTCTGTGCTTTGGTTTCCTCATCTGTAAAATAGGGATAATCATACCTATACTGCCAACCTCACACGATTGTTGTGAGCATCAAATAAGATTATATGCAAAATGCTCTGTAAATATTAAAGTGACATATAAATGTGAACTGTTGCTGCTGTTATTATTGTCAGTTAACAAAAATTGATTATATACAATGTACAAGGAACTATAAGAGATAACAGAAGTGTAAGACATGTGCTCTAGCCTTAAGGACCTTGTAGGATATTTGGGGAGACAATACCTTCTTACTCTGGTTGGATCTTGTCTGTGTCCTTTGTGTAAATCCTTCATGCAGAGAGTCTATTCAATATTCTAATGGCTTTCCTCTGAGAACAGAGGTTCTCAGCTTTTTTGTGTGTCATGGATTCCTCTGGCAGTGTAGTAAAGCCTATGCAATCTGGAGTGTTCAGGGAGGATTGGCACTTCTAGTGTAAGGCTTGCCGAGTCCTTTTCAGAGCCGCTCATCCCACCTTTGGTGTCCTTCTTTCACCTAACTCTCACCTGTGGCTGCAAGAAGCTGTAGCATTCAGAGTTTACCCTGGTAAATTGTTTTGGCAGATGGACAAACCCAGGTTGAAGGTAACTGATGAGCCTCAAACCCAACAGTGAGTTAGGGGATTATCTACCCCAGGCATGTAAAGACTCACCAGGTGTGTGAGAACAGTTTGTTCCAGTGGCCATGAAGGTTGCTGAAGCAGGCACCGTGGAGCTCTTAGAGCTTGATCGGACATTGAAGACTTCAAGATCATCCACTGCATCCCAGGCCATTACCAGTCATCCTGATTTTTGTCTTGCCACTGGACTTTGATGACTCTGAAAGAGACAATGAGGCTAAGGACTTTGTGCAATTCTGCCTTGCCTAAATCCACTTCACATGCAAGTCAGGACTTCACTCTTTGTTCATCTTTGAAAACAAGGACAAACCACATCATTTGCCTTTGGAGAGGGCAAGTCTGTTGGCTGCTTTATTGTTTCACCTACCATCCCAGTGACTTCCTGGACAAAAATACCCTTCCTTAGCCGCGGGTGTGACTGGAGAGTAAGACCTCCCCTTCCGCATTTTTAATTTTAGTTAGGACAGAGCTAGTTACGTAAGGTGAGCAGGTATGGATGGGTTATGATCTGCATCACACATCTTGTTACATTATCTTTTCTCTCAAACCAGTTCTTCAGAACTTCACTGCTACTGTTGATGGTACCAGTAACACTCAGGTTCAGCATCATCGTCATTCTTGACTCCTTGATCATTTACTCCACCTATCCCAAGTAATTGCCAAATCTTGTCATTTTTATTTTTTCTCTTCAATATATTGAACATGGCCCCTTCTCTCCATTCTTACAAGTCACCAGCCTACTTCATACCTTCAGCCCCTCTCACCTGGACAGTCACAACAGCAATCTTATGGGTCTCCCTGCCTCACATTTCACCCCTCTACAATCCTCCCTCAACACTACTGCCAAGGTGATTTTCCTAAAGGGCATATCTGTCCCTTCTCTCTTCCCTTTCTTTCCCCCTCCCCTCATCAAATAATCAACTCTAATGACTCCTGTTACCTATAGAATTAAATATAAACTCCTCAGTCATTTAAAATCCATCACAACCTGGCCCCAACCTACCTTCCTAGCCTTATTTTACAGTATTCCTCTTCTTGTACTCTATAGTCCAGCCAGATTTTTCATTCTTGCTGTTCCTCACATCCATACAAAAGCGCAAGTATCCAAATGAATTTACAAGTCCTCCCTATCGCCAGGATGTGCAGAGGAATTTTTCTAAAATATTGAAGCATGTTCAGTCACAATTTTCAGTCATACTGTTGTCACCAAGTAGTAATATATTTTTAGTGAGAACAAAAAGATTTTCAGTACCCTAATAAATTTTTAAAATTAAATACTGTTTCATCTTCATCTCGTTTTATTTCTATTTTTCGTGGATGTTTTATGGGGATAGTTTTACAGCAATTGGACATGGGAATTCATTGGTATAAGGAACTCCTTGATGAGGAAACTCCTTGTATCAATGCAGTTTGGCACCTTCTCTTCAACTTAATGTCTTAGAGAGTTGTGAGAGGTTAAATGACTTACCCTATGTCATATAGCCAGTTGTGTGAGAGAGAGGCTCCTGGGCTTTGTTGTTCCACACTGTATGTTTTATCATGTACATAATATATTCGTTTAGTAGTAGGTACATGTATATAATTTATAACTGTGTTTTGGAGTGCTGTATAAATGTTATCTATTATTATTATTATTATTCTGGATATCACGTTCTAGGAAGGTTGTAGATAATTTAGACAATATGCAGAGAATGTTCACTGGAATGATCAGCCTGAAGTTGTGCTTTATAAAAGATCAGTTATAACAAAGCCTTCAAGTTCACTAGTATCTGAGTTCAAGTCCACCATTGCTGTCACGAATCTTCAATCTCTATTTCCTGGCTGCTTCCCGACTGCTTACAAACACACACCTATCTCTCCCATTCTCACTGTCTGTCTCTGGTATCTGTTGTCCTATATTTGTCTTCCCTTTCTTGGGTAAATTCTTTGAGAAGGCCACTTATGATGTCCATTTTCTTTCCTTTTGCTCTCCTTTTAACCCAGGCAGCTAGGTGGATAGAGAATTAGAAAGACCTGAGTTCAGATTTTACCTCATCCACTTAACTAGCTTGGTGACCTTGGGTAAGCCACTTAAATCTAAATCTGCCTCAGTTTCCTTAACCATAAAATGGGAATAATAATAGCACCCACCTCCTAGGGTTTTTGAGAGGATCAGTTGAAAGAATAATAATAATAATAATAATAAAAGCTAACATTTAGGTAGTGCTTACTTTGTGCCACGCACTGTGCTAAGTACTTTACAATTATCTCATTTCGGTTCTCACAACAGCTCTGAGAGATATGTCCTATCATTATCCCCATTTTACATATGAGGAAACTGAGGCAAACAGAAGTTAAGTGACTTTCCCAGGGGCACAGAGCTAGGAAGTATCTGAGGCTGGATTTTTAAAGGCCTCACCCTCTAAAAAAGAAAAGATTGTGAAGAGATTGTTTTAAAACAAAGGTCACAGCAGTCTAGCGTGGCTTCTTCAAAAACAAGGCATGCTAGATGAATCTTAATAACTTTTTGACAGGGTTACTCAAACTTGTAGACTAGGGGAATATTATAGATATGGTTTACTTAGATTCTGGCCAACTAATTTACAAAGATTTTCATGCTATTTTTATTAAAAAGATGGAGAAATAAGAGCTGAGATGACAGTACAGTTAGGTAGATCTAAGACAGGTTGTGTGACTGGATCCAGAGAGTAATCATTGAGTCATCATGAGTCAATGTTAACTTGAGAGGAGGTCTCCAGTGTAATGCTTCACATCCACTTGGACCTATGCTGTTTAACATTTTTATCAGTGACTTGGGTAAACACATAGATGACATGCTTAGCAAATTTTCAAATGACACAGAGTTAGAAAGGATAACTAACATACTAGATGACAATTGAGATTCAAAAAAGTCTTGACAGGTCAGAACATTAAGCCCATTCTAATAAGCTGAAATATAGTAAATGTAGTCTTCCACTCACAAGCACATATTGGGGGAGCAGAAGCACAGCCAGACAATAATTCATCTGTAAAATATCTAGGGCTGAAGGATTTAGGGAATTGTAAACTCAGAATGAACAGTGTGATAGGACAGCCAAGAAAGCAAATATAATCTTGGGTTTCAATAAGAAATGCACAGATAACATCCAGGAGTAAGGAAACCATAGCCCTTCTGTACTCTGCCCTGGTCAGATTCCATTTAGAGTCTTGGGGCAGCAGGATGGCTTGGTGGTTAGAGTACTGGGCCTGGAGTCAGAAACTCAGATGGTTACTAGCTGTGTAACCCTGAGCAAGGCATTTTACTCCTATTTGCTTCAGTTTCCTCATCTATAAAATGGGGATAATAATAGCACCTACCTCAGAGAATTGTGAGAAACGAGATAATTATAAAGTACAGCATGGTGCTTGACATATTGTGCTACATAAATGTTATTTATTATGATAATTATTATTATTATTCTGGATATCACATTCTAGGAAGGTTGTAGATAATTTGGACAGTATCCAAAGAAGGTCCACTGGAATGATCAGCCTCAAGTTTGTGCTTTGTAAAGATCAGTTAAAAAAACTGGGAATATTTAGCCTGGCAAAGGAAAAAATGCACTGGGATATGATAGCTCTCTTCACATACTTGAAGAACTAGTACCCAAGGAAGCGTGATTAGGCTTGTTAAAGTTTTGTTCTTTTTATTCCCAGAGGGCAGAACTATATCAGTGTGTAGAACTACAAAGAGGCAAATTGAGGACACAGTGGCTTCCCTTACTTTAGACCTCTAAGGGAAGTTTGAAAAAGTACTTTGAAGTTATATTACAAAGAGGAGCCTTTTTTAGGTATGTGTTGAACTTGATGGACCCTGAGGTACCATCTAACTCTGAAATTCTGTGACAAATGCAGATAAGAGAACTAATAAAATAAGGCAGTATATATGATAAATATTTCAGATGAGAAGCAGCATGACAGAGTTGATAAAGAGAGCCAGGCTTAGGACAGGGAGTGACTGGTATAGGCCTTAGAAACTGCCTCCCACAACTCCCCCTGAACTCTCCTACTTGACCCTGGAGGCTCATCTCTGTATAATTCTTTCAACTGTCCTAGTACCTTGGCTTTGACCCTGTCCCAATATCCAATTTTCTGTCACCTCCACCTTAGACTACCACTCCTTGATTCCATGTAGACCCCTTCCACGTGGCCCAGGTCTGTGGAGTTCGCCTTGGACACCCGGCCCTTTCAAGTCCTTCTCTGTTATCTCCCAGTCACCCCACACTCCTAGATCACATCCAGATCTTCCCAGAGTCTTTCTGCATAAAAGGTCCATCTTGCTTCCATTAAGGGAGAGCCTGGCCTGCTTGTAGTCTCATTACAAAGGTTCAGATTCTTAAAATCTTGCTCACACCAACTGGTGTTTTAATAAACCTTGTCTCTGACTGAAAGAAGGCTTGAGTCGAATTCATTCAAGGCAGGACCCGTGTCTTTTGCCCTTGAATTTCAGGGTTTCCAGCACCCCTAGACCTCAACATTTGGTTCAGCACCCCTAGACTATAATAGGAGGACTTGGGTTCAGATTCTACTCAGGCACTAAGTAGCTGCATTAGGAGGCAAGTCATTTAACTCCTTGTCCTCTAGGCAGTGGTGCCAAATTCAAATAGAAATGGGTACCTCTTGACTTAGAAAGCAGCAAATTAACATTATCTATATTTTACTGTATTTTTATTTATTTTTTAAAATTTCCCAATTGCATTTTAATCTGCTCACCTGCATTCACCTTGAGCCTGGAACCTTTGTTCTAAGTGATTCTCTAAGGTACCAAGCTTTATTGGAAGAGGATATGTCCTCATCTAGGACTTCTCTATATCAATAAAATCACGGGTCCAGAACCTCTCTTTTATGTGTAAGTACCCCTGCGTGATACAGTAACTGGTAAAAGACTTGACAGTTTTGACTTGAGCTTTAATAATGAGTTGATGAAAGTTGTGGAAGAGGGCAAGCCATCTCTGGGTGGGGAGAATGGTGTGTTTGAAGTAAAGCAGGAATGTTCAAGAAATTTGGCAGGGACAGATGGTCAAGAAGATGGTTCATTGGAGAATAGAGGTAAAGTTATAAAAGTATATTGATGCCTGATTGTAAAGAGTTTTTATTATTGGGATATGGTGTTTGAATGTAATCTTAGAGGCTATGGGAAACAATGAAGAAAACAGTGGTGGCAGCAGTGCAGGGTAGATTGGAGAGAATGTAGGCTGGAGCAAAGAAACCATTACAGCAGTTTGTAGTGTCGTGGGCTAGAATTATTCAATTCAAGCATTTATTAAACATCTACCATGCGTCAAACATAGTTAGGCCCAGAGGTTACAAAGACTGATAGGAAGCAATCTCTGCCTTTAAGGAACTTACATTCTACTGGCAGAAACAAAAAGGACCTGATAATTAAATAGAAAGTGATTGGGGAGGTGAGGAGAAGGGAAAGAGCACTAAAAAGAGAAGTCAGGAAAATCTTTGTGTAAGGAGTAACTCAAGTTGAGTTTTGAAAGAATCTAGGGGTTCCAAAAAGTGGAAGGAGGTTAGGGAGAGCATTGCATTGCAGTAGGGACAGCGTGTGCAACAGCAGTGGGGGGAAAATGAAATGTCAAATAAAGTGAATACTAAGCAGGCCAGTTTGGCTGAAACAGAGCAGTTTGACAGGGAGAGGGAAAATAATGTGAGATCTGTCTGGAAAAATAGGATGGAACTGGATTGGGAAGGGCTTTAAATGTCAAACTGAAGAGTTTGTTTTATCTTTGAAGTAATAGGGTGGTACTGGAGCTTCTAAGCGGGGGGATGACATGGTCAGATTTGTGTTGTAGGAAGATTGTTTTGGCAGCTGTTTACATAATGAATTGGAGAGGCAAGAGACCTGAGGCAGGGAGACCAGTTAAGGAGGCTACTGGAATAATAACTGGTGAGAGGTGATAATAATTATTACTAGCATTCATAAAGCATCTTAAGGTTTTCAAGGTGCTTTATATGTTATCTAATTTCAGCTTTTAAAACATTTTACTGTTGAGAAAATTGACTGAGAAAGATTAAGTGTCTTACCTCAGGTCGCACCAAGGCAAGAATCAAACTCAGATTTTCTGATTCCAGACCCAGCCACCTGCTATGCTGCTTCTCTGCTTCTGTGAACTGGAGTGGTAGCCAGCTTGATTGGTCTGAATTAGGGTCATAGAAGTGGGCCCTAAAATAGGAGTGGCATGATGAGATTGAAAGCACAAAGGTGAAGGGTAGAGCCTTAGAAAAGGTTAGGGGGAGACCTTTTCTTTGAGACTAGGGAAGAAAAATGAGAGTGCAAATATAGATGAAGAGATTTTAAGATTCAGTAGAGTGTGAATGAACATGCTTCTATTAAATTGCTTCAATATCTAAACTAGGAGATAAAAGCCGTGTTGGGTGGAAGTCATGTTAGAATTAAGGATTTGAGAGTGAAGATTTAAAATAAAAGCTAAGAGGACTAAGGAATGAATAAGAGATCTTAATCGAAGGGAGATTTCGTGAATTTGTAGTGGATCATAGTTATTTATCTGGGGAATCTGAATGAAGAAACCAGATGGGGCTGCTCAAGCTTTGGGGGGGGCGAGGGAGAGAGTGAGTCTCAGTTATTATAGATATCATTAAAGTTGCTAATCATGAAGCCCAACCTGGGTGGGGAGTCAAATCATCCTTTAATTCCAGGAGATAAATGGAGGGAGGATCCAGTGACAAGAGGTCAAAATTTGAGGAAGGTGTATAAAAACCATACAAGAAAATTAAACAGTAAGGATTTGTCAAGTTTCCAAAAAGACTAGGAATCACCCTTGGGATACAAATACTTATACAGTTCCTGAGACCAACTTTGAAACAAAATAGATTCACCATACAGGTATAAAGTTTTATCCTAATTATGGTGTGTTGAGTGGTAAAGGTCAAGAAATCAGTGAGTCCAAGCTTTTGGTGGGGAAGACTATTTTCTCTAAAATTGACACATCTTGCCATGCTCTAACTATAGTTCCTATGCTTTAGACAGATCACTGAACTTAATTTGTTTTCCTCTTAAAATGCTATTAAATTTGAACAGGAAAAACAGGCAGGACTGTGTCTTGGTTTCATTTGCCCCTTTGATGTAAGAAAAATAAGTGCAGTTTTTGAGGAGTGGAAAGCAGTAGTCCAACCATTTTATTTTCATGTAAATGAAATCTGCACAACTGATCTCTAGTCTTAAATTTTCACTATTTTAAAAAAAAAGTTTTTATTTCTTTGTTTTTACATCACCTAAATTTCCTCATGTATCCCTCCCCTCCCCTACTTTCAGAGAGCTATCCCATGTAATGACGAATATTTTTTTAAAAAGAAGAACAAGACAGGTGGGAAAAAAAAACCCAGCAGTCAGTATATCCAAAAAAAAAATCTCAGTATCTCCATTTTGGACTTCCCACCTCTGCAGAGGAGTAGGGAATGGTGGGAAGTGCTGCTCAAAGCATCTTGTTATTTTAGTCTTTACCTTCTACTCTGCTGAGCAGGTTTGTTGTTCTCTTAAACTAAGTTTGTTCTTTTGGACAGTGTGTCAAGAAAATTATAAAACTAAAATCATGTAACTTTGCAACATTCATTTCTTTTGTTTTTGGTTATTTTCCATATACATTGTTGTAGTCATTGTGTGTATTGTTTTCTTCACTCTCATGAAGTGTTTGCAGGCTTCTCTGTAGTAATCTTACAGCACAGTAATATTCCATTTCATTTATGTAATGATTTGCTTAACCATTTCACAACTGGTGGGCATCTGCTTTGTTTCCAGCTCTTCACTACCACAGGAGGTGTTACTATGCATATTTAATGTTTTTTTAGTCAGTGATCTCCTTGGGGTATATGCCCACCTAGTAGTAGAATCTGGATCAAAGGGTATGAACATTTTAGTTACTTTATTTGCAAGAATGGTCATACTAATTCACAGCTCTACCAACCTCTCCAACATTGACTATCCCTTTCTTTTGTCATCTTTGCCAATTTACTGAGTGTCAGGTGAAACCTCAGGGTTGTTTTGATCAGCATTTGGGGGGGGG
>NW_020954571.1:8854358-8866452 GCF_900497805.2 Vombatus ursinus | reverse complement strand
CCCCCCCCCCCATCTCCCCATTAAAGCCGCGCCGCCTTTCAGCCTGCAGCCCTCGGCTTTCACCGCTCTTGTGTTGCCCTCTTTCTTCTCCAGCTCCTGCTTTTCCTTTCCGCCTGGGTGCGGGGGGGTGAGGGTATACGGTATGGGGTGGGGTGGGGGGAGCACAGGAGAGGGAGGAAAGAAAAGTCCCCCTCATTGAGTTAAAGCTATTGAAAACATTGGCGGATTTCTTTTGTGCGAGGGTCCGAGCGCCCGCTCTCCATTCGGGCCTCCCACCGGCCCCCAGCCCCAGCCTCCTGCAGCGCCTCAGCTCTTTGTCCGCGCGCGTCAAAACGGCGGAGAAAAGCCATTCTGCCCTTCACGTTGGGGGGCGGGAGAACTGGGGCTCCCTTCGCCTGCCAGTCCCCAATGACTCCCCTAAGCGGGGGCTGGAAGGAATGGGGGGGCGCTATTCCCTTCTGTCCTGAAGTGTGTATGTGAACCGGGGTGAGTGGATTTGTGTGCCTGTGGAAGAGAGGGAACGTGCTTTCCTTTTCACTTGTAGCCTCTCCTTTGAAAAGACTTGGGGGTGCGGGGAGCAGGAGGGAAGCAAAGACAGAGAAGAGGAAAAAAACACAGAAAGAAAAGGGAGAGGAGATAGAGGGAAAAGAAGAACATAAAAAGAAAAGGAGAAAGGGGAAAGAGAGGGGACAGGAAGGAGGGAAAAAGGAGAAGACTAAGAGGAGACAGAGAAAAGAGAGAATAGAAGAAAGAAAAATAGGAAAAGAGGAGAGAAAAGAGAGACGAGACAGACCCACAGACAGACAGAAATATCCGTTCCTCTAACACCCTATGACTTTGTGAGATAACAGATTTCAGGTGAGAGTGGAATACAAATTCATTCGCTCCCTACATAAGCCCTGAATCTCTGTCTTTAACAAAACTGGCTGACTCGGGAGTGGAGCTGGGGGGGGGGAGGGGGGAGGGGAGAGGACAGTGACTTCAAGGGCAGTGACTTCTTCCGACCAAAGTAGTAAGATGAAATTAAAAGACACAAAGACTCAGGTCCGTTCTCTTCGTTACTGTATCTAAACTCAGAAGGGGAAGCCAGCGGCTCCAGCCTTCTACTCTGCCCAGACCGTAGCCAAAGCCACATTCTTTCTTTTCTCCTTCTTTTCTCCCTGTAACGATCTTCACCGCTCCCCCTCCGGATCAGCACCGCTGATCAATACTGGGATGGACTTTCTCAAGTCTCCTAATATCTTTTTAATGAGTTTGAGGGGTTTAAAGGGAACAACAGATCTGCCCTCTAGGTGGATTTTCCCCAAGCAGATGTTTAAGGAGATGGGAGGGGAGGGAGGGAGGAGGGGTGAGGAGATGGAAAGGAAATCTACTCCCTCCACGGGGTAAGAGTAAGACTTTCTTCTAAAGTTCAAAAGAAAGGCTGGCCTTCACTAGCTCCAGAAAAATGTATTTCTCTTTCTGACAATGGGCCCCATTCTGTTCTTGGCTGGTCTGGCTGTTTCGCCATCGATTTCCCAGCATCTTGGGGTGGGGGTAGGGGTACGGGAGAAGGGCGAAATCACAGACCTTTCCTTTGCCCCTAGCTGCCAGTCGCTTTTCTCTGACGTTACTTTCCATCTATTCTGGATATGTATAGTATATACCTACTTATTTATACATTATCTCCCTCTTCAGAACATAAGCTTCTTGAGGTCAGCGATTGTTTTTGCTTCGTTTCTTTATATCTGCTGCATTTAGTACACAGAAAGTACTTAATAAGTGCTTGTTGACTAATTTAACTGTCTTCGAATTAGGACTGAATCACCGTACAGACCTCCTTCCCGCACTGAGCTCTGACTTGCTTGACTAAGAAAAAGAGGCGCTCAAGGATCAAAGGAAATCCAATCCCCAAGATCCCAGTCCCCAACTTGTTTCATTGGAGCAGATCCTCCTAAACTTCAATTCAATCAGTAGTCCCCCAAATTAAACCCGGCTCGCCCCAGCTTCAATGCCCTGAGCCAAACACAGACAAATGGGCGATGGCGTTTTCTTGGTCCCCGACCCACACCGTTCCTCCCGGTAGAACTGTCCAAAAGGTACAGTCAGGCAAACCCTGTTAACAGGGCCAGTTGATAGGAACTCGATCAGGGACACAGTGCAAACGAATACTGGGCTCGGAGCACGGCGGTAAAGAGGAGCCGGGTAGGGGAAGTTCACCCGGGATCACGGGAAGGAGTGGAAATATCCTCTGTACCACTCCCGAGCATCCAACCCCACATTTATAAATGGGTAAGTGATTCCAAACCCGTAGCTGAGAGGGGTTGCCGAAAGGAAAAGAGGAAAAAGCCAGAATTTTCATCTCAACTGGAAATTTCCCATATCCCCGCGGCCTCCCTTAAGTCTCCCTCCCCAAAGGGTTAAATGTGAAAGTGAATCGAGTCCCACTTTGGCCAGTTCTCTGGGTCGTCGGCTTCCTGGGCTCCCACTTCATTTCGGAGAGGATTCTGGGAGATTAGCCCTGACGGCCTGATCCTTCCTTTGGCCCCCCAACACCCTCCCCAGCCCCCCTAGTTCCTCTTCGCTCTCGCCCAGCAATAAATGTTCGGCAGCCATAAATATAAATCAATCTGAGGTCTTTCCAAATCCTATTCATCCAGAGGGAGATGAGGTCTGACAGGGGCGCACCCCCCCTTCCACTCCCACCACCACCACACCCCCGCCTTCCCTAAAGCAGCTGTTGGGCTCAAATCTCCTTTCTTGCAGTATCAGTCAGCCTGAGCCTTCCTCTGTCCCCCATTCCCGCTATCTTTTCTTCCTCTGGCCCCTTGGCCGCCCCTAGTCTCCCCTCCTCGGGCCCCGACGTTGTCCGGAGCCGGCCATCCCCTCGCGGGCTCCTGGAAGAAAAGCGGAGCCCCTGGGTGTCAAATTGACCTCAAAAGGAGCGTGAAAGATTGATTCGTTCCACTTTTCTCTGGCCTGCCAGCGCTCCAGAGCGCCGTGAATGGGGAACCAGAGAGGCTGCGGCTGGGATAAAGATGTTCTCTCTGGAAGGGGGGCTGAGGAGGGAGGGGGAAAAAAAAGTCACCATTCACTCCTGGCCCATCAACCTTGGAAAACATCTCCAAAGAAAGGGGAACTGGGGCTATTCAGAGGAAGAGCAATACGAACACTTCCCCACAATAGCCCAATATACTAAGGGCCTCTCTATTAACACCCATGAATATTAAAGTGCTCTGGGGATGGGTAGAGAGGAGACTTTGGAAATATGCAGATGGCAATGCAAGCCAGCCTATAGTCTGACCCCCCCATCCCACCCCAAAGACATCTCACAACAATGTCCCCAGAAAGGGGAAAAGTTTCTCTTCTATTAAAAGCCATGAATGTTAAATTGATTTCCTCTAAAAATTAGGAGCCTTCAGCTCAGCTCCCCCTAATTCCCACCCTCTTTCTCTCTGTTTCTCTCTCTTACTCCCTCCCTTTTCCCCGGCCAATGTCCTAGCCCCCGTGGGTGCTGCAGGGACCAAACAGCTGCCACAGAAGGACACGAGGGGTTACCCTCCCATCTACCCAACCGATGCAAAGAAACCGGGTATCTCTCCTTTTCATCCCCAAATGTGTTTCAAGTTGTCTCGGGGGCTGTAAGCTGGAACCTGATAATGTGCGAGTTTTAATACGGAGACACAGACAAGTGTCTAACTCTGTAAGTTTCCTAAGCATCGTAGTTATCCATTTACTTGATAATATTTTAACCTTCCTCCCACCTCCCGTATCTACCTGCCGAAGGACACCCCTCACCCACCCCCATAATCTCTAGCAGCAAAGGGTTTCGCGTACTTCTCCAGGCCCTAAATTCTTCATCTCTGGAAGAGATGGAGGAAAGAGAGAGAGGGCAAAATGACTCGGCGTTGTTCGCTTGTCTGGGAAAGGCGGACGCACAAGCTCTCTGACTTGACTCGGCAGGATTGGAATGGATGGTCTCTGTAATTTCTCCTTCGCTATCATTCCCAGCTTCTGCCTGTCTTTCCTGACCGCGTGACTGTCTGCTGGAGAAGTCTGGAGGTTTAGGAGTCTAGCAAGGGCGTGGCTGTGTACTTAGAGCCGCGCGCCGTTTTACCGTGATGTGGGCAAATAGGTATACACTACAGAGAGATCCAGACCGAGACTTTGCCGGTGGCGCATTTTTCCCTTGCCTGCATCCTGCGATGCAGACAATTTACCCATTATCTTCCTCTTTCCAGGAAAGTTTGGGACGCTTCCCACACGGCGTCCTTTCTGATGACGGCGATGGTCTATATTTTCAAAAAAATCATTCTTAAGGGACCGGTGGGAGTAACAGAGACAGCCACCACCCACGTCGTGTAAAAGTCTTCCAATATCTGAAAAAGGGAAGGTTCCTTAGTCCTAATGCTGGGGTGAGGAGGGTGGATGGCACAGAATGGGTCCCACATGTTCTTTCATTGGTGGCAGTAACTTGTTTGAGAGTGATGATGGTGTTCGAGGGAAAGAACTTTACCTGGTTCCTCCGTCACACCACTCCAGGGCCCCCAAATACTAAAGCATGTCCCAGCTGGAGTCAGCAAATAGTCGCGATAGAACAAGCTTGTGACTGGAGCTTGGAGATGGAGGAACGAAGGTGACAGGGGTTCCTGCTTCTGCTTTGGACAAGAATAGTCATTATTTTAAGGGTAAATTCTAGTCAAAGGGCTTCCGAACTGATCTAGTTATTGTTGTTTTCCTAGTTTTTTTGTTTGTTTGTTTGTTTGTTTGTTTTTATCAGAGGCCCCTGACTTGAAGATGGTATTCAGAAATAACTACATATGGAGGCCCTGGGAGCATGGCTTGCTTCGCTCCAAGTTCCCATTTGGGAAAGCCGTCCTGAAGGACAAAATCGTCAGATCCAGATCCCTTGTTGTACTGCCTTGTACCAGCACAGAGAGAACTGCTTGGTGACCAACACCCAAAGTCCCTAAACTTCCCGATATCCATTAGATCTGCCCTCCCTTCTGTTCTCCTAGTCCACTTCCATCTGGGGTCCAGTGGCCCCCAAACCATAAAAGCAGCCTCTGGGTTCCACAAGACCCCGAGGATCCAGAAGCCTCAGACTGGAGGTGTTTGGGGCACCAGGAGTCCTTGGGCCGCTGGCCCGCTTAATTTCCATAGAATAGGTTGGTGGTGATGCTCATGACCACCTGTTAGCTGGAACCTCGAGCTTGTGGCCAGATCTATTCGGGAGGAGACAGAGGGAGGAGATAACTGAGAAGTAGTTTATCCTGTTCTAGGCTAATGTGGGACGAGGAGGTGGGAAGGCTCTTTGGCTCCAGCTTTGCTATTCAAACGCAGCAAAGCCTCTTTCTCATCTTCTTTCCAGGACAGAGGGACCCTTTCCCCATGGGAAAAAGGCCCTTGGCTGCCAGCGGTGACTTTAGCTACCGGGACATACATAATGGTTGGAGTCCTTGTTTTACTCTCTCTGGCCCTCTCTGTGGACAGAAAGGGATCAAAAGATGGAGAGAAAGGAGAGGGAGAAAGAAAGAGGGGATAAAAATAAAGAATGAAGGGGCAGAGAGAGCAGGAGAGACTGAAAAGGGGAGAGAGGAGGAAAGAAAAGGAAAGGGAGAGAAAAAAGGAGACAGAGAAAGAAAGAGAATGAAGAAAGAATAGGAGACACAGAAGCTGTAGAAGAAGAGGAGTGATGGGTTGGAGAGACAGAGATGGAAAAGACAAGGGAGGGAGGCAGAAGTAGCTGGCGAGAGAATTCCATTTGGACTCGCTGGTCTTAAGTCGGAGCACCTGAAATGGGAGGCTTCCCTTGGCCTCCCAAGCAAAGAGATTTGGGACTAGGGTCGGCCTTAGGCAAGAGAGTCAAAGACAGGCCGGGGTTTTCGCAGGGCTGGTGGGATTGGGAATCCGGCCTGTCCGGCTGTGAAGGTTCTGTTTTAAGCCTCGGTTTAGGGTTTGGAGCGAGTTAGCAATCCCGCTTACTTGTCTTTTTGGAGAACCAGGCCGGGGTCCCCCGAGATCGCACCTGAACGCCTTGCCCTGCGATCTTATCCCCAAGGCGACACTCTGGACCCGTGGCAGGGAGGAGGATAGGGAAGTAAGACCAGGTCCGGTTCGGTTTGGTTCGGACTCTGACCAAACCCGCTGGGAGGAAAAGGGGCAGAGGTCGGACCCTGTAGCTTGTATCCAGTTGAGGAATTTGAAGAAACATCCCGGATTTAGTGTGTGACACCCCCGACAAAACTCGAAGGCAGGGACGGGTCGGGAAATGGGTTCACTCCGTGACAAGTACCCCAAACAGGTGAGATCTCGGGCACCAACGTCCACAGCTTCCTTCTCGCCCCATCCCTCCAGCCCTTAGGCCCCCGTCTCTGCTCAAACGGCCCCCGATGGCCTTGCAGCGATTGCGGCTCCACACACTGACCCCAGGCCTGGATTTCGTTTCCCCGGAGGTTCGGATCCCGGCGGCCCGCTTTATTCGAACTACACGAGATCCGCGTCCGAAAGAGGAGATTACCTGGCGACCCCAGGAGGAAGTATTGGGAGAGCTGGACCCTGGCTGGGGACCTGAGGAACGGGGGAAATGGAGTATGGGGCTACGTCAGGTAGGGAAACTGAGGTTGGGGGACTCCTTAGATAAGATCGCGAAGCACCCTTTTCCCAGTTCCTCAAAGCTGGGGCGCGAGATGTGGAGAGGAGAAACGGGAGGCCAAGGAGTGCAACCCTGCCCTGCCCTCTCCAGTCCCGAGGCCAGTAACACTTTGGCTGGGTAGTAGTAATAGCTCCCTGGCATCCTAAGCCTATTGGGGCAATCAGAGGCAGCAACCAGCCCCGGAAGAGTGTGTGTGTATCTGTCTATTGCGGGTCTGTCTCTCTGTTTGTGTCTGTCTCCCACTCCTCAACACCACCCCCCAACTCATCTAGAGAAGTGCAGACTAGTAGCGGGTTTCAAGAGCAGTCTCTTTTCCCCAGCCCGCTCCCCTATTTCTATGCTGAGATAAATCTAGTCTCTGGTCCTGCCTCTCCCTCTGCCCTTCCCACAAGGGGAGGGGGAATAGGGGAGAGGGAGGGGGACGACGACAACGACGAAGGTGAGGAGGGGGCTCCTTCTCCCCCCTCTCTCCTCGCTCTCTCCCTCTAGGTCTGTAGCTCCCTGCTAGAACAAGTCTATCTTACAACGTCAGGGGGGTCATTAATAACCAATTAGGAGGGTCACTGCGGCTCCTATAAAGGGGCTGAGAATTTGCCAAGTGGCAGACTGTTAGATGTAGAGTAGCAAAAGGCGAAAGCGCTCCCGAAAGCCCATCTCCAAACAGTGAAAAGATCCATATATATATATTTATCTCTCTCTCTCTCTCTATATATATATATTATATATATATATATATAATATATATATTTTTTTACCCAGGCTTGACTATTGACGCTTTTTCTTACACACTCTTTTCCTGCCCCCTTTTCTCTCGGCCATCTCCCTCCCTCCTCTTTCTCCTCCTCCTCTTCCTCCACCTCCTCCTTCTCCTCCTCCTCCTCCTCCTTCTCTTCTCTTGCTCTTCCTCCCTTGCTCTCCCCCGAGCCCATTGCCGTCTTGAGTGGCCAGAGAGGACGGGGTGGTTCATGATGGGCTCGGTGCTCCCCGCGGAAGCCCTGGTGCTGAAGACTGGCCTGAAGCCTCAAGGGCTGTCTCTGGCTGAGGTGATCACCTCGGACATCCTGCACAGTTTCCTATATGGTCGCTGGCGGAACGTACTGGGCGAACAGCTCTTCGAAGAGAAGTCTCACCACGCCAATCCCAAGACCGCCTTCACCGCAGAGGTGCTGGCGCAGTCCTTCTCCGGAGGTGAGTGGGCCTTGCTCCCCGGGGTTGGTTTTAAGATGCGACAGCTACCGCTTACGCCCCCCGCTCCCTTTCACCCTTTCAAGCCAGAGGGTCCCCGCTAGCCCGGTACCTGATACCTACTTACCTTGATGCCCCCTTGGACGGCTCTTTGCCCAGCCCACCTCAACCCAGCGCATCGAATGCACAGAAGCCCAGGCAGCCAGGGAGCCAGCCCAGGCAGCTCTTTGTCCCGGAGTTCACACAGAGGTGGGGTGAGAGCAAAGGGGACACTAGCCCTCCTTGGGGACAGGAGCTGGGGGGGGGGTGGGGAACAACTTTCTGAAACCCCAGCTCTTGGAGCTCTCCAAAATCCACAGTTCTCGGAATTCCTCTCCCATTGACTTCCTCACTCCCGGTCCCACCGCCTCTCGCTTTTCCCTCTCCCCACTCGGCCATTGATTCCCCCCCTCCCCGCCCCCGCCCCTTTTGAGCCCAAGTCCCCGGCGTTTAAGGCCTTACTAGGCGTGTAATAGCAGTTGACTCAAAAAGAAGGGTTTAAAATTCATTTAGTTAACTTGGGCTTGACCTGCGAAAGTTCCCACTTAAACCCAGAAACTTTAAAGGGGGGGAAGAGGGACTGGGGAGGGCTGAGGAGAGGGAGAGAAAAAAAAGTTTCTTTTCTTTAAGATGTCTCAAGTTCTTATTCCTCATTCATCAACCCACAAACAATACCTCTCCCTTTCGCTGGCATTTCTGGGCGTCCCCCTCTCTTTCCCCCCTTTAAGATTTCTGTTCCTCTCTTAATTTGCCGTGAAGACTAATTCCAGTTCCATTCACACTATGTCAACCATCTAATCTCCCCATTTTGTAAGGGGAATTCCTCGGCCCCTTTTAAACAAGTCTTCTCCGCAGTGAGGCCGAATTTACTGCTACAGCATTCTTAAAGGGCTAATGAATTTAGAATTAGCAATTTCTTTCTAGTTGAGCCTAATGAATGCAGATCACTTTAACAGCGTGACAAATTGCTGGATGGGCTGAAATAGACACCATTTAACCCCCCTTTTCAGGCTCTGCGCTCTCATATTTTTTTCCCAGGTAGCTTAGAGGGGAACCTTGTAACACATTGTAGGATCCGGAATGTGCATTAGCTGCCCCCTTCCCAGCCGGGGGTCAGGTCCGCCTGAGGCTCGAAGATCGACCCTGAAGGGGCCGCCGCAACCCCCCACCCCCACCCCCACCCCGGCCCAGCTAGGCTTGGACTTCCCAATCCTGGAGCGCAATGGGGCAGCCTCCGCCCAGGGAGAAGTAGCTACTGTGTATTGTATGATAGTACTGGTGTCTTTCTCCTACTTTTCGTGTCCTGGCATCCCGTTATGGTACGCCCATAAGCGTTTTCCAAAGATCTGCCTGATCCCAGGCGTCTCCCCTGTTCGCAACTGCCTGCAGGAAAAGGGAGTCCATTGGAAGACGGGTTGCTTTTTCCTTGGTGTCTCCTCTCCATTCCTTGCCTGACTCTACAGTTGCCCTGGGACCAGGGCCTCGATTCTGTCCCTTCATGTTGCAATCTAATTCTATGTCGTCCAGGAAATCGATGGAGAGATAAAGGAGACAAGGCTAGGATCTGGGAGGGAAGGTAACTGCGATGTTCTATTGGGACCCCTTCTTGTGCCGCCCTCCCCAGCCTTTTCACTGCCCCATTTCATCTCCTCTCTCCACCCAGCAGAGGTGCAGAAGCTGTCCAGTCTGGTGCTGCCATCCGAAGTGATTATCGCTCAGAGTTCTATCCCCGGGGAGGGCCTGGGTATCTTCTCCAAGACTTGGATCAAGGCAGGCACTGAGATGGGTCCCTTCACAGGCAGGGTCATCTCTCCGGAGCACGTGGACATCTGCAAGAATAACAACTTGATGTGGGAGGTAAATGGAAAGGGTATTCACCTGGGGAGGGCCTGGGAACAATGCTCCACTGGAGAGCAGGCATACCAGCTTCTGCCCTCCTAGCAACCTAGTTCCCTGGGCAGGTACTTTGCAAGAGTCCCAGGTCTACTACTCTTACCAGGCAAAGATATCTATGAAGTTAGAATTGAAGGGATAGTCAAGTCTCTCAGGGCAGGGCACCAACAGGAACAGAAAAGGTTTTGTGCTACATGCTGGATTTTTAGTTCTCCTCTTGGATAGAGGGCAATGGACACCCTTCAGATTAACAGTGAGAAACATACAGTATATGGCCTGCCCTGTTAAGTCCAAACAAATACTGATGCCAAAATTGCCATTCCCCACCCTAACTCCCAGGTAGCATATAAGCATGTAACAGTAGTCCCCACATAGGCATCAGGGGTAGCCATGGGGTCAATCACTTACTAAACTTTCCTCCTTTCCCTAGCAGCTCCAATGACATACCTCAGACTGAGTGCATCCCCATCCTTTTTGGAAGGTCCATAAAACCTGTCTTCTCTGCAACAAAGCATCTCTCTCCTCTCCTACTTCTTCCCCATTCCCTAAACCAAAACCTTACTAAAGGCCAGGAAAAGATGTAGGTGCAGATGTTGAGGAAACTAGTGAATCTGTGGCCTTGAATGTCTCTCTCTCTCTCTCTCTCTCTCTCTCTCTCTCTGTCTCACACACACACACACACACACACACACACACAGAGTTCTGGAAGAAAGTCAGAGTCTGAACACCTAAGTTCTAGATCCAGTCTGCCACTAACTGCATAACCTTTGGAAAAATAATTTTTTCTCTCTCTGGGCTGCAGGTTTTCCATCTGTAAAATGAGAAAATTGAACTAGATTATTTCTTAGGTCTCTTCCAACTCTAATCTTGTGTTCTTAAGGTTTGTTTCAGCTCTGGCATTTTATATGCTAAGATCCCTTCTGGTTCTGACATTCTATGTTCTAATCACCTTTCCATCTGCAAATTTATATAGATGTGCATGGTATACAGTGAGTGAGAAATTTGCAATGAAAGAGAGCCATGTTATAGTCATAACTCATCCTGGGCTTTTCATTCCCTTCCTAAATTGAATGGGAATGGGCTAGGAAAACTTCACTTCTCTTGCTTTATGGGTGCCTTATTTCCCAGACCTCCTGACCCCCAGGTGATGGGGTTTCTTCCCTAGATTACTGGCCCAACCACCATTCAACTTGTCCAAATCAGATGATTTGAGGAAGCTTCTAGTTTTCGGAAGGAGCACCTAGAATTCAAAACCAAGTATTGGCAGCAGAAAGGGAAAGTTTCCTTTTTCCTTCTCCACTCCCTACTTGGGAGAGGCAAGGCTACATAGTAGCAGCTGAGAGGTACAACTAGTTATTATTGAACAGTTTAGAGTCCTAAGACAGGAGATACAGATTGTTCTCCCCATTTCACAGAGAAGCAAAATTAGGCATCTGGAACCAGGCTCTCTCAGGAAGTCAACAATAAAGCTGGAAGCAAACTCAAGAGGCTTCACTCCCCTAAGCTCATGGAAACCTCCCACTGATTATTTTGGAAAGAGGAAGAGGAGATAGTCTTGTTCTGCTTTACTTCAGAGACAAGAACTAAGAACAGTAGATGGCAGTTGAAGAGAGTCAGGTTATAGCTTTATAAGGAAACAATTCTTATTAGAGATGTCCAAAAGTGGGATGAGCTACCTTGAAAAGTAGTGGGATCCTCATCCCTAGAGGTCTTGAAGCAGAAGCTGGATGACTACTGGTTGGAGGTACTGAGAAGATAAATCAGACAAGATGCTTTCTGAAGTCTTTTTCAGCTCCAAGATTCTATGAATCATCACCATTGGCTTTGTTTGTTTACTGATCATGGGATCACAGTCTAGTTGATCAGGAAAGGACTTCAGAGGCAATCTACTCTAACCTCTTCATTTCACAGATGAGAAAACTGAGGCTCAGAGAAGTGCTGTTTTGTCCAAGGCCACTTACTTCATTATTGGAAAGGCCAGAATTGAACTAAGGTCTTCTGACTTCCCACGTCTCTTGCTTTTTTCACTATGTAATATTTGCAACAAGCTTTCCCATTTCTTAGTTTGGGCTCCTTTCTTCCCATGGCCAGGTATTCAATGAAGATGGCACAGTTAGATATTTCATTGATGCAAGCCAAGAAGATCATCGAAGTTGGATGACCTATATCAAATGTGCCCGAAACGAGCAAGAGCAAAATCTGGAGGTGGTACAAATTGGCAACAGTATCTTCTACAAGGCAATTGAGGTGAGCAACTGTGGGGTGACACAGCCTCCTGGCCCAAGATCCTACTCTGTGTATGTGTGTGTGTGTGTGTGTGTGTGTGTGTGTGTGTGTGTGTGT
>NW_020954571.1:8569600-8854348 GCF_900497805.2 Vombatus ursinus | reverse complement strand
TGTGTGTGTGTGTGTGTGTGTGTGTGTGTGTGTGTGTGTGTGTTTTACTGGGGGGCTGGTGATGGGAGTGAAGAAAGGGATCCTTTAGAGATTCTGAGCAGCAGAGCTCCTCATGTCTATATTTGAATGTATATATGCATACTTTAAAAGAAGCCCAAATATAATCTCTCTTTTTTTAGGGGAGCAAAATCAGCAAAGATATTCTTTACAATTTGATTTTAAAGAAAATGGTGATCAAAGGCAGCTCATTGGGGAATGCTTGGCATTGATTCCCTCTAGACAAGTAGTCCACAGGATAGGCTTGAAGGATGCTCCATTAGAGATGTAGAGGTCAAGAAATGAAATAACTAGGGAAGAAAGTTTTGAATTTGGAGCATAATAATTTGTGTATTCACGGTATATTCATCTGTGTATTCATACTCATTACAAGTTAAAAAAAAATCCAGTTTACTCAAACCCTATTCATTGAAGGACACTGTGCTAAGCATTGAAGATACAAGGATATATAAGACATGATCCCTGTCTACCAAGTTTCCAGTCTTGGAAAAGAGACAGGACACAAATAACTACAATAAAGACAGCAAAGACAGGGATGACCTACAAAGAGCGAGTTTCACCTATGGTCAATTTTCAGAAGAATTCAAAGCCCCAGGATATGATTTTCATTCATTCATTCATTCATTCATTCATTCATTCTTTCAGCAAACACTTATTAAGTGCCTAAGTGTAGAGCATTGTGGGAGGTAGGTGCTAGGAGAGCTACAAGATTTAAATGACACTGTTTCTGCTCTATAGAGCTTATAGCTAGTAAGATTTTAGTTTTTTGTTTGTTTTTATTTATCTATAAAGAAGTCATTGTTTCTGTGTCCCTGACAGTCCCAGAAACCTTCCATTCCCAGATACCTCATGAGCAGGACCTTGCAGTTTCCTCAGTCGGCATCAAATTCCCTCCTGAATAACCAACACACTCAAAACCCATTTCCTAGAGAGGAAACAGGATTGGCCTTTGCCCTTGACAGATCTTGCCACTAACAGACTCAGGGCAGCTTGAGGGAATGATAAACACCACTGCAATGGGACCTAAGGGAAAAGCTCTTCCAGGGACCCTCAGCACTGCAGCATATAGGGAAGGGAAGAGATCATTGGGCCATTTGAATGCTAAGACTTGAGTGAAGGCTAAGGGCTGGTATGAAACACTGGACAATCTCATTAGAGGCTGGATTATATGATGTTAAGAGAAAACTTGCTAGCCAGTGGCTTGGTGTGGTCTCTGTGTGTGATTTGAGGACTCCCCCTCCCCTTAAATGACCTTAAATTAGCCTCAGTTTGAAGTTCACTTCAAGAACAGAACATACTGGTATCTTCACATTCACCCATCTGCTCCTTTAACTTTGAATCTTCATCTTGACTCCCTAATAAGTATCCACTCATTATTTTACCTTCACAGTATCCACAAATATACACACTCTTTCTTAGAAATACACACATGCCCTCATCTCTCACATGCATCCCTATTCTGCTTCCTCCCCAGTATCCTCACAGATTCTTAATTTTTAATTTTTTTGCAGGGGGGAGAGGATGGGACCTATGATCTTATTGGTATCAGGAAATTCCAGTAAGGAAATTCTCCAGGCCAAAACAGGTTGGCAATTGCTTTGTAATTTATAGTCTTAGAGAATTACCTGGGGCACTAAGAGATTAAGTGACCTGTCCAATATCACACAGCCAATAAGTGTACATCAGAGGTGGGCCCTGAACCTAGGTCTTCCTGATTCTGAGGCCAACTCTTTATAAACTATGACTCGATGCCTAAACCCCTCAGGTATGTTTATACCTTCAGCAAGTCTTTTTCTTTACTTTACTTTAATTTAATTTAATTTTTGGAGGTTAAATGGGTTTAAGTCACTTGCCCAGGGTCATACAGCTAGTAAGCGTCTGAGTTTGAATTTGAACTCTGGTTCAGGACCAGTGCTCTATCCATTGCGCCACCTAGCTGCCCTCATATACTTTTATACCAAGACACATATTCTCTCATTCCCTTCTTTTCCACCTTCACAGAGTGCCTATCACATCACATACACTCACACTCTAATACCCAAACATACAAACCTCTCTCTCTCTCTCTCTCTCTCTCTCTCTCTCTCTCTCTCTCTCTCAGAAATATCTTAATGCAATTCAATTAAACTCAACAGGTTTATTGAGCACCCACTATTTTCCTGGTACTGTGCTAGGCATTGTGGGAGATGAAACATAATAAGGTTCTCGCCCACAAGCAGCTCCTAGTTAGTCACAAATCTTACCACGAACACAAACATGTTGTCAGATTTAAATAGGACTTAGAGCAAAAATATAGATTGTCACTGTACCTGGGATCTTACCAAAACGTTCATAGCTAGAGCCAACTTGAGGTATGTTTCACTGTGTGTGCCAAAGCAGTTTAAAGTGGAAGAGAGCCAAGGAAGGAACCTGGGAGAATCTGAGGTAGAATTCAAAGCCTGAAGATAGTACCAGGAGTAATTAATTAGAGTGGCTAGTAGCCTTCCAAAGATTCAAAAGTAAAAATCAGCTTTCAATCTCCTACTCTTGGTCAGAGACTTGAAATTCTAAAAATTGAGAGAAAGAAAAATATAATTTCACTAAATGATTATCTTTTCAGTGGCACTGCATAAATCCAAATAGAATTATGTATCACTGATTGTTTTGATTTTATTTTGAGGGGGTCCAGACTTGTAATCTCATCGATGAAGGCAACTCCCTGTATAGAAATTCCCTCCAGTCATGTAAATTGGGAATTTGTAATCTTAGAGAGTTATCTGGGGCATAAAGAGTTTAAGTGCTTGGTTAAAGTTAAATTTATGGTCATACACCTAGCTGCTGTTGTTTGTCCTTCATACTGGGAGAGGACCAATGACACCATGAAGTTGGAGTCAAAGTACAGTGTGTTTGTGACTAATTGATCCAATGTGAGCTTGGAAGGCTCCACCACAGGTTTGGGCACAAATAGTATGTTTAAACATTTGGGATGAAGATGCCTCTAGATTCGCACAACTCATGTTTCCTTTGTGCTACTGCAATTCTGCTTTGCTCATAGAGTACAGTGCCTTTTTTGATTCGGGCATGCTATGCTGGGCAGTCCTATGTCAGCATCCCCCATGTCTCTCAGTTGACACTAAAGTTCTTCAGAGAGACCTTAAGAGTATATGTCAAAGGAAAGACATGTACTCAAGTCTTCCTGATTCCAACGACTACCATCTGTCAACTGCCACTCAATCTCTCAAATTGCTAGTAAAGTAAGGAAAAAGGAAAAATTTAAACATCCCAGAATTTTCTTTATTAAAGAAAGCCCAGGACATTAAAGAGGTCAGCCATTTTCTCAAAACCAACTAAGCAGGTTTGAGTTAGGATAGATAACATTAATTGTCACAGCAAAATCCACTATTGGATATAAGAAAATGTATACACAGATCTGATCACACATACACATTATACACATATCCAAACTTCCTTCTTCAAACAACCCATCTGTTGTATGATGATTAGTTGCACGTGGCATTTTGCAAGTTATTGCTCTGAATGTCTTTGAAATGAATTGACTTTTTGTGCTGTCTACACATAAGCTGGCAAAGGAGAAAAGCTTTAAATCTGATCTTTTTTAGCTTCTTGCCTATCCATACTTTCAACATTTCAACATGTTAAACCATAATCTTCAAAAAGTTTTTTCAACCTTATTTGTAAAAATTTTCCCATTTTGTGAGATTTTGCCATGCAATTTCCCCCCACCCTCAAGTATACAAATATCTGGTTTCCAGCAATAGGCAACTGAATAAATTGGGTTAAAATTTCGAGAGATGCCAAAAAGAGAATTTTTTTCATCTAGGTAAATCTTGGTGTATTTTTCCCTCCCACACTCATTTCTGTTTCTGGAAATAACTTTAGCTGGTAGGAATTTTCCCCTAACCTCATTATATACTTAGATATTTTAAAAATACAAACAAAAAATGCCCCAAAGGTTCAGATTTTTGGATTATTCTCATTTTGATTTCTGGATTATTCTAATAGAAATATATCATATCCCAGCAAACTAGGGAGTCAAAGGAAATGAAATATTGCTTGGGCCTAAAAGTAAAAACTGAAAGAGAATTTATAAATCATTCAACTTTGGGGCTTAAAGTCCAAGTTTTTACTTAAGATCATTCTTGTAATCGTATCTCTACTGACTTTTCCTTAATCTCTCTCTCCGCGTCTGTCTCTGTCTGTCCTCTCTCTCCTGCCTTCTCTCTCTGTCTCTCTCTCTCTGTCTTTGTCTCTCTGTCTCTCTGTCTTTCTCAGTCTCTCTTTCTTTCCTGATCCTATAAGTGATTTTTTTTTTCTCTGCCACTTCCTTTTCTTTTTGGTAACTGCTGAGCTCACCATTAATGGAACAACAGATCATTATCAGCTCCCTTTCTCTCTCTTCTTTGTATGAATTCCAAAATCATCAATCTGACCTATACTCCAGGATATCTATGATTTTTGCTCTGTTGTCCAACAGCCTTTTACCTGGCACTCTCAGTAACCAGTTACATACAGACAGCTATGATTCAGGGACAGCTGATGTTCATAAGAAATCATCAAATAGCAAATGATGTGCATTAGAATTTTAAAGTTAAATATGCTTCATTGTAGTCTCATTCTTCCAAATCATCCATGTTTTAGTTATTCAAGCTCTCAGATGTATCAGAAGTCCTTATTCTCTAGATCACATGTGGATGACAGAGTGTTTACTTACTGGTGATAATCATAATAATTGCTGACATTTATATAACACTTTATGGCTTACAAAAGAACATGATCTCAGACATACATATATGTAACAATGCATGCTGAGTTGAGGATGGAGGAGATCTGAATTTGGCTGACTACTTCTTTATCAGCATGATTTCAAGCTTGCGAAAATGAAATCCTTATGTGGAATATTCTGACAATATGTGTATATACATACATATATATATACATAAGAACAGAACTGTGTCTCCTTTAATGACTTCAGGCCTGCATGAATTTGGAGCATACCTGGCCAAATACTTACCCACATACCTGGCCTTAGGAATGCCAGACAATATACTTGTTGTATTTTGGAAACTTGTGTGTTATACCAGCAATGTCCCACGAGGAAAATTGCTTTTAGAGAGGCCGCTGGGAGGAGGCTTAGAGTGGAGGAGAGAGAATGTTTTTTAAGAATGGTGATCAGCACAGATCACCTTAAAAGGAAGATTATGAGATCTGGACATGCCACCTTACATGCAATGGACCATCAGTGATGGAGTCATAATTGTTGTCACTTAGTGCATATAATGTTAACACTAAAAGAGAGATTAGATTATAGAATAGACGAGTAGAAAGGTACCTTAGACCATGGAATGTCCGAACACAGAATCATAGAATGCTAGAAGTCAAATATAACTTTGAGGTCATCTTGTCTTGCCCCATCCCCACCCCACCCCTAACACCTTATTTCATAGATGAGGAACCTGAGACCTAGAAAGGAAAAATTATTTGCAAGCTCACATCATGTCCATGGTAGAATAAGAGTCTTGAGTATCATTTCTGAGGGAGAAATAATTAATAGAGATGGTTTGTACACCATTTTTAGTCATAATAATAAGGCACTAGGAAGTTTTGCTCCTTGTTACAGTGGGAGAAATGAGAAATGGAGCTCATTGTTCAAATCCTTGGCTCTATCATTTAAATGTTTGTTGACTGACTGACTGATTGACTAGCTATGTGACTTTGAGCAGTCATGTCAATTCTTTATCCGTAAAATAAGAGAGTTGGTCTAGGTGATTTCTAAAGTGTCTTCCAGCTCGCGCTCTCTCTTTTTCTTTCTTTCTCTCTCTCTTCCTTTTTCTTCTCTCTTTTTCTGCATCCCCCACTTGCCCGGCCCCCTGCTGCCCCATCTTTCTCACTCTACTCCCCCATTAGACAATTTTGCTAAAATTTCAGACCCTCTGGGAAAGGGAAACCATCTCTTCCATGGTTCCATCCCCCTCCTAATTCCAATGCTATTTACAAGACTTTCAGAAATCTGTGCCTAGATTTCCTTCCAGAGCAAATATGTGTCCTATGCTCTGGGAAGTCCTGAGAATATCTAGGAAAGTAAAGTGCAGGAGATTAACACTAGGACAGAACGATTTGCCTTCATTAGTTGAAGTGTTTGCAGGCCAGAGTTAAATGTCCTTTGGAAAAGCAGAATTGAATTTTTTTCTGGCCAGATTGCCCGGCCTTTCTCCTTTGGTTCAACCCAGGCTCAGATGCTCCATCCATCTTGCTATTAGGTACCTATTAAAAGCAACAGAAGAAGATGGCACAGTGAATAGAATGCCAACCTTGGAGTTAGGCAAACCTGGATTTAAATCCTACCTTCTTGGGGCAGCTAGGTGGCACAGTGGATAGAGCCATATGCTTGGAGTCAGGAAGACCTGAGTTCAAATCCAGCTTCAGACACTTAACACTTATTAACTGGGTGACCCTGGGCAAGTTACTTAACCCCATTGCCTAGCCAAAAAAAAAAAAAAATCCTACCTTCTTTAATGTGACCTTGGTGAAGTCACAACTTTCCCAGCCTGTTTCTTCATCTATAAAATGGGTATAATAATATCTATAGTATCTGCTTCAGAAGGCTGTTAAGAAGATAAGAGATAATGGATATAAAATGCTATGCAGCACTTTCTTACAGTGCCATAGAAACTCCAGCTATTATTATCCAATCTCAAATCTTTTCTCCAAACTAAGCAGTGGGACAAAGCCATCATTATCTCCAGGTATCTGAGTATCTAAATCTTTCCAGCTTCAGAGCCATCCAACTAGATTAGATCATGATTGGCGGTATTCTTGGGAACAAGACCCTCAGAACACCAGCCTTTTCCTCAGGACAGGTTGCTTAATAAGGAAGTACAGGGACCCAGGATACCTGCCTTTCAGACTCCCCTTTCTTTGACTCAAATTCTGTGGCTGTCATTAAAAGGATTCATTCCTCTCTCAATCTGTCTGCAAATCCAATGGGTTAAAGACTTGCCTTCAGTGAGGTTGACTGGACATTGATAAAGAGCTTGGCACTCCTTTAGGATATCAGCAAATCCCTGGGTTTTCTGGTTATGCACAGCCTGAACAAGCTGCCAGTGGAAAATTCCTCCAGCCCCACCTTGTCGCATAAGGATTCTTTCCCTATTCTTTGACAAGGTCTGTCTATTCTTGTGATTCTATTTCGAAAAATACAACACTCTCCTTTCCTTTTCTCTTCCTTTCTTCCTCCTCTCCTTTCTTCTTTCCTTCCTTCCTTTCTCTTTCTTTCCTTCCTTTCTTCCCTCTTTCCATTTCTTTTCTTCCTTCCTTTCTTCCTTCCATCTTTCCTATTTTTTTCTTGTACTAATGGGGAGATGATCCCGATTTCTTCAGTCTATTCTTGAGCTCTTTTCATTTTTTTTCTTCATGATTTGTTCTCCTCTTATAGTCTGAGCCTTGCAAGGATGGTATTTTGGGTTCATTTTTCTTTGCCCAATCAAAAGAATAATAAATCTTTCCAAAGCCTTTACTTATTATTGTTTTTTTTTTTTGTTGCCACCAAAGTGGTTTGGAATCAAAGACAAAAATGACATCTGGTGTAGCTGTGTACATTTTGGTCAATTGTTCCTGAGTTTCAGTCTTGGGAACTGTAGCTTTCTTAAGATCTATGACCATCTGTTTACACTGAGTAAGTGTGTGTCATGAACTCCCTGGCTCTGATGATTGCCTTGTTTATAATGGAGGCTCTCTTCTCAATCAGTAGGGGAAGAAAAGGCCATTTGCATGATTTATCAGTGTATTATATCCTCTTAATTTTTTGTCATATATATATATATATTTCAAAAGGAACTCAAAGGAATTTGTGATCTCTTTTTCTTTTGGGGGGGGAAGAGTGAATTTCATTGCTCTTCTTAAGATCACTAGAAGATGCCCATCACTATAGCCAGGAATAAAAATTAATTAATCAATCAACAAGTACCTCTCTGATTCTCAGTTTCCCCATTTGTAAAATGAAGGTGTTGGCCTAGATGATCACTAAAGTCCCTTCGGTCTCTAAATCCTGTGATCTTAGAGGAGAGAGCTACAGAGAATTTGAAAGTAATTGAACAAAAATGAGGACAAAGAAAGAGTTAAAGAGAAGCATTTATTATTGAGTCTGCTATATATTCTGCCTTGTAAAAGATGATAGTGGCTTAAATTTATATAATGCCTTGAAGTTTACAAAGACCTTTACATACATTAATCTTATTTGAGAGGAAGAATTGTTGGAAGACCCAACATCTGTTTGAACAACTCCTAAACAGGAGAAGTGATCAGAAAATTCTACAAACAGCTTAGGCTCGGCACTGTAGTCTACATCATGCAACATGGTCTTAGGAAACACCTGGATGATTGCAGTCTTTTACTGTCCCTTTTTTGGGCCAGAGGGTTTGAATGAAGATGATTTCCTTGCATTTTCTTCTGATTAGTATATCCCAGAATAGGAATTATTTTTTTAGTTATAATAATAATAACTCATGTTTATATTGAGTATTATAGAAAAATACATTCCTTACCATAACTTGTGAGGTAGGAAGTCAAATGTTATTTCCTACCCCATTTTTACAGATGAGAAAACTGAGGCTCAGAGCACTTAAGGGTTTGGACCTCAGTCATATGGTGAGTGGCAGATTTGAAAATTCAAACTCAAGTCTTCTAACTCCAAGTTTAATGTTCTTTTCTCTGAACCACATTAACTCTCCCAATTTTATTCCAGTCTTTCCTGCTACCTGGGTTCTACACACTACAGAGCCTTACTTCCTACACCTTGTAATTTTTAAAAGTTCTATGTCTAGCCCAGTGACCAAATATGACAGCATATGCAATATGCTATATACATAGTCCTACACCTCTCTACCTTGAAGAAGGAAATATTTGAGAATCATTTCATGAACTGTCTTTTGAAATCAAAATTATTCACTGTGTTTAATTTAAATTCAGCTGCCTCTGAGTGATTTAAAAAAACCCCACACATTTTATTACAGTTGTTGCTGTATGCCCTATTACCCATGTACTGGGCTGATGACACTTTGAAAACCCATTTTATTGAGTCTGGCACAGGGCATCTATCTTCCCAGTCATAACTTTCAGGAATGGAGTTATCTAGGCCATGGGGAGGGGAGCAGGCCCACTCAACCCTCAATCCCTCAGGGATCCTTTTCATAGAATAATCTAGATTCCCTCTGCATGTTACATGGATACAGGTTAGTGAATAGCAATTGAAGGATCCCTCATAGGTGAAGAGAATTCCAGGATGCTGGACTGAGTTACCACAGTGATAGAACTACAGATGTGGCCACATTAAAATTCTGAGTCTGATGTAGATTTTAAGAAAATCATAGAATGTAGAGCTAGAAGGGATCCAACGGATCACTTAATTCAACCTCTTCATTTTAAAGTGGAGAAAACAGACTCAGAGAATGAGTTGCCAAAGCTACACACCTAGTCAGTAGCGGAACTGGGATATGAATCCAGGTCTTCTCCCTTCAAACCCAGCATTCTTTCCCCTGTACTAGGAGACACAGTAAGAAACTCGATCTTCCTCCCTGCCTTTCATTGCCTAACTACTCCTGGTCTCTTTTTTCTATAGATGATTCCTCCAGACCAAGAGCTGCTGGTTTGGTATGGGAACTCCCATAATACTTTCCTGGGAATTCCTGGCGTCCCAGGATTGGAAGAAGAACAGAAGAAGAACAAACATGGTAGGTAGTCCTTAACCAGCCAGGGCCATCATTGCAGGTGGCCCTTTGTGTTGCTGTGCTTCCTTTTTAACCTCAGGGCAGTGATAGTCATTAGTTTCTAATTGGAGGGGGGAGAAAGAAAACCAAGTAGTTTTTCCTGCACAGCTTATGTGATCCATCCCCTCCTTGTCCCTCCACCTCCAAAGCATCAGAAGCCTCTTTTGATGGATTTCCCACTATTTCTGTGGTTCAAGTAAGGCTTTGTTTTGCTTGTTTGATCCTGTAACCCCAAGCTGGAGCTGACCAATAAGGTTTAATTTACCCCTCCCCAAGATACCAGGCCATTAGGCAGAGCTTTCAAGGGTGATAGTTAGCCAACAAACATTTATTAAGCATCTACTATGTACCAGGCACTGTGCTAAGGGCTGGAAATACAAAGAGAGGAAAAAACAAAACCAATTCCTACTCTCAGGGAACTCACTGTCTAATAGGGGAAACTATATGAAAACAACAAATAAGGTACAGATGGGATAAATTGGAGATAGTATCAGAGGGAAGGCACTAAGGAAGGACCAGGAAAGGCTTCTTGCAGAAGTAGGACTTTAAGAAGCAGCACTTTGCAGAAGCTGAGACTTAGTGTCAGGGGACAGAAGGGGAGATGTTACAAAGGTAGAAACAAGATTTGACAACTGATTTGATATAGGGGATAAAAGAGTGAGGAGTTGAGGATTATATATAGGTTTCCAGCCTGGGTGACTGGGAGCATGGTGGTGCCCTCAATATTGATAAGGAAATTAGGAAGAGGGGAAAGTGGGGGGGGGGGAAGACAATGAGTTCAGTTTTAGACCTGTTGTATTTAAGATGAGTAAGGGACACCCAGCTCAAGATGTCCAATAGGCAGTTAGAAATCCAGGACTGGAGGACGGATGTAAGGTTAGGGTAGGATAAGTAGATCTGAGGATCATCTTCAGAGAGATAATAATTGCATAAAAAGGTGCTGATTTCATTAAGGGAAATAGTATAAAGAAAGAGGATAATAGGGCCTATAGGATCTTGAGGGACATCTGTGGTTAGTTTATGCTAAAGAACATAAAGTATAAGTTACTTGGAATATTCATTGGCGTCTAGAATGGTGGTTCCTCCAAGGGAGCCAGCGAGTTGTGATAGAAACAGCACTGAAAACCTAGTTTATAATCACTAATTCACTGGGTTAATCACTTCTCCTTTCTGGCCCTTAGTTTCCCTGTCAAAAGAGAGGGTTGGGCTAGACTAGATCATCATGAACACTCCTTCCAGTCGTGAGAGGCTATAATTTTAAATGATTTATAAAAGTCAAAGAATCTCAGAGATGGTTGAAAACTCAGACGCCAACAAATTCAGCCTGCATCAAGCAGGAACTTCCCTCTACAACATTTTTTTGACAAGTGGTTATTCAGACTTTACTTGAATGCCTGCAGAGTCAACACACCAGTTTCCAGGGGCTAACGCCACTGTTTGCAACTCCACCATCCCCTAGGTGTCCAGGGCCCTAGGCAAATGACCCAAAGCCCTTTGGGGTGGGTCAGTCCCTGGCAAATGACAGTGTCTGGGTCAAAGTACAAACCAATCAATGAATAAACAAGTATTTACTTTTACTGTCTAAATTTAAAAACAAAATTTTTTTTGTTTTTAAATCGTCATTATCAAATTATCCTCCCTCTCCTCCCCAGACAGCTATTCCTTGTAATAAAGAATTTTTAAAAAGGGAAAGAAAAAAAAGTCTCAGTAAAACTAACCAACACATCAGCCGAGTTTACAGTACATGTAATGTTCTATACTCATAGCCCTCCATTTCTACAAAGCAGGGAGAAAGGTGCATTTTCCTCTCTCTTCTTCAGCCTTCAACAAGCCTATATTAAATGCCTACTGTAGGCTAGGGATTTTGTTAGGCTCTGGGCATACAAAGGCCAAAATGAACCAGTGCCTGCCCTCAAGGAGCTTACATTTGATCTACACATAAGAGACTTAGGGTTTCCAGTTAAGGTGTGTTTAGTGAATGAAATCATCGGTCTAACCCGGCTGCTCCGTTCTTCCTTCCCTCCCCGCCCTTTGCCCCGCTGCCCGGGCCAGAGGACTTCCACCCAGCGGACACTGCCGCCAACACCGCGGGCCGCATGCGCTGCGTCATCTGCCACCGGGGCTTCAACTCCCGCAGCAACCTGCGCTCCCACATGCGCATCCACACCCTGGACAAACCCTTCGTCTGCCGCTTTTGCAACCGGCGCTTCAGCCAGTCCTCCACTCTCCGCAACCACGTTCGCCTGCACACTGGCGAGCGCCCCTACAAGTGCCAGGTGTGCCAGAGCGCCTACTCCCAGCTGGCGGGGCTGCGGGCACACCAGAAGAGCGCCCGCCATCGACCCCCCAATGCCTCGCTGCAGGCCCACTCCCCGGCCCTGCCTGTGCCCCATCCCACCTCCCTCGCGGCTCACCACATCCCGACTATGGTGCTGTGAGATGCCCCGGCTGGCCTGCGACGGGAGGCATTCCAGACTGGCGTCGCGGCGCAGCCTTCTCTTCCATCCTCTCTATTCCTTCCTTCCCGAGACCTGTGAAAGCTGACCTCTTGGAATGGGAAGGGGAGTGCAGAGGAGGGGCTGGTTTCATCATTTGGTTTTAAGGCGGCTGAGTAAGTCCCCTCTCCCACTCAGCTTGCATAGTTTGCGTACTGCCTCCTTCTCCAGGAAGCTTGGGGTGGAGAGGCAGAAGAAGGCGCACTTAGTGTGTTTGATATATACATATACATATATATTTTCTTCTTCTCACATCACCATCTTTTGGCCCTTGTAAGTCCATCTGTATCCTCCTGCCCCTCACCTAGCTATCCCCAGGTCCCAAGCCTTTTCCCTTCTCAGGAAGGGGTCAGGAGGTGGGTGGAGAAATGAGTGAGGGAAGGGGAAGGAGTGGGATGGAGCAATCAAAGATATCTGCTCCACCTCACCCCACACTTATTCCCAGCTCCAGAAAGCTGTGATCCTCCAAAAATGGACCGGGGTGGGGGTGGGGGAGAGCCGTGAAGAGAGCGATCTATAATTTCCCTGTGGCTTATAGTTCAGTCTGGAGGCCAAAGCAATGGGGGCTGGGATGGGAATGGGGGTAGGAGTGGAGTTGGAATTAGTAATTCCTCCACTTCCAGACAAGGGGTGGCTCTGGTGTCTCTGAAACTCCTCCAGATCTCTTCCTCCCTCCCCTCCCTTCCACCCTCAAGATTATTCTCAGGAAACAGATATGCAGGTCAGTTGGTTTTAGTTCAAAAACAGTGTCCTTGCTAAAGCTGCTCCCTGATGGGGCCCAGGTCTGGCTGGGGCAAAAAAAAAAAAAAAAAAGGTGAGGAGAGGCTGGGAGGGCAGGCTTGAGACCACTAGGCTTTCTGGCCAAGAGATGCAAGACTGGATTTCAGGGCTCATTGTTACAGGGGTCTGATGTCAGGCTGTATTCTCCCCTGATCTGGGTTCCTAGAAACTGGAAGCCTAAAGGGATTATGGTACATCAAGCCAACTATGTGTGAACAGATTTGGGAGGGGTAAGGTCAAGAGGTGTCCACCCCATGGAATTTCATTCCATCCCCAAAGCCTCATCTGAATTATCCTCAGGGGAGAAACAAGGAAGACTGGCAACCGTGCTTTTGAGTCTCACCGCCTCCCTGTAAACACTTCCAAACAGCTGTGAAATCCCTTGGGAAAACTAGGAGACCACTTCACCTGATTCAGCAGTCCCAGCCCTCTGGAGACCCAGCCACATCTTTTCCCCCCGCTTTTCCCCATCAATTGCTCCTAAACTCCAGTAATGAGCGCCCTCTAGTGTCTCCCACCCTGCCCCATAATCATTAACAAGTGACAAGTCCCTTAGGGTGTTTGTAAAATAAAGAAACTATAATAATATTAATGAAAAGTATAAAGTGTATAGAGTTTTCACAAACTGTGTTCTACTTCCAGGAAATGGTCACTTTAACTTTGTAAATACTTATCTAAAATGATATTTACAAAACTTTGATATATATTATTTGATTGTATATGTATGACTGTAAATACATTTGTACCTCTTGTATTCTAAAATAAAAAAGTTACTTGGAACATTTATCATTTAGCAAATGAATATTTTGGCATTTTATATATATAGCAGTCTTGGAGAAGTAGAGACTGCCATAAGGTTATTCTTTGTTAAGTTATATTCAAAGTCAATGCCTGGCCATTAATTAGAGAAATTATATTTCTTATTTCCTGTCCTGTTAAGGGAATGGCATGTAGGCTGTGGAACCTAGTGTATCCTAGGTTTCTTGGTCCTTCACTCCAGCACTTTAACATGCTTCACCCTGGGGCAGCTAGGTGGTGCAGTGGATAGAGCACCAGCCCTGGTGTCAGGAGGACCTGAGTTCAAATGTGACCTCAGACACATTAACACTCACTAGCTGTGTGACTCTGGACAAGTCACTTAACCCCAGTTGCCTCACATTAAAAACAAACAAAAAACATGCTTCACCCTAACCATGATTAATCAAGGGCCCACATAATCACATACATATGGTAGGTGATTAATTCAATTCCAAAAACATTTATATGCTTCCTGTGTGTCGATAGCTGTAGTTGTACATCTACTACCTCCATGAAATATCTATTTGCAAGGTACATCTATCTATAATCTGTAGTGATATTGCTCCCTCACTCTTCCTATTCATATCACTGTTAAGAGTGGGTACGGTGCTGCTGCAAAGCAGTAGGTGATTTTCAAGAGCTCACATGACATGTAGCTTCCAGAAGCTGTAATGTTCCCTGGAGTCAGGAGAACCTGAGTTCAAATCTGGCCTCAAACACTTGACACTTACTAACTGTGTGACCCTGGGCAAGTCACTTAATGCCATCGCCTAGCAAAAAACAAAACAAAACAAAAAACAGAAGACATAATGTTATTGTTTGTCCTTTGTTTTCCGAAGAGGACCAATGACATCACGGGATGGTGTCTTGACTTGCTCATGAATTGGATTTAAGTGAGGCAGGGGAGCACAAAGACAGCAGCCTTACTCTTCCAGAGTCATCAAAAACCAGTGGCATGATGAAAGTCAAGATGACTGGCGATGGCTTGGGATGTAGTGGATCCTACATATTCCAGATTGCAGTCTATCCATTCCACTATCTATATTTTAACTACTACTTGTGAAGTGCTCAGCCAAGCCTGGTTAGCTCTGATGGCTAGTTAATGGCCTGTAGCCTGTTTCACTTATTCTACTGGTACAACCTGCACCCCTAACCAATGCCAGAGCTCCTCAAAAGTCAGGGACTAGATCCTGTATCTCTGTATTCTCCGTACCTAGCTAGTATTGTATCTTAAATTTATGTAATAATAGCTCCCATTTCTATTGTGCTTTAAGGTGTACAATGCTTTGACACAGGTATTCTTAGTCCTATTTTATAAATGAGAAAACTGAAGCTCCAAGAGGCTAAGGAGATTTGCCCAAAGCCACATAATAAGTAAAAGTGAAATGTGGGAGTGGGAGTCAGGTGTTTCTAGTACATACTGCTTTTCCATGTAGTAAGCTGTCGATAACTATCTGTTGCTGTTGATGATGGTGGTGATGAAATACTTTCTCATAAAAGTGGCTTGGAGGCAGAGTGGTGGTATAGCTGATAGAGTACTGAGCCTAGTGTCAGAAGGACCTGAGTTCAAATCCAGCTTTAGACATTTGCTAGCTCTGTGATTCTGGGCAAATCACTTTGCCTTTGTCTGCCTCAGTTTTTCCAACTGTAAAATGGGGCTCATTTTACATCACCTTCCTCCCAGGGATCAAATGAGATAATATTTAAAAAACACTTAGAATAGTGCCTGAGCAGCTAGGTGGTGCAGTGGATAGAGTGATAGGCCTAGAGTCAGGAAGACTAATCTTCATGAGTTCAGATATGGCATCAGACACTTATTAGCTGTGTGACCCTGGGCAAGTCACTTAACCCTTTTTGTCTCAGTTTGCTGTTCTGTAAAATGAGCCGAAGAAGGAAATGGCAATTCACTCCAGTATCTTTATCAAGAAAATCCCAAATGGGGTCACAAAGAGTCAGACATGACTCAACAATAACGCATAGCAGGCACTTAATAAATGCTTGTTTCTTTTCATAAAGGGCCATTGATCAGAGGCATCACAAATCCAGATGAATGACCAACCACCTGTCAGGCCACTGTAGTAGGGGGGATTCCTTTATTGTTTTGGACAAAGTTAGACTGCATGACCCTAAGGTTCTTAGGCCCCATCTGGCTCTGAGAGTCTGTGATTCTATGATCCTAATCTGGGAGATTATCCCTATTTCAGGCTAACTCTATCAATCAAACATTAATCAATTGACAAACACGTATTTATAGTAATACTTTACATCTATACTTTTTAACTTCTCCAAATCCTTTAACAACTTTTTTTTGTTGTTTTCCTAGCTAGTTTCTTTGGCATAAGACCCATCTTTGCATGACTGAAAAAAAGCATTCATAAAGAGTTAGGTTTAAGCCTTTATGACCATTGGATGTCAGAGATGGACATGGAATGTTCAAACATAAAAGAGAGAATGTTAGAATTGGAAGGGATAATAGAGGTCATCTAGATCAATTCTCACTTAGAGAGGCTGGGAGAGAAGCCTGAGGTCATGCTTATGACCAAAGTCAGATTCCTAAATCCCAGCAATATTACTTTCTCTGATGCCCCTTTTTAAAAAAAAAACAGATTTTTTCTGATGTCTTTTGTTTTTACATGGCATATGTTTCCCCTTGCAGCCTTCTCCCCCCAAGAGAGAAAGAAAAAAAGAAAAAAGAGCAAGCAAAACAAATTCAGCAAAACTAATCAACATATGAGGGGGGTAAAACCCTGACATTACATGCAAATTTCCACACCTATGGACTCAAGCCTCTGCAAAGAAGCAGGGGGAGGTGTCTTCTTCTAGCTTTTCTTTGGGGGGGGGCGACCTTCGGATTGGTAGATCCTGATAGCACTTGCATTTAATAGTTGTTCAATACAGCCTGATTGATTGTGAGTGATAGAGGATTCACTTAAGTTAACATGATATTTACTTATATTCTTGTACAGCCACAAAGGGCGATTTCTACTGACTTTCCAGTGACGCCCTGTTCTATCTGGCTGATATCAGCTGTCACCTGCTTCTCTTCCCAGGCCAACATAGAAGTCTATGTTGTACCACTGCCCTCTTTTGGCCATTGATACTCATAAACTTCATGCTTCAGATCTACCTTATCAATGATGAAAAGGCACTTCCTGCGCTATTACCTCCAGGAACAAATATAAAATGCTCTTTTCGGCTTTTAAAGTTTTTCATAACCAGCCCCTTTCTTACCTTTACCCTCTTCTTACACCTTACTCCCCTCCATATACTTACTCAATACTCCAGTGACGCTGGCCTCCTAGATGTTCCTCAAATAATAACACTACATCTCCCAATACCATACTTTCCACTAGCTGTCTCCTATGTCTGGAACTCTCTCCCTCCTCATCTCTGCCTCCTGGCTTCCTTTAGCAATCAGGTAGAATTCCACCTTCCACCTTTCCCAGTCTTCCCTAATCTTAGTGCCTTCCCTTTGAGACGATCTTCAATTTATCCTGTATATATCATGTTTGTAAGTAATTATTTTCATGTTGTCTCTCCCATTAGACTGTGAGTTTCTTGAGGGCGGGGACTGTTTTTTGCTTTTCTTTGTATCCCCAGTGCTTAGTTCAGTTCGTAGCAACACAGGAAGCACTGAATAAATGCTTACTTGTTGACTTCTCTCGACTTCCCCAAACTAACTCTGCAGAAGACAGAGTTTGGCCAAACTTCATGGGAAAGGTAAGATAAATGTATGTATGTTTCAATGGGTGCACAAAAATTTAGTTTTCATCCTTCAAAAACCAACTCAAATACCACCTCTTTTGTGAAGTCTTTTTTTTGGGGGGGGGAACACAACAAACATTTACTAATTGTTTACTGTGTGCAGAAAAACTGTGCTATACTAGACAAAATAACACAATTTAGTTTAGTCACAGTCTCATTTCTCCTCTGTTTCCCTTTCCTAGATCAGTTACCCAGGAGTTCTTTGTGGGGAGTGGGAATTCAATTCAATTTGACAACCATTTATTAAATGACTACTATGGGCAAGGCTGCAGTTATCTTGGAAACTAGCCATCTACCACAGATACACTGAAACTTCAGATTAACCTTGTGGACAGAGCTTGGTGGGTCAGGACATCATAGTTTTTATTCCTGGTAATGACTTAATCAATCTACCTATGAGAATGTATTACATGTTTAATATGGGTCACATATTGTTCTAGGGTCTGAGAATACATAGAACCATCTTGAACTGCCTATTGGACATCTTGAACTAGGTGTCCTGTAGTAACATTAAATTCAACGTGTTAAAAACAGAGCTCATTACCTTTCTCTCCAAGCCCTTCCCTCTTCCTAAATTCTCAGTTACCAAGGTTGGAAACCTAGGCATCACCCTTGACTCCTCACTTTCTCTTAACCCCCATAATCTATACTGTTGCCAAGTCCTCTCAGTACTAACTCTCAAATAGCCCTCTTCTCTCCTCTGACATCACCACCACCCTGGTGTAGGATCTTATCGCCTCATGCTTAGACTACTGGTTGTCTTTCCTGTTTCAATTCTCTCTCTCTTATCAGCTATCAAAGTCTTCTGGGCTTAATTGAGGCAGAGATTAATTAGCCAGCTTTTCTGTTCTAAAGCACAGGCCTTACCAAGTTACTTCCCCATTTAATAAACTCTTTATTGTCCTTCAGTCAAGCCTGACTCTTTGAGACCCCATTTGGGGTTTTCTTGGCAAAGATACTGGAGTGGTTTGCCATTTCCTTCTCTAGCTCATCTTACAAATGAGGAAACTGAGGAGAACAAGGTTAGGTGACTTGCCCAGGGTCACATAGCTGGTAAGTGTCTGATGCCAGATTTGAATTCATGAAGACCAGTCTTCTGATTCCAAGCCCAGTGCTCTATCCGATGAGCCACCAAACTGCTCCTTAATAAATTCTAGTAGTTTTCAATTACCTCAAGGATCAACTATGAAATCCTTTATTTGGTTTTTAAATTCCTTCATCACATGGTCCCCTCCTACCTTTCCAATCTTCTTGCACCTCAGCCTCATGAAGTCTTGGATCCAGTGACACTGGCCTCCTCTCTAGTCACATACAAGACTCCCTGTCTCTCTACTCTGTGTCCAACATGCCAGGAATGCTCTGCCTCCTTGTCTCCAAGCTTCTTTTAAATCTCAACTAAAATACTATCTTTAACAAGAAGCTTTTTTCCAGTTCTCTTTAATCTTACAGTCTGCCTTTAAAAGTACTTCCTACCTAGACGATATCTATCTTGTACGGTCATCCTTGTTAGTGTGTTTTTCCCCCATTAATATGTGAGTTCTTTAAAGGCAGGGATGCTGTTTTGTTTTTTGATGGTTTCCCCAGAGCTTAGCCTTTTAGTGGGTGCTTAATACATGCTTACTGACTTGGCATTCCCTGCCCTTGAGGAGTTTATGTTAGTGAGGAACAGACATAACTATAAACAGAATATATACAAAATTGGGATTGGGTATTCTCTTAGTGCCTTCCTTTTTTTCCCATTGGACAGTAGAGGATAAAAGCATACATCTCCCCCCCATCCTCAATCCCCAGATTCATGAGAATATGGTTTTTCTGGGAAAGATCCTCATGCAGATAAGTGAAAAGGTTTTAGGTGCTAGTTGTAACTCTGCAAAGATTTAAATTGGATTTTAATTGGTGGGTCCTATTTTAGTTTCTATTAATGGAATGGACAAGAATAGAATCCAATTTTCCCATTGACTTGTCATTTAGGAACCTTTCATCTTTACTCCTGATTGATCTTCAAGTGGCTGTGGTTCTTTGTACCTTGTTATTGAATTTTTCCTCATTTGGTCTACTTTGTTAGGATTTGAAGACCTGTAAACAAACACTTAAAGGAAAGGACTGCAATTTAAGGGAGCCCTGAGGGCTTGAATTCTTACGTAAATAAGACACTCCTTTTAAAGCTTGAACAATCACCTATACTCATTTATCTGTTTTGTAAGTTTGGCTCGGTTTTCTTAAGAGGGGATTGGTGGAGCAGAAATACATACCTCTATTTCCTGGCATCTTGTTACTTTGAAGAATACGGTAGTTTCAGTTAACCTGCCCCATGAAGAGCAGTCTCAGGAAAGAATCTAGCCAGTAGTTACTGGGAGAGCTGTTTTCAAAAGAGATTTGGGGATGGTTGACTTTGCAGTGAGGGAACAATTTAGACAACCTAGAAAATGGGCTAAACTAAATGTTATCCAACCAAACACTGCTTTCTGAAGACTCTCTCCTTTGGGGTTCATTGGAACTGGAGTCTGAGCTTTCCCAATGCCTCTAACCGTATAATCATAGAGTCTCCCACCTAGAAAGGATCTCAGCACAGGAATCCCTTTTACTAGATCCCTGATATTTAAAAAGACATCCATTTTCCACCTGAAGCCCTCCAGTGATGGGGACACTCCTATTACCTTATGAAGTAAATCATATCACTTTTGGAAAGCTCTAATCATTAGGAAGTTCTTCCTTATATTCCATAGAAATCTTGACTTATTCCCATCCCTTCCCACTTCTTGCCTGCTGGCACTAGGTCTTCCCACTTGGACTAGGCAGAACACACATAATCTCTCTTTCAAAGAACAGCCCTTCAGATGCTTGAAGAGAGCCGTCACCATCATCCCTGCCCCCTTTCTTTTCTTCTCCAAGTTAAATATAATCTCCTGTGGTATTGAGCCCCTTCACCTTCCTTACCGTTTTATCTGTGGCAAAGATGTTAGCTTATTAGTGTCCTTCCTAAAACACGATGCCAGAACTGAATCCAGATGTGATTTGACCAGGGTAAAGTACAGTGGGAGTGCCATCTTTCTTGTTTGGAATACTATTCTAGTAATGCAGCCTAAAATCTCATTCACTTTTTGGTTGCCATATTACAGTACAACTGAACTCAAAGTTCACTAATAGTCCCAGGGTAGGGGGTCTCAATCTTGTTAGTGTCATAGATCACCCCCTCCCCCTTGGCAGGAGGCATAGAGCTCTTCACTTCGCACCATAAACAACTTGTTCGGATTCTCAATATCCAAGTGAATGAATCTCTGACACAGCTGGAATTTCAGCTAGATCTTTAGTGTTCTTTGCAGAGGAGACATTCTAAACATTCCCATAAAATATACAGTTATAGTTATATTCCAAATATGGTTCAAAATCTGACTGCAAATAGCAGGTTTGATGCTGTTGGTAATAGGCACCACAATGGTCAAGTTGTAACTGAGTCTTCATCAGCTGCCAGAATCCGAAATAATTGCTTTGTTAGGTTAAATCAAAATCTACAGAACTAGAACTCCTAGCCATAGATACTGATGCCCTGGTTTTAAATAAGAGTAACAAAGCCAAGTATAGAAGTTGCTTCCTTTCTAATTTTCTTTATCTATAAAATAAGGGTAATGATAACTTCCCTGATATTCTAATAAGAATGGAAGCCAGAGCTCTGGATTGGGAGTCAGAAGACTGGGGAGCTAATCTCAATTTTATTACTTATTCAGTGTGAGACTTTGGACTCTCCTTGGATCTCAGTTTTTCCATATGTGAAATTAAGAAATTGGATTTAAAAGAAATCAATTTCACAAATGTAAGATAAGAGGAGCAAGGCTAGACTGCATTTATTTGAAAAAGATCTGGGGGTTTTAATGGACTGAAAGCTCAATATGAGTTAACCATGTAACATCTAATACAATCTTAGATTGCATTACAAAAGGCATAATGTCCAAGTCTAGGGATGCAATAATCTGATTTTACCTTGTCCTGGTCAGACCATATTAAACCTTATATTTAGTTATGGCTGCCACATTTTTAGGACCCTAGTAAGATGGATAGTATTGGACTGGATTCAGGAAGATCTGAGTTTGACTCTGAACAAGTCACTTCACTTCCCTCACCCTCAGTTTCCTCATCCGTAAAATGGGGGTAATAACAACACTTACCTCACAGGGTTATTGTGAGGATCAAATCAAATAACCTAAGTAAAATGCTTTGAAAACCTTAAAGGAAATATAAATGCTAGCTATTATTGCTCAGAGGAGGGAAATTAGGGTGGTAAAAAGCTTAAATTAGGGTGGTAAATTAAGGTGGTAAAAAACTATATATCACGTATATCCAATAAAAGAAGGAGAGATGTTCAGCTTTAAGTAGACTTTGGGGCTACATGACTGCTTTTTTCAAGTATAGAATGATCAGACTGATCTATGAGGGCCAGACCTTTGAGTATACACAGATATTCCCTACCTGGTTTCACTCCAAGGGGTCATGTTCATGTGGAAACTTGGGGGAAGCAGTTCTCTGGCCATGCCTGACCAAGGGGCCGATGGTACTGTTTGATGATGGAAAGTTTTCTAATCTGCTGCAGAACTGAATGTGAATACAAAAGGGGCAATCCACCCACCTTTCTTCTCTTTCCTTTGCAGTTTTTAGGAGGCTGCCCCCCTCCCCAGCCCAATTGGGGGAAGATTGGATGTCCTTTTTTTTACTCTGCTATGATGTTTGTGAATGTATAACATCTCTGTTTGTGCTCTTTTCTGAACTTTGGCAAACCCAGATGGATGTGTCCAGGAAATGGATAGGAGATCTAGAGGTCTTAGTGGTAGCAGTAGGCATGGGAGCAATAATGTCCATGGCCAAAGAGGTAGATATCTGCAGATGGGTCTGAAAAAACAGTCATTAGGGTAGAGCAGAAGTTTTAGGAATTGTGACCCTTTGTAGTAGAGAGGGATGCTGACCATGAATTATAGAAACGCACTGATTCTCTGAGCTGAGAAAAAAAAAAAAGCAACATCCACGGGGAACTTCATGAGGACTCCATGAAGGGAGGAAAGGACTTCCAGGGCCAAGAGTGGGGAGGTACCCCTTTGCCACAAGTGTTCTCTGTCCACACTTTGCTTCACTGCCATTGTTTAAGCCTACTGCCTCTAAATTTAAGTCAGCTCTCCCCACAAGGGTAATGTTTGTGAGTGGGGAGTGAGTATCCCCAGTTTCTTTAAGGGGGTGGAGGTAGAATGTTTTGTACCAATTATTCTTTACCTTTCAGTAAATTCCATTTCTAAAAGCTAATGGAGGCAACTGGCTAATTATTACTGGGGAATCATACAGGTGGGTACACAGGAGCTATGGTACTGGAAACCCCAGCCTTAGGACTACCCTGAAAACCTTCAGGGGAGAAGTAGTCAGTCCACCTCTGGAAACTCCAAGTAAGGAAAAACTTTCTAACAATGAGAACAATCTAAAAGTGGAACAGGTTGCCATAAGACGTAGTAAGGTTTTCCTCATGGGAAGCCTTCAATGAATGGCTGAGTGATAACATGGGTATACTGTCGGAAGGAGGATCCCTGCCTTTTTGGCCATGTGTGGGTTGGACTTAATGTTCCCCTATTCTCACCCCAACCCCCTTCCCAGATCTCTTCCACTTTTGAGATTATTTGATTCTGGTGATATGATTTTAAAAGTCCCTACCAGGCCTATCATAAGGATAACAAGATCATGAAGGAATAGAATAATATTTTTAGAATTAGAAGGATCCTAAAATGGTCATCTAGTCCAACACCCTGTTTTACTTCTCATGAATCTAAGGCCCAGTAAGATTAACTGGCTTGCTCAAAGTCATGTATTAGTGACTGAGGTAGTGTGACAGAACCTATATATAAACCTGTATTCTCTGACTCCAAATCCAAAGCTCTTTCCCCAGTACCACACTGCCTCTTAGAAGAGATATGAAAGTGCTTTGAAAATTAAAGAGCCATAAAATGTTTCATTTATTTTTAATATATTTTATTTATATCACTAAATATTTTCCAAAAACGTGTAAAGTTTTTTAACATTCTTTTAAAAATTTTTTTGATTTCCAAATTCTCTCCCTCCCCCAGCCCTCCCCTACTACTTGAGAAGGCAAGAAACATGATATTGCTTATATGTGTGAAGCTGTGTAAAACATATTTCCATATTAGCCATGTTGCAAAAGAATAAACATGTACAAAACAAGAAAAACAAATAAGAAATAAAAGTATGCTCCAAACTGCACTCAGAGTTCATCAGATCTCTTTCTGGAGGTGGATAGCATTTTTCATGATGGGTCCTTTGGAGTTGTCTTGGATCATTGTCTTGATCAGAGTGGCTAAGTCACAGTTAACTGTTCTTATAGTTGAGAAGGAAATTATATTTTTTATATTAATTGGTATGTGTAATGAATATACTAATAATTTAGTTTTCTCAAGAGCTGCCTCTCCAACTTGTGAGTCAGACTCACAATGCAGTTTGAACTGATCAATCAAACTTTGACAAGGTTCACAATCACTGGCATCCGTGTGCCTCTGTAACTGAAGTGAAGCGAATCAAAGACTGCAGAACCTGTTCCCGTCACAGAACTTTGGTCATGTGACTCACTAAGCGATGACCCTCGAGGACTCAAGCAATATTGCTCCCACGGGACTCCAGAATTGTTCACTGTTTGTAATCCACCTTCCCCCCTTCCTTCCCATTGTGAATTATATGTATAATCTCTGTCTTCACTTCAGCAAGGTGGAATTCTGATCAGGTGAATTCCCAATTTGCAAATCTGTTCCTCATAGTGAAACTAATTAATTAAACAGCTACCTGATTACTGGCACTTTGTCTCTGGCCTACTATTTTTGTTATTCTCAGGTTAAGAGATTGGCTCAGTAAAATCCTGTTAACACAATATTGCTGTTACTGTATAATTGGTCTCCTGGTTCTGCTTTCTTCATTTGGCATCAGTTCATAGCAGTCTTCCCAGGTTTTTCTGAAACCATCCTGCTCATCATTTATTGTAGTACAATAGTCTTCCATCACAATCACATACCACAATTAGTTCAGCCATTCCTCACCTGATGGGCATCCCCCTCCAATTTTCAATTCTTTGACATCACAAAAAGATGGGCTTTTTTTGCACATATAGGGCCTTTTCCCTTTTCTTTAATCTCTTTTCCATACAGATCTAGTAGTGGTATCGCTGGGTCAAAGGATTCAAAACAGTTCTATTTACATAGTGGCAAATAGTTCTCAGGAATGGTTGGACTAGTTTACAACTCTACCAACAGTGGATTAGTGTCCCAATTTTTCTACATCTTTTCCAACATTTGTCCTTTTCCTTTTTTGTCATATTAGCCAATCTGATAGTGTGAGGTGGTACCTCAGAGCTGTTTTAACTTAAATTTTTCTAATCAACAGTGATTTAGACTAGAGCATTTTTCCATGTGACTATTGATAGCTTTGCTTTCTTCTGAAAACTGCCTGTTCATATCCTTTGACTATTTATCAATTGGGAAATGAGAGCCATAAAATGTTAAGGAATTAATGTTATTCTATAATTTAAAGTTTTTCTTCCCCGAGCAATAATTTTAAGCCCATGACGTCTAGGTCCCGTCGCCATTAAAATAGGATATTGGAACCAATGTTAACAGGTGGGGGAGGGGTCGCCAGTAGTAAATACAGGAACTTCACTTGCTCTTTCCCCTTTATTTTAAATACTTGAAACTACTCTTACTCCTTCATGCCAATAAAAAACATGGCCATCTAGTAGCGGGTCCCCATTGGTAGCGACCTAACTAGGTGCCGCCCCCTTCCGTCCCGCCTACCGCTTTGCCTCGCCCCATTCCGTTTTCTGGCTGCCAGGAGTTGTGGAACCGGAAATAGCTTCTCCAGGGCCGAGTGCGTCTGCGCGGTCCTCTGGGCATCAAGATGGCGATGGAGATTCGGCTTCCTGTGGCCCGCCAGCGGCTTCCTGAGAGCTTGGACCGGGACACGCAGAAGCACTTGGTGGTGCCCGGGGACACGATCACCACGGATACCGGCTTCATGCGGTGCGTGGCAGGGGCTGCGGGCGGCCGGGCGTCCAGGAAGCTTGCCTTAGCTTGCCTCTCGGGCTTCCGCTTTCTCTGCCTTAAGACCGGCGTATTCCCTCCAGCCACGAGCCTCTGTCCCCGCGTGTCTCTGTGACTCTATTCCTGACCTACATGCCCCTTCGTGTCCCAGTATGTCCTGTGCCCCTGCTCCTGTATATCCCTTCACGGCTCTGTTCCTGTGTGTCATTGCGTGACTTTGTCCCCGAGTGTCCCTACATATTCCTCTCCCTCTTCTTTCGTGTCTCTTTTCCCTGAGTGTCCTTGCATGTGCCCATGTCTCCAAACCTGTTCCTGCATGGCATTGTGTTTCTATTCCCTGTTACTCTGCATGTCCTCCTGTCCCTCTTCTCAAGTGTCCATGCATCCATCACTCAGTCAGCATTTATTAAGCACCTCCTGTGTGCCAGGAACTGTGCTAAACGATAGGGATACAAAGAAAGGCAAAAACACTTCCTGCCCTCAAGTAGCAATATCTGCTCTATCCTGATGGGGAGAGCAGAGTGGTGCCCATGGGTCTTGAGTAATAACTTTTTTTGTTACAGGGGCCATGGTACCTATATGGGAGATGAGAAGCTTATAGCATCTGTGGCTGGCTCTGTGGAGAGAGTAAACAAGCTGATCTGTGTGAAAGCTTTGAAAACAAGGTGTGTCTATACTTTCCTCCAGCTGGGGGTCACACTGGGGTCACAGGAACTGTGCCTTAGAAGGGAGGGCCCATCCATGCAAGTTTGTGGTAAGCTACTAGGTTGAAGTGCTTACTCTAAAGTCAGAGGAAATTTGGAAATGGGGAGAGGCTAAATCCTTTCTTTTAATATAGTTAAGTGGAAATGATACTAGTGAAAACTTCTGGGCAAGGGTAATTATTAAAGGAATGGGGACAGACCCAAACTTTTATTTGGTTCTTGATATTCTTTAACTTCAAATGATCACTTCTCCTATATAGCTGTAATTTTCCTTGTTAGGTTATGTAGAGGCTCCACATTTGTGTTAGTTCTAAAGCCGGTGTAAATTCCTGAAAAATTAAACCAAACTCTAATCAGCGTATTTATAGAGCATCTGCTCTGTTCAAGATATCCTTGGTGATATAGGAAAGTAAAATACAGCCATAGCCCTCAATGGGCTTGCAGTCTAGTTGGGCTTAAATGCATAAATAAAAAGCTAAGTGATATGTATGAGTTAAATGAAACAATACAAGAGTGGTCATAAAGAAGTAGTTAATTATTGGTCAAAGTAACAACAAACTTTCATCAATGCATTGAACAGTCTTGACTTCAGAAAACTGATGATGAAGTGTGCCATACACCTCTTGTCAAAAAAATGATAGTCAAAAAAAATGATAGTACAGGATGAGACATACATTTTCAGATATGGTTAGTGTATTGAATTGTTTTGCTTGACTATACTAATTTGTGACAATGTAGGCTTTCTGTTGGGGTTAAGAGTTAGTGGGTAGTGATAGAGATACAGAAAAAAAAAGATCATCGATAGAACATTTTTAAAAAGTTTGCAGAAAAAAGGTCTAAATGGGACACATAGAGCAGTTTTGTTACCAGCATCTTTAATTTAATATATGCTTTAAAAAACCCAAACTGTTACAGAAGTTTACACTTTCGTATACAATCCTTGTTTTTATTGTTTCTATGTTGAAATCGTCATGTTTGTTGATGATTATTATGTTGATGATAGAAAGAAAAGAAAATTGAAAAAAGTCAATTTTCTAATGATTGACATTTGTTGTCTTTTTCAGGTATAATGGTGAAGTAGGAGACATTGTGGTGGGGAGAATCACAGAGGTAAAGTTTGAATCAGGCAGTTTGCTTTTTAAAAAATTTCTGAATTTCACAAGCAAACAGAACATTCATATATATGTATGTATATATATGTATGTGTATATATATGTGTATGTATATATTAGAACAGAATGTGTGAAGCCATGAATTTTTTTATGTACTTAAAAAAAGTATAAGAGCTGTTTTGCTCTTGTAAATAAGTATACTCAGCACATTTGCCAAGCCCTAAAATGTATATATGATTCTGCATCTTGGGCCCATTACCCTTCTGTCAGGAGGTAGTTAGCATGCTTTTTTACTGGTGAACTTCTCTAGACTTGTGAGTGGTCAGGAATTGGTGAAAGTTTGTAAGTCTTTTGAGTTGAAAAAATTTTTTAAGCTTACTTCACTCATCCTCACTTCATACAAGTCTTCCAAGTTTTTTCTGAAACTATCCTTTTCATCATTTCTTACAGTACAGTCACCCCTACTTTCTTATACTGTAGGCTTTTGGTGATTCCCCAATTGATTAAATGCCCCTTTTGTTTCCAGTTCAACAAAGAGAACTGCTGTAATTATTTTCATACATGAGGATTTTTTTTACCCTCTTTATTTGATGTCTTGGGTGTATAGCCTTAGAAGTGTCATTGCTGGGTCAAATGGTATATACACATAGCTTAGTGACTTGGGGCTTTTCAGAATGGCTAGATCAGATCATAGAGATTGTATGCTTTAAAGAAAGAAAAAACAGTCAAAACAGTTTTTGGTAGAGGGCATGATTAGCTAAATTGTAATTTATATTGTTTTTTGCTGCAAAAATTTAGGCTGTGATATTTGGGATCACCGACTCTCTGGAGTCTGGGTTCTTGCAATTAGTCAGTAGCCCTTGAATGCCTTACTTTGTAGGTTCAGCAGAAGCGGTGGAAGGTGGAGACCAACTCCAGGCTGGATTCAGTCTTGCTTCTCTCATCCATGAACCTTCCAGGAGGAGAGCTGGTGAGTGCTTGCAGCTAAATTCCATTTTCCTGCTTTCCAGCCATAGTTGGAAAAATTTTGGATTTCTGCATAGACTCATAGGCTAATCTCATAAATGTCTACATAGATAGTGGACACCACTGGCATGTTTCCTTATTACTTGAAGAAAATACGGAGGAGATTTGCTGATAGGATTAAAACATCATTCTTTTAAGTGGTGAAAAGAAGGGCTAAATTTTTCCAACATGGGCAGTAATGTAACATCAAGGGCATCCTTGAGATGGAAGCCCAATGAAATATTATCTGGAAGGTCCATATACAGCAGGAAGTTAGACCCCTGGTACTGATCATTTCCCTGTTCCAAGTCTATACTGCTTTAAACAGATAGCATGTTTCTGGAAGGTTGTATGTAAATTAAATTTTAGCATCTGGACTCATGCTGTCAGTTTACCATGAGAAGCTTTCTGTAAAGGATTCATATACCAAGCCTTTTTTAAAAGTTGTTAAAAATTCCTCCTAATTTTTCTCTTTATATAGCTGGATTTCATATCTAGTTTACTTAAGGTATACTCTTATATGGAACATAAGAATGTCTTTAGCCCTCATATTTTCACTTAGGATTGAATGGTTCCTTTGGATGTCGTTGGCAGTTTTAGGGCAGAGTAGAAGAAAGAAGAGGTCAGTTACAAAATCTCTGTTGCAAGAGAACTCAAAAATCATCAGGTTCATCTTGTCTTTGAACAGGAATCCTTTCTACCTCATCCTTGACAAATGGTCACCTATCCTGTGCTTGAAGACTTCCATTAATGGGGAACAGTCCATGAAATGTGTCCTTACACTGAGTCCCAAATCTGCCTCTTTGCAGCTTTATAATAATGACAATGACGAAGACAACTGCCATGCTCAGATAGTGGTTGCGTGTGAGATAGGCAATTTAAGGCCTATCGTCCTCATTTTATAGATTAGAAAACAATCCCAAGGGGGATAGTCTAGACAAATTAGCATCAGAGATGGGATTCAAACCCATCTCTCCTGTCTGTGATTGCTTCTTTTTTCCACTGTGGCATGGTAACTCCCAGTGCTCCCCTCTGAGGCTAAATAGGACAAATCTAAATCTTCTTTCTTGTGACAGTCTAGGCAACAGGTATGTATTAGGTGCTTCAGGTATGCCAGGCACTGTGCTGAGTGTTGGTGACAGCCGTTTGAAGTCTGCTACTCTGTCTCCTTTGTCAAAGTCTCTTTTCATTCAGTTGTTGGCTGGTCAGTCAGTCCTCAGATAGTATGGTCTCCAGCCTCTTCAGCATCCCGGTCTCCCTCCTCTGCCAACTTTGTGTCCTTAAAAATATGGAGCCCCAAGCTTAATACAACAATAATCAGCCATGATGTAACTAGGAGAGAATATGATGGAACTATTACCTCCTGCCTTTTGGACACTAGACCAATTGCTATTAGTTCAAACCAAAATTAGATTAACTTTTTTGATTGTGTTTGTTACTGTTGACTCACTGAGAATATAGTCTTAAAACTTCCCAATTATTGTTTTTATACAGTTCTCCCATCCTATACTTGTGAGTTTTTTGTGTAGGATTTTATATTCATCCCTATTAAATTTCCATCTTGAGAGGCAGACTGGTGTAGTGGCCAGTGAATTGGCCTCAGAATCTTGTATTCAAGTCTAGCCCCTTTCAGCCTGGCTGTGTGACCTCCTCTAAGCCCTTCACCTTTTGGTGCCCCATTGCCATTCCTGAGACCAGAAGTTGCAGAGCAAATGCTGATCTTTATGGTTTGGAGGAAAGTTTCCTCCCTGGGAGTCCCCTATACCAACAGAATCAAACATTTGCTTCTCAGCCAAATGAAAACAAAATAAAACAAACATCAATTTATTAGATCTACCCCTCTGTCCCAGCCTGGCTAAATCCTTTTGTGTCCTAATTGTGCTAGCTTTCCCTTCCAGCTTTGTGTCATCTGAAAATTGGACATGAAGGGGAGGGGGGAGGAGAGACAGAGAAGCAGAGAGAGGCTGCAGCTTTTGACTGAGGTATTGCAGTTCTGCTGCTGTGCTTAAGAAATGAGGTGGGCCCTTATGAATGGCATGATACAGACCTCTTATTTTTTTACAGATGGGCACACTGGGGCACGGAAGGACACAGCAAAGGGCTTAGACTAGGATTCCTAAGATCCTTCTGGCTCTAAGGTCACTGATGCTCAGAGTTCTTTTGGGGGATCATAGGATCCTGGACTTGGGGCTAGAAGGGACCTCACTGGCCTCCTCATTTTACAGATAAGGAGCTGAGAAGACTGCCCAATCACCCAGAGAGCCAGTGTCTGAGACAGGATTCAGATCTGGATCTTTCTGACTCTTGTCCAGCACTGTCCGCGCTGTGATTCCGAGCTGCCCAAGACAATTCAGGGCGTCTTGGTATCAGATGTTATTTCTCTATTAAAGCTTAAAACTGCCCCAGTACTTTTGGGACATCCTGTATAGCTCCAGTCAATATCTTCAGAAGGAGAAAAGAGAAACTAGATCTGGGGAAATTTGTTTCTGTGAGTTGATGTAAGTAACATTTTTGTCTTCTTGTGTACTTCAGAGGAGAAGATCTGCAGAAGATGAACTTGCCATGAGGGACTTCTTACGGGAAGGGGACCTTATCAGCGTATCCTTAGATTTTGTAGTTTGACCTCTTCCTGTTTCTTCAGAGAGTGGCAAAATAAAGTTGAAATTGCATCTAAGTGATGTGATAAGCCTGAGAATTTTCGCAAGTGTATGTAAATGGAAAACCAAGGTCATGGATATTGGTGAAGAGTTTCTTCACTTTTTCCGTGAACTCTGTTGCCTCTTCTTTTAGACACCACCTAGTTTGACTCAGCTGTTTCTTTGTCACAGGTTTGTGCTAGCCTGGCCTTTAGATTAGACAGGAAAATTCACTTTAATGATAAGGTGGCTATTTATCCCAGGGAATTAACAAGAGTGTTTTTGAGACCAAGATGTCAGTTCTGGCTAAAGGAGAGTGAGTAGGTCAGAGTGAAATATTCCTGATTAGTCTAGTTCTAAGGTTTGCAGAGAGGGAATGATGAAAATGGAAAACAAATTAAGGTGATGGGAGCCATGTTTGTGTGTATATGAAGGGAGGGGATGTGGGATGGGGGTGATGAGAAGATATTTTAAAATGGAAATGGAGGGGAATAAGCTGCGGACTACTGTTACTTCCTTCATCATTAGGCCAGGCTGAAGTCCAGGCAGTATTTTCTGATGGTGCTGTGTCTCTACATACCAGGAGTCTAAAATATGGAAAAGTAAGTAGTATTTCAAAGCATTCTTACCGCCATTTTCATTCTCTTTATGACTGGGCCTGCAAGTCTGTTTCTGAATCCCTGGCCAGTCAGTAGCACCGTGAGCTAAAGGATTTCATGCTCTTCAGAAAGGGAAGTTTTGGGTTGGTAGCCCCAGTGTTCTATAGCTTAAGGCAAAGAGGAGGCCAGAAGCAGCATGCACAGGATATCCTTGGCACAGTGGCGTTGGAGAAACTGAAACAAAGTTTTGCTTTCCTAAGTGGGGAGTGATTCTCCCTGGATCTTGTTCTAGTGAAATCAGAGCCATTGTGGTCCTTAAACATTGTTAATGCCGTTTCTTCTTAGAGGAAATAAATTCAGAGTGCACCATCCTCTTTCATGTAGTTAATTTAGATTTCATTCATTCAGCCAGCTTTTATCAAGCACTTACTGTGTACAAAGTGCTGTGGTGAACATAAATGATAGCTGATAATAGCTTATTTATTTATTTTGGCTAGGCAGTGGGGTTAAGTGACTTGCTCAGGGTCACACAGCCAGTAAGTGTCAAGTGTCTAAGGCCGGATTTAAACTCAGGTCCTCCTGACTCCAAGACTGGTACCCAATCCACTGCACCACCTAGCTGCCCCCTGATAATAGCTTTTACGTGTACTAATCTCCTTGGTCTTAGAAGGAAGGTTGGACAAAATAGATGGCATTAACCCAATGTGAACATTTAAAAATATAAAGGATATTGCTTCTGGTAAAATTAATTATGTTACTTAAGCTTTCAAAATGGCATTCCATGCAGTTCTCTTAGGATTCAGGTTATCTTAAGACTACATTATTAAAGCCCTAACTTTTTTTTTAACAACATATTTTCTTAAAAAAAAATCCTATGACTTTTTAGGCCTCTTGGGTTAATATATTTTTAATTTTCTGAAGTAGAACAAAGAAATCTTTCCTTGAGAAAGCAACTACATCTTCCAGCATTCCAAGACCTTCAAATATGAAACAGAACTCTACCAAACTCCTTGTTATTGTGGGGGTTGGATTTGTGCCAAGTTTCCCTCCCTCAGGTAGGGAGTAACCTGGGGGTGGGACAAAACCAACTGGTGATAAAAGCCTTAACCTTGGCCTCATTGCACCTGAGATTTAATTGCACTAAACTGACCCAGACTGTTTAGTGTAGTGATTCTGATTAAAAGAAGTTTTAAATAGTCAGCTGATAGTAAACATGTACAACATTTATACAATATATGAATGTGATGTAGAAATTGAATTTTGAACCTTTATATAGATTCTTTTGTGTAAAAATTCAGCTTTTAATATCATATATACACACATTTATGCATAAATATTCACACACATCTATGTGTACATATGCATATGTGTTACAGCAGTTGCTTTTAAGCAGTTAGATCTGGAATGGGGGAGGAACTTTTGATTATACCCAGTCTATAATCAACTTCAACTCTGTGTAAGATTTTAATTTAACTTTCAGAGGTCAACTTATGTACCATAATTTATGGTATATTTAATTCTCCCAGCCCAACCTTTACTGATTTATTGTAATTTATATCTTAGCTTGGGCAGGGTGTTCTCGTCCAGGTTTCCCCTTCCCTGGTGAAACGACAGAAGACCCATTTCCATGACTTGCCTTGTGGTGCCTCTGTGATATTGGGCAATAATGGCTTCATCTGGATCTACCCCACCCCTGAGCAGAGAGAAGAAGAGGCAGGGGGCTTCATTGCCAATTTAGAGGTGAGAAGTCACACCATTACCAGTGTTGGTGAGTGAATGAGTGATAACAAAGAATTCTGAATGTGTTTTTATGGCATGTTTCTAACTTGCCTAATGATGGACATGTTCTGAATTACCTTGAGTTGTGCATCCTACAATATTCTTTATTCAGAAAAGATTTAAGTTTTTGATCAATTGATTGTTAGCAGAAGTAATAGGCAACCCGAGGATAATATCCAAAGATTTACTTCATAATGAATGAGATGAACCCATCCTTACTCATTTCTTTTGGACCATCCTCTTTTGTGAAGTTAATTTAGATTTCATTTATTCAGCCAACATTTATCAAGCACTTACTGTATACAAGGTTCTGTGGTGAACATGAATGATAGCTGATAATAGCTTTTACATGTACTGTCTCATTTGATCCTCACAAGAAGCCTGTGATACAGGTAATGAAAGTATTATTCTCACTTTATAGATAAGGAAACATTCAGGGACGTTAAATGAGCTAAGCCAGGGATGGGGCCACATGTGGCCCTCTAGATCCTCAAGTTTGACCCTTGGACTGAACCTCAACTTCACAGAACAAATCCCCTTAATAAAAGGATTTGTTCTGTAAAACTTGGACTCAGTCAAAAGGTTGTACCCAAGGACCTAGAAGGCCACATGTGGCCTCCAGGCTGTAAGTTCCTTACCCCTGAGCTAAGCCAAGACTCCTGCCTTTGTGGATCTTGTAGTCTAGTTGGTGAGATAAGACATTTACACAAATATCCTAAGAGGTAGGATTTGACAAATTCTTTGATAATGTACAAATTGCTATGTGAGTGTAGACGAGGGAAGGACAGTTTCTGGATGGGGACAGTCTGGGAAGACTTACTGAACAAGGTGTCTTGAGTTGGATCATTAATGATGGGTTAGAATTAAAGCTCATGGGAGTGCAAGGTCAGGGATAGCATGGGGAAATTGGAGCCATGAGTTCTGCCCTTTTTTCTAGCATATGATTTGAGTTTCTATTGGTATTGTTTTCAATCTTTTCACTTTTTTTTGGTGATTTTTATTCCTTTGTATGATTGACTCTGAGTGCATTTTCCTTTTTTTTCCCCACAACTCCTTTTCCTCTTATCTGTAGCAGGTACCACTTTCTGATCGGGAGGTGATATCTCGGCTCCGGAACTGCATTGTTTCCCTGGTGGCTCAGAAGATGATGTTGTTTGACACTAGTCTTCTCTACTGCTATGAAGCATCTCTTTCCCATCAGGTATTCAGTTGGGTTGTTTTCCATGTTTCACTATCTGCTCTAAACAGTTTTGTGGCAAAGATGAGATAAGGTCTTTCTCTCTCCCTTAGTCACAATCAAATGCAGTGAGCAGTCTTCATAAATGTACTTCTGTATATGAGTGTGAATCCATGTGGTGAATGTCTGAGTCAAACACAGCCACCTCCTTATTAAATGCTTTATAATTTTCTTCTTATTTATAAATGAGCGAATCTGAGATTTCTTCAGCATCGGGCAACTTCAGGATCAGCTGGGATAGACGTTCCAAGTTGCCCTAGTTTGGGGAGCAGCTAGGTGGTGCAGTAACAATGTTGGGCCTGGAGTCAGGAAAAGTCATCTTCCTGATTTCAAATCTAGCCTCAGACACTTAAGTGATTTACTGGCTATGGGACCCTGGGCAAATCATTTAACCCTGTTTGCCTCAGTTTTCTCGTCTGTAAAATGAGCTGGAAAAAGAAATGGCAAACCACTCTAGTATCTTTGCCAAGAAAACCCCAAATGAGATCACAAAGAGAGTTGGGTATGACTGAAAAATGATTGAACAGCAGATTAGCTCCAGGTTTGATTTCTTAATTCCTCCCAAAACAGTATCTTTATACTGGTCAACAGAGAGAATCCTTCTGATTTATTAAGCTAATGCTGTAGTTTCAGCAGGTTCTGTTTCTCCCTCATTCTTCATGTCCAGTCAAATGCCAAATCTTGTTGTTTTTACCTTTACCACATCTCCTGTATCTGTCTGCTTCTCTCTAGTCACAGAGCCACCTTCCTAGTTCAGACACTCATCACCTGTTACCTAGATTATTATAACAGCCTCTTAACTGCAGTCCCTGCCTTGGGTCTCTTCCTTGTCCAAACCATCCTCCTTTCACGCAGCTGCTAAACATGATTTTGCTAATGTGAAGATCTGACTGTATTACTCCCCCATGAAACTCTAGTCATTCCCTTTTATTTCTAGAATAACATATAGACCCCTATGTTTGGCTTTCAAATGCCTTCACCACCCGGCCCTAACCTATCTGTCCAACTTTATTCTGCATTGCTTTGTTTCAAGTACTCCACAGTCCAAACTGGCTTTCTCTCTGTTTCTCGCATATGTGACTCCATCTTCCACCTCTACATCTTTGTACTGGCTGTCCCCACATACTTGGAATGTAGTCCCTTGTCACGTTTGACTCTTAAAATCCTGTATTTCCTTCTGAACTGTTCAACGTACACATCTCCTACATAAAACTTTTTGCCATCCCCTCTAAATTCCCTAGGGCCTCCTCCCTCCAAAACTTTGCCTTGTATTTATTTTATAAATACTTATGTATGTACATGTCTTTCCTGCTCAGAGTTCCTTGAGGGCAAGGGAATGTTTCATTTTTGTCTTTGTATCTCCATTGCCAAGCACAGTGCTTAGTGCATAGTAGGCATTTAATAAAGTTTGTTATTTGATTGTCATTTATAGCCCATTCTATTTTCTGGGCAGTTTCTTTTATTTCTTCCTTTGTGTCAGCCTGTTTTCTTGGTGTTGTGTGTAGCTTATAAAGCTTGGTTGTATGCTTGCTGTTGGTTCTTTATCCATATGAACAACTTTATCTTTTATCTTCTAGATCAAGGACATTTTAAAACCAGAGATAATGGAAGAAATTGTCATGGAAACTCGACAGAGGCTTTTGGAACAGGAGGGATAAGGAATCTGGAGATGAAGAATGCTGTATATTTTTGGCTGATGCAGGTCTTGGGGAGAGCCTAGTCATGTGACTAGTTCTTAGTTGGAACATGACAGCTTTTAGATAGAAGGTTTAACCAATATATGCAAAGGAGCCACTGTGATGGACACCCAGCATTAAGCTAAATGGAAAGCCAAGAAAAGAATCATATGATCAGCACTGACAAGCATTCTTCTGTTTCTTACCTGTAGCTGCTCTTTCTTTCCCTTTATATAGAAAATGAGGGTGATAAAAACATATGTGGAAAATTGTGCCTTTGGGCTCTTTAGTTGGAGCTTGAATCCAAGCACTAGATGGCAGTTTCAGCTCATTAAAAGTATGTGATGTTCCCAGCCAGAATTTGCTTTGCTGCCTGGGATAATAAAGAGAATCCTTTGTCTCCCACCCACCATCATTCCCACAGAACAATGTAAATAAACCCAGTGACCCATGAAATTGGCCCTATAAAAGACATAGCAACTCTGACCCCAAATGTTACTTTTCAGGTTTTTGTTTTTTTTTAAACAAAAACATATCACATTCCAGTTGTATTTTAATCAGTTTTTTAGTCTAAAAGGTGGCAGCTTACTCAGTTGGAATCTTGCATCCCATTTAATGGGCTACTTTAAAGGCATAGATTTAACTTTGGTGAACATTGCCTTACAACCCTGAGAATGGGTTCTTGATTCATCCTTAGAAGAGTGGATCCTCTTCACCACGACCTCTTAGTTCTGCCTAAAAAGATATTTTTTTATACAGATTCCGAAGGTACTTGAATTGTCATCATTGATGTACAAGTCATCTTGGACTGATAATAGAGAGGATGAATTAATCGAGTCTGTACACTTTGATAAAGGGGAATGAAATGAGACAGAGGCAGTGATTTTGGGGACATGGGCATTCTTACATGCAGTGTATTTATGTAGTTTTGGTTAGGTTCAAAGACAATTGTTTACAAAATTTTTTCTAAATATTGTTGTACATGTGCACATATTGTTTTGGTAGACTGGTGGAATTCCTAGAATTTCGTTTCTGCTTTTTTGTTCTTTATCACTGTTGGGGGCTGATTTGAGTGAAAGGTGTCTGCTGACAGATTTATCACATCACACCCCACCCAAAGGATTCGAAAGAAAAATGCAATAGTCAGAATAGCCTTGTACTTGAGCTTTGGGTTATGTTTTTCCACACGGAATTTGACAAGGTTTGAATATACATTGGATAATTTTTTCCTGGAATGACATGTTAGTTTCCTTATATAGTTACCCATGATCTCAAACATGTCACTCCTGTCCCCAGTTTTTGTCACCCATTCTATTTTGAGTGAGTTTGCAGAGTGAAACGATTTGTTTAGCTCTGTTTTGACTTGTATTTAGTAGTTCTTTTATTTTTAAAGAATAATTTTCTAGCTCATAATACTTTAAGAGAAATGAAAGGGCATTAAGTGGAAGCTTGCCCGTGGTAACTGATTGAGGGGTTTGGTTTGAGACCAGAATGTAAGCCCCTTGAGGGCAGGGACCATGTTATGTTGCTATACACACACGGGTGTTCAATAAATACTTGTTGAAAAAAAATTTTTTTTATTCAGACCTGAGATTTTATTAGTAGAGAGAACTTCTGATATAGAAACTCACTTCACAAAAGAAACTTCTTATATAGATGTAGGTTTACAATATAACTTAAGTCTTAAGGGAGTTGCTTAAGGTATTGAGAAATTGATTTACTTGTCCATGGTCACACAGCTAATATGTGTCAGAGGCAGGACTTGAATCCAAGTCTTTCTGATATGCCAAATAAATTTTAGTTGACTATTATGTAGAAAATAGTAGCTGTTAATTTTTTTTTTTTTGGTGAGGCAGTCGGGGTTAAGTGACTTGCCCAGGGTCACACAGCTAGTGTCAAGTATCTGAGGCTGGATTTGAACTCAGGTCCTCCTAACTCTAAGACGAGCTTTATCCACTGCACCACCTAGCTGCCCCTAAATTTTTTAATTGGCATTTGTTCTTCGATTATGTTCGGTACCAAATATATCCCTCTCTCCTCCCCTACCCAGTGAACCCATACCATAGAAAATAAAAAGGAAATGAAAAAATTAAAAAAACAGTTCAGCAAAACTAACCGAACTGAGCCTTAACATAATATGCGGTGTTCTATGCTCATGGCTTTCATTTCTGCAATGTACATTTTCTTAGCCCTTTTTAAGTCAAAGCTTTGTTGCTGTAATTATAGACCATATGTTTTATCCTTTTGTTCTTTCCATTGACATTGTTGTAACTGTGTATATTATTTCTTTGGTTCTGCTTTCTTATTCCACGAGTTTCTGTTTTTGCATGCTCCTCTGCATTCTTCATACTCCTTGTTCCTTATGATGAAGTAACATTCCATTACATTTATGTACCCCAGTGGTCCTCAAGCTTTTTGTGTTGACAACATAGCATTCTTTGCTTGTGGGAATTTGTAGCCCACTGAACATTTAAGTTGGCAACACAGTGGGAGATTTGAACATGCAGTTGCCCTTCAATCAAAGCAGCCATTTTTGTTGATTCTTTGTAAATTCTTTGTAAAAGTCTGATATGTTTTTAATGGGTAAGGCAAGTTTTATTTTGTGAATACTACATTTACCATAGTGTGCTGTGTAAGTTGAATATGCACACACAACACATACATACACATATATATCAGTAATAACATGACATTCAAAATTTCATGACCAACTTAGCAAAACATGAGGCATTCCCTTTATTTTGCCATTCCTAAATCTGTGGGCATCATTTTATTTCTTTGCTACAACAAAAGTGGTGCTATGAATATTTTGATGTACCACAGGACCTTTCTGTCTGATCTACTTGGGTTATCTACTTGGGATCTCTGGGTCAAAAGGTATAAATATTTTTGTTGCTTTTTTAACATAATTCCAAATTGCTTGCCAGAGTAGTTGGACCAGTTCACAGCTCCACCAGCAGTGTATTACCATGCCTGTCTTTCCAGAGATGTTCTAGTCTCTATTTTTATCTTTATCAATTAGGGAGGATCGAGGTGAAACTTCAGAATTGCTTTGACTTGCATTTTTCTTATTATTAGTGGTTTGGAACAGTCTTGTGTGATTTTTGTTAGTTGAAATTCTTCTTGAGAATCATACATGTACACGTGATACTCACTAGCTGTGTGACCCTGGGCAAGTCACTTAACCCCGATTGCCTTGCCAAAAAAAAAAAAATAGAGAATCATATATGTCCTTTGCCCACAGATTCATTTGGAGGATGGCAGTTGGTCTTACTTAATTCGTTATTGAATCATTCACTATACTGTAATTATTTTGTAATTTAGTTACTGCCTGTGGCCATGAGAGGGTGACATTGTTTAGTGAATCAAACAGCTCACTGCTTTACTGGAAAAATTCTGCCAAGGTTTCTCATTTTTTTTAAATTAATTTTTTTTAATTTTGGATTTGACAAATATCAACAAATATGAATATTTCTACATGCAAAGAGAAATAAAAAGATAAGTATATCCAATTTGTAATATGTATAGTTTTTTTAAAAGTATATATTAAATTTAACACTAGTACCAACACTACTGCCCTGCTAGTTTGTGCCCCTTCTGAACTTTCTTGTGTGTATCTTTTTCTTTTTAATTCACGTGTCTGCTATTTGCTATTGTTGTGACCTTAAGCATCTATTTTTTTATTAATTTATTTTTAGTTTTCAACAATCACTTCCATAAGCTTTTGAGTTTTAAATTTTTCTTCTCCTCCCTTCTCACCTCCCTCCCCAAGACGGCATGCAATCTGATATAGGCTCTACGTATACGTTCCTATTAAATGTGTTTTCACATTAGTCATGTTGAAAGGAATAATTAAAACCAATAGGAGGAACCACAAGAAAGAGGAAACAAAACAAAACAAGGAAAAAAAAAAGCAAATCTGCATTCAAACTTCATAGTTCTTTCTCTAGATGTGGATAGCATTTTCCATAATGAGACTTTTGGAGATGTCTTAGATTCTTGCATTGCTGAGAAGAGCTAAGTCTGCCAAAGTCATTGCACAACGTGGCTGTTACTGTGTACAATGTTCTCCTGGTTCTGCTCACTTCACTCAGCATCAGCCTGTACAAGTCTTTCCAGATTTTTCTGAAATCTGCCTGTTCATCATTTCTTATAGCACAATAGTATTCCACTACATTCATATACCACAACTTGTTTAGCCATTCCCTAATTGATGGGCATCCCCTCAATTTCCAATTCTTTGCCACCACAGAAAAAGCTGCTATAAATATTTTTGTACATGTGGGTCCTTTTCCCATTTTTATGATCTCTTTGGGATACAGCCATAGAAATGCTATTGCTGGGTATGCACATATTTTATAGCCCTTTGGGCATAGTTCCAAATTGCTCTCTAGAATGGTTGGATCATTTCACAACTCCACCAACAATGCATTAGTGTTCCAATTTTCCCACATCTCCAACATTTATCATTTTCCTGTTTTGTTATGTTGGCCAGTTTGATTGGTATGATGTGGTATCTCAGAGTTGTTTTGATTTGCATTTCTCTAATCAATAATGATTCAGAGCATTTTTTCATATGAATATAGATGGCTTTAATTTCACCTAAAAACTGCCTGTTCATATCCTTTGACCATTTATCAATTGGGGGCTATATCTTTTTTAAAATGAATTGTTATTGATGTCTGTTGTTTTTAAAAAGACCAAAATTTTCCTTGTGTATCTCATACTTTTTCTCCCAGAGAGCCACCCATATAACAAATATTTTTTAAAGACAAGAAGAGGAAAGAAATCGGTAAAACTGATCAATACATTACAAAGGTCTGAACATGTGTTCAATATACCATACTTGTAGACCTACTACCTCTATGAAGGGATGAGGTGGGAGGTAACTTTGAATCTCTTGTTTGGAGTAATGATTGTTCTTTGTAATTTTGTAACATTCACCTTTTTTTGGGTGGTTCCATTTAAATAGATCTTTCCATGCATCTCCATATTCATCACATTCTTAGTTTCCTTGCCTATTCCCCTTTAAGCGTCGAATATTTGTATTTGCTTTGCCTTACAAATAGGGATTACAGATCCTGCTCTTTTAGATTCTGCTGATGCAGTTAGTTTTGTTTCAACCCCTCACTTTTATTCTATGTATGTCTTGATTTTTAAGATGTGTTTCTTGTAAGCAACAGACTGTGAAGGTTTGTTTTCTCATCCAATCCGTAATTTTTCCATTTTATTGGATTGTTTAATCTATCCAAATTTAACTTATGAGAGGTTTATATTTTCCTCCATTTATCTCTAATGTTTTTTCCCCCAAATCAGAATTTTTTTTCCTTCTTTCTCTGTAAAAACAATACTTTGTCTTTTCAGTTATTTTAGTTTAATCTACTTTAAGATAATCCTATTTCTTGTTAGCTCGTCCCTCACCATTAAGCCCCTCTGCCCTCCCATTTGTCACCCCTTTCTCTAGTTTTGGATTTTTGCTTTATTTATTAATTCCTTTTTCTCCCTTTTATTGATTTTTCTAATTCTTCCGCCTTTTTTCTCTCAAATAAGTAGCCAAGTAAAATAACCCTTCCTCTCCTCTCCTTCAACTTGTTTTTAAATTTCAATTTCTGTAGCTTTTTCTAAAAAAGGATTTCTTTCCCTTGTTCTCTTCATTATTTCTTTTCCATTTTTATTTATTCCAGACTTTTATTTTTTGATTGATGGCCTTTACATTGATTTAATCCAACTTTAGTCCCTGTATTCTTCATCTAAACTGTTTCTTTGTTATTGCCTTGTAGATCTTGACTCCTGGCCCTCTTCTTCTGTTGTGCCTCATTTTTAGAAATGCCAGTTCCTGCAGGTGATAAAAGTATGGCCCTGTGATAGTAATCTTCATGTACCTGATTGTGTAGCTTATTACTACTCTTTGCCCTCCTCCACAATTATTTTTCCCATTTGCCTTGAAATCTCTCAGGGTCCTTGTCCTCTCACTCTTCTGGGTGCCAATCGCCCCCGAGTTCTGATTTGCCCTGTACTGAGGTAGGATGAATGGTCTTTCCAAGCACCAAATCCCTGCAAATTATACCTATTGTAAGATTTCTGTCTCCTATTATAGAATATCTCCCCTTTGGTGGTATTCTTCAGTGGGACCTCCCTCCCACCACTGAAACATTGCCTCCTCCCACTCTCCTCCCTCCCCCCCAGTTTCAATGCCTCTCTTTGCCTCTTCACCCATACTCATGTAGACCCTCTTTTTTCTGAGAGGCTACAGAAGTTATTTCCTCTTCATTGTTCACAATTACCTTCATTGAGAGTACAACAATATTCCCTTATCTTCTTTTCCCCATTTATGTGACTTTAAGAACATTGATTTACCTGTAGATGGCGGTATTGAGGTTTAGGCCATGATGCTTTTCTTCACCATCTCTTACTGTTTGACTTCCCATTTTCACCCTTGTTTTGTTGTGTAGTTTTAGACATCCTTTAATGGTCTATTTTTTGTTATTTTGTTGTTAACTCTATTGATGCCTTTCTTTTATTTTAGTCCTCCTACTCCCTGGGGTAATTCATTTCTTTACCTATGCCTTCCTTGATTGCTGTTAAGTGTTTACCTTTCTTGTATTTTTGTTGTCTGAATGTTTGAAATGCAAATAAAATCCTCAGGTCTGGGTTTCTTTTTTTTGATAGGAATGCTTCAAATGCTTCTAATAGTCTTATAATTCTTTTATGTGAGTAGCTTTAACAAGTGGCTAGGTTACATTTTCTCCCTACAATTTATAGAAATAGAAGAGAATTAGGTAGAGTGAGCCAGATGGTTGTAATGAGGAGGCTGCATAAGCTGGAATGGCTTGCTTGTTGAGGGAAGTCCCAAGAGCAGCCTTGTTAAATGGTTTACAGAAAGTTTAAAAACAAACCGACAAACAAAAAACCCTCTTCAAACAACTACATCTCCAGAAAACCAGGAGCTGACATGAACTCACTAAAGAAAGTTTATGGCCTGACTGGGTCCTGGACCCCCTTAAAACTAGAAAAAGTAAACACATGATTACTAAATCCAAGATAAGGAAAAGAGTGGGGAAATGATAACAGATTAGTGTTAGCAGATCTAATAGAGATTGAGGGGAAGACTGGGGATCAAATGCAATTTATGTGTACACACTGCACTTGAGGTCACAAGACCCAGGTTCATATCTCAGTTTTGATGCCTGCTAACTGATCCTGGGCAAATTCCCAAATCTTTCTGAACCTTAGTTTCCGGGGTTGTGAGGAAAATGATCTATAAACCTTAACAGCTCATTTTGTTCGTTTAAAAAGTCCTTTCACATTATCTCATTTGTTTCTCACAACCAGATCTCTCCTTTTTATAAAGGAGGAAACTGAGAGGATGTGACCTCTTGAAGGTCACATGGCTAATTTGAGGCAGGAGCCAGAACTAGAGCTGCTGCCCAAGTTGTCACAAAATAGAAAAGGGAGAGTATCACAGGAATGAAGAAGTCTTCCAAGGCTGCCACAGTGCTACAACTAAGCGAGTGTGGAGATTGGACTGCGCATGTAGGATAATGGGTCTGGAAGAGACAAAAACCCATGTTCAGTTTTGAAATGGAATTTGTGTTTGAACTGTTGCAGATTATAGGGAATAAGGTCAGTCTAGTTGTGCATTTTGGAATGAGAGCTGGCCTGACTACAACATTTTTCGCTAAAATAAGAGATTGAAGAAGGCTTACAAAGCAAACACTGGACTTGAGAAAGCAAGTGATTAAGGCATGAAGAGAAACAGAGGAGAAGCAAGGTCAGCCTAAGACAGATTTCTGTGGTGGTTAGGATGAGATGGAGCCTCGAAAGGAAAGGAAGATATGGGAGCTTGAGTTACGACTCAAAGGCTTCTCCCCTTTACACTTAAAGCCCATGTTTGGGTTGATGAGAAATGTGGATTGTTTTTAAGAGTGAGCAAATCTGGTATGTTAGACTTTAGAATTTTCAATGGAAAAGATCTGATTATACAATACCACATTGTCTTGTGTTCTTCTGTGAGTTATATGTCCAAAGAGTTCCTTAGTTCCTCTTGAAGCTGATGATACATATAAAACACAGAATCATTTCCTCATCTATCAATAATATTTTCTAAATGCTAACATTTTGGTTCACATGGATAAACTTCCTACTCACATTGAAGTGGTAGAGAAGAATAGTATGCCAAGCAACTCATTGCCACAACAGTCTTGGGGGCCCAAGCCACAGGGGGCTGTGTTGTTCAGAGATCCTCTAGATAGCCCTTAGGCGTTATTCAAGACCACTCGTGGTGCTGAGGCCCAGAGGGCTGAGGTGAAAAGACCATTGAATTTGGAGCTGGAGGACCTCTGCCACTTCCTGTCTTTGTAAATGTTTTGCAAGTCACTTTTTTCTGGACTGCAGTTTCCTCGTCTTTGAGGAGGTTGAATGAAATGACCTTTGAAGTCCATTGCCACATTAGATCTATGACCCTACAATTTGTAATGCTAGACTGTAGCAGTCATAATAGAGTAATATACTTAATGTTTTCTCTTAGCACTTCATAATTGATATCAATGACCGACTTTGTATAGGCTTTAAGGTTTAATAATAACTGAGATAAATAGAGTCTTTTATGAGTTAGAGTTCCCCACAAGGTTATAAAGAATAAACATTCTTAACTCCTTTATAGCTGAAAGGAAACCAAGGCTGACTGTAGTGCGGTGACTTTGCCAAGGCTACACAGTCACAACACTGGAATTTTTAATCGAGGTCGTCTGACTACAAGTCCACTTGCTCTTAAGCAACTTAAGGAAACAAGAGAGCTGGCAGAACCTGAGGGCAGTGAGTTATTTGATGTGGTTGGTCACACTGCAGATTTGGTGAGAATTGTTAAGTTATCCCTCACAATATCGAAGGGGTTAGGGGTGTGGCCCTCCCACAATCTGGAGAATCCTAATAAAATTTTTTGGCCCTCTTCGTACCAGAGAAGAAGTCTGGTTTTTTTCTTTTTCATTTATGGGGTGTTTATAGTACCTTACTGTAATATTTGGGTTGATATTATATACTACTATACATATATTTTATGCATTCTGAGTTTCTAAACTTTTCCTGTGTCAGTCTGCTGGCCTTGTGTTGTTTGCTGCTTCTGCAAAACTCCGCCAAGATTCCTATTTAATTTCTTATGCGGATGGGAGATATATCAAAATCTCGATGGGGAAAGTCATGATGTGGAAGGCATAACTATGCCTGGAAAAAAATTTGAGTGCTTTTCAGTTGCATTCTTCATTATCCCAGGATATATTCTGAACTAAAAGCCTGTCTTTTTGTTTCATAGTCACTGACCATCCTTAAGTTACATGCTATGCTTTTGTAAAAAATTAAGATGTCCCTAAAAGTTTTGGATTGAACCTTCTGTACTAGCAAAACTAGAAATCCAATTAATTGCCCTTGATACGTTGCAGATTAACTTGAAAAATGGAATTTGGAGGGAAGTTAAGTAAGTGGTGTTGTAAATTTGAAGTCTTCTGATTTCAGGTCTTCTGACCCGACTCCAAATACCAGATCTCCTATTTATTATGTGTGACCTTGAGCAAGTCTTCTAACTTTAGGCCTCAATTTTCTCATTTATATGAAGGAGGTGGATTAGATACCTAAGTACCCTTCCAGCTGTAAATCCTGTGATGTGTCCATGTTTAGAGTTGAAGGTTATTCTGCTCCTTCCCCATGCCCCATGTAAACCCCTTGAGAAACATCACAGAATTTTAGAACTGGAAGGAGCTTTGCAATATGGAAGGAAGCTCAAGAGATCATTTAGATCAACCCACGAATTTCACAAAAGGGGAAACAGGCCTGTGAAAGAAATGACATTAGGGGGCAGCTAGGTGGCACAGTGGATAAAGCACCGCCCCTGAAGTCAAGAGTCTCTGAGTTCAAATCCCACCTCACACCAAACCCTTGACAGGTACTAGCTGTGTGACCTTGGGCAAGTCACATAACCCCGATTGCCTCACTAAAAAAAAAAAAGAAATGACATTAAATAACCATTTATCAAGTGCCTATGTGCCTAGCACTTACATTCTACTAATAGAAAACAATTCTTACATACATACATATTACATCTATACAAAATAATTACAAAGTTTTTTGTTTTTTTCTTAACAGGAAAGTAAGGACTGGGGAGATCAGGAAAAGTCCTGTATGAAGTAGCACTTAAGCTGAGCCTTTTCCGAAGGAGCTTAGTAGGAATTCCAAGAGGTAAAGGAGAGGAAGTAGAGAGCATACTAGACACGGGGTACAGCTTGTGCAAAGGCCCAGACAGACCATCCCTCCTATGGATATGTTCATGGATATGCCCTTTGAATATACCCAAGTAAAAGATGAGCCCCTCATCCTAAATTGCCTCCCACTTCTTTGACCCTTCTGATAGGTACAAGGTCATAAAGTAGTTAAGTGACCTTGTTGTCTCACTATCTTCCACAGCTTCTGGCGTGACCTCTTACATACGTGCTCTAATATTTGTTGTATAAACCACCTAACATCTGTGAATAAGGAAGAAAGTAAAATTCCAGTACATGCCTGTGTGTTTTTTATTTGGTCAACAAACATATTAAATTTCCCAGTTATATTGTTCCTTCCATAGCTCCAATGCTTTAGCTCTTGAGTAGAATGCAACAAAGGCTGGACAGGAACAAACACAATTATATTGTTAATGGGAGAGGGGTGGCATACAGGTGTATCCCCTAGGTATCTCAGGGAAGAAATCCTATTCCAGTTCTGAGAAAATCCCGTCCGTAGTTTATGTCTTGCTCTAGATCCCCCGGCAAGGGCACTCTCGCTGGGAAGACTCGTGTCTGCTCTCCAAGGGGCCTGTGAGCCCGCAGAATCCCTGGAGGGAAGGACTGAAGAACCGGTTGGAAGAAGAGCGCTTAGTCTAAGTGTGGCCCAGAGGAGGGGAGCAAGTCAATGAGAAACTACAACTCCCAGCGGCCTTCAGGAGGGTGCACAAGGCGATTGGCTAACAACTTCAATACTAACAGGCTCACCAGCCAATGGAGAAGAAAGTTTTGTCCCCACCTGATTTCTCTGAGACCAATAAAAACAAGAGGGCGTTTCCTTTCTTAAAAAAAAACCGACTTAAAAACAGGGCGGTTTTTAATTATTTCTGTCTAGGCTCGTCGAGACGCCAGCATTTGGACTGGAAAATACGGCTGGCTCATATAACGGAGATTGTCCCGTAAAAAAACAAAACCCCCCCCAAAAACACAAAACACCTCCCCTTGGGCGTACGCCCCTCCCCACTCTTCTCTCCTCCTCCCGCTGCTTCCGCTACGTCCCGTACGTGCTAGCGGCGGGCGGGGCCAGGAGGGGCGGGGCGCGGGGAGCCCGGGGCGGGGCTCAGCCTCGTTGTGGAGCTGGTTGTAATCCATCATGGCGGCCTAGGGGGTTGGTGTCTTTGCCTGAGCAGCCGCGCCGGAGCCGGTGGCCGTGTACCCTCAGCTAAGGCGCCCCCCCGGCCCCCGGTCCCCGCCCCCGCCGCTGTAGCCCCGCGCCCCAGCTGGGAGGGGGAGAGACAGACAGAGAGAGGCAGAGAAAGGCAGGCAGAAGGGGAGGCAGGTTGGCAGGGAGGGAGCGGGCGGACGCTCGGGAGCTCCGGGGGATGTGACTGACTGACCATTGGCTGGGGTGGGAGACCCGAGGGAGGAAGGACCGCCGGGCCGGGGGCGGCGGGTGTTCCGGGCCGAGTTGCTTCCCCCTGCACTCCGAGGACTGGGCAGCACCTCCCCTCCCCCCGCTTGCAGCACGGGCATCTCGGTGACTCCCTCCCGACCCCGGCTTTTGGGGTATCGGGGGAGGCGGGACTCTCCAGCAGGGTCGGACCCCCACCCCGGTGCCCGGAGCTCCTCCGCCGATCCCTCCCCCGTGGGAGACGGCAGCGAGCGAAGGAACCAGCCTCCTTCCTTCCCCTGCTGACCCCTCTGCTCCCCCAGACTCTCCTGTTCCACTCCTTTTCTTCAGAGGTTCCCCAACCCTGCCATTCACTTCTCTTCCTCCTCCCCCTCTTGCCCCCCACCTTCTCTCCCTTCCCCAAGAGGCTGCCAAGTTTTCCCTTCCGTCCCGGGTTCAGCTTCTCCCTGGTGCCACCCATTCAAACACTCTTCCTCATCCATTTGCTTTCCCTTCCTTCCTCCCTCCCCCCTCCAACCTTGCCAACCTTCAATGCCCTGAGTCTTTTTCTATGTCACCTAAGGCCTTATTAGGCTCTAGACAGCCCCAAACTTTAATGCAAAGGAAAAGTCTGGGTTGGTTCCACAGGCCCTTTAAAAAAGCTGACTTGAAATTGCTGGCAACGCATTCCTCGAGTGGCTGACTGCTAATGTAAATCTATTTGTGAAGTCTGGGTGACCCCCCTGCTCAGTTTTCCAGAGAAAAGTAGCAGCCAGATTGGCAGGAAATTTGTCAAAGATGAAGAAACCAAGATAGGGTTTGGGCGCCTTCCACAGGAAAAGTTTCAGAGCCCGTATCCAGATCCTTATGTCAAAGACCATTCCTGATTTTTTCTGATAAGCAGAGACCCAGAAACAGCTACACTTTTGTCTTTGTTTGGACATCTAAAATGACCCTGGCATCCCTGACACTTTTAAACTTAAGTAATACTCCATGCAAATACCTTACTCTCAAGAGGGTTGCAAAAATTACAGTGGGAAAAGTGCATTCCTTGTGAATATTTTTTTTAAAATGGCTTCACTTTTGGAAAGAAACTAATTCCTATTCAACAAGTAAAAGACATCCAAATCGATTGACATTTTGATGACATTATAGTTGTATTGGTCTAACTGATAAACTGTAAAATTGGAGCGCCTCTTTACCTGAGTGGACTTTGAAGCCTTTTTTACACTCAGTTTTGGGAGAATTCTCTTGTGATTGACTTCAGTAAGTGATTTCTCTGGAATGTGAATGTGAAACCCAAATAGTTTTGTCATTCTAAGCTATTGGACCATTCTGGAAGATCTGAAACCCTCTTCTGGAAAGGGTTGTTTATTATTCCTTTATGGGGCAGCAGCCTGGAAAAGTCCTTGGGGACCAGAGAAGGCCAAGTTTGCCTGCCCTGCACTTTATCAAAGGAGCAGGGAAGAAGGAATCATCAAGGCACGGGGGTCCACACTGCAATGTTTTTGTGGAACATGGTAAGTGCTTATTAGTATTGCTCAAATTAATGTTTATCATATGGACTTTGCCAGGGTGCTAGAATTAGAGCACAACAGATTTTTCTGATTCAGACTACACATTTAAAAATTTAGAAAGCCACTATATATATTTCTCTTAGTAGGCTCTTAGACTCACTTTTTAATGAGAAAAAGTTTCTTTATGACTTGATGTTACACAAAATCTCATAGCTTTATTTCCTACCTAGCACTTCAGATAACTTGCTATGTCATGTTGGGCAAGTCATTTCCCCAAAATGTGAGCCTCAGTTTCGTTTTGTAAAATGAGAGGATTGGACTAAATGATTGCTAAGGCCTAGTTCATTTCTAATAAATCTATGATTCAATGGTAATTGAGTATATATTTTGCATAAATGTCACTTACATAGAGTAGATGCTTATTAAATGCTGGTTGAATGAACAGACAAATAGAAGTTCTTTTATCTGACGTGAGTGCCAATCGTTTTAGTAATGTTTTTCTGATTTTCAGTGTGTTTGAAACGACATTTATGAAAAACTGTCATTGGAATTTTTAATGTATTGTTATTTTGTTGTCCTACTGTATGTGTGGGCTTATATTTTCTAGTAAGCCTTTTTGGTTAAGTTACAGCAAACAACCAACTTAGACTGATACCTCTCAGCAGGGAACAGTTATTTAACTTGTGCACTCAGGGTTCTGTTCATAGTTGTGTTATGAATAGTATTTGTGAGGTGACCTGATATGGCCTATCATTATTAAAATATCTAGTGATGCTTCGCCCTAGTCATCAAATTCTTAAAGTGTTCAAGTCATATATTTGTAAAATTCAAGTGAGGATTCAAGTTACTAAATGGGAAAAATAACTTTAATGTACTGAGACTTTTTAAACTGATAACTGCACATGACAATTGAAATGTGAGCATGACCCAGATTAATGAAGTTGTTAGTATTTTCGTAGTGGGCATTTAGTCCAAGGACCTTTTTAACCAGGATGTATTCAAGGTGAAGAAAAAGAGATGCAAATTAACTAATCCTGTGAGTACTTTAAGTTTTTTAGCAGCATGGTATGGTGCAATGAGTGCAGAATTTGTAGTCTGAGGACCTTGCTTCAAATCCCAGCTCTGTATTAACTGTGTGATCTTGTTAAAGTCACTTAAACTCTCTGGGCCTCAGATTTCTCATCTGTAATATTAGGGGGTTTGACTAAATGACTTTCGAGGTCCCATTCAGATTCAATTCTGTGATCTGTGACCAGGTTAGATACTTGAATTTTAATTCTGCTTCAGCTTGTTGAAAAAGCCCTGAAATCAAATTAAATTTTAGTCCAGTTTGACAGGCAGATTTGGTGATATTTAAAATAATTGCTCATTATGATTTCTCCTCTCTTTCACCCTCTGCACTCCCTCCCTCCTTTTAAAAGTTCATTTTTAAATACACTGGTAACAAGTGATGACATCTTAGCTGACTAGTCACTTTGTTATATCACCTTTTTTTTTTTTCTTGTTTTTTGTTTTGGTTGGGCAGTGGGAGTTAAGTGACTTGCCCAGGGTCACACAGCTAGTAAGTGTTACGTGTCTGAGGTCGGATTTGAAGTCAGGTCCTCCTGAATCCAGAGCTGGTGCTCTATCCACTATGACACCTACCTGCCCCTTCTTTTTTTTTTAATAAATTTTTTTTTCAATTGACAAAAATCTTCCTTTCCCTCTCACCACCTCACCCCCTCAAGTTGGGAAAGAAAGAAAAATAACTGAAAAGAAACCAACTTGACTATACATGTTATAAACATAGTCAAGCAAAACAAATTTCTACATTGGCCGTGTCCAAGTACACACACACACACACACACACACACACACACACACACACGTATATATGTATGTATCAATCTGCACTCTGAATTCATCACCTCTCTATTAGGAGTTGGAGAGCATGTTTCACCATGAGTCCTCTGGAAATCATAGTTGGTTATTCTGTTGGTTAGAGTTCCTAAGTCTTTCATAGTTTTTTGTCTTTACAGTATTGTCATCGCTGTTTAAATTGTTGTCTTCGTTCTCCCTACTCACTCTGCTTCAGTTCTTGCAAGTCTTCCCAGGTTTCTATGAAATTATTTCCTTCATTATTTCAAAGGACACAATGGTAACCCATTTTGATTGTGGACTCAATACAGTCTCTGAGGCTGAGGTGCAACAGAGTATGGTTACATTCTCTGCTGCTTGTGCTAATTTTGACCTAACAGTTAACACCTAGAAAACAGGTTCTCTAGCCAGTACCACATCATCCATTTGTAGAACCACTGGTTACAGCAAATGGAGAAGTTTTGAATGCTGTGGGTAAGTTTACTTACCTTAGCAGTATACTTTCTGGGGATGTACACATAGATGGTGAGGTTGACACACCCATTACCAGAGCTAGCTCTGTATTTGGAAGGCTCTGAAGGAAAGTGTTGGGGAGAAGAGGTATTAGACTGCCCACCAAACTGAAGGTCTATAGAGCTGTTGTGTTGCCCTCATTATATGCCTTTGAAACTTGGACAGTCTACCAGTGCCATGCCAGGAAACTGAACAGGTTCTATTTGAATTGTCTTAGGACAATTCTGAAGATCACCTGGCAGGATAAGATACCGGACACTGAGGTCCTTTCTTCAGCTGAGCTGCTAAGCGTTCCAACTTCACTGCGGAATTGGCTGGCCATGTTGTTTGAATGCCAAACACATGTTTGCCTAAAAGGCTGTTTTATGGAGAACTCACACGAGGCAAGTGCTTGTATGAAGGTCAGAAGAGTGATAAAAGGACACCCTCAAGGTCTCTTTGAAGAACTTTGGAATAGATTATGAGGTGGAGATGCAGTCGCAGGACTTCCTAGCATAGTGTGCTCACATCAAAGAACGTGCTGTGCCCTTTGAAGCAGAATTGCAGTAGTTCGAAAGAAATGTGAGATGTGTGAATTTAGAGACATCTCCACTCCCGATGTTCATGTGGACTCTTTGTGCTTGACCTCTGGTAGAGCCTTCCGAGCTCATATTGGTCTGATCAGCCACAGTTGGACACACTGTACCTTGACCCCAACATAGTGATGTTATTGTGGTCCTCTTTGAGAACAAAGGACAACAACCAACCAATCGTTTCTTTTCTTTTTTTTTTTGAAGGTAATTGGAGTTAAGTGACTTGCCCAGGGTCACACAGTTTGTGTCTGAGGCCAGATATGAACTCATGAAGATGAGTCTTCTGATTCCAAGTCTTGCACTCTATCCAGTGCACCACCTAGCTTGCCCCCCAACCAATCATTTAATCCCATTTGTATATCATAACTTGTTTAACCATTCCCCATTTGGTGGGCACCCCCTTAATGTCTAATTCTTTGCTACTCCAAGAAGTGCTGCTCCAAATATTTTTGTACATCCTTAGAGTTTGTTTTGCTTAGAACTTTTCCCTCCCTTAATTTACCCTCTCTCTTATTCTCCCCTCTCCTTTCTCTCTTTTCCCTCCTCTTTCACTTTTGAATGAAATATATTTTGGTACACAACCATGTGTGTCAGTCAGTTAGTAAGTAAGCATTTATTAAGTGCCTACTCTGTATAAATTCATAAATGTAACACAAGGCACTGTGCTAATCATTGAGGATACAAAGTGTACTTTCCCCTTCCAACAGTTCAGATGAGTGAGAAGCAAACAGCTACTGTTCCCTCCATTCCTTCTCCCTTGTTTGTATAGACTTTGCTTGTTCACCCTTTTATTTGTGTGATTATCCTTTCTCTGCCCTTTCTACCATTAGTGTATTCTTCTTCTTTCCCCTTTCCGTTCTTTTTTTAAGATCATCAAAACATAGCAGAACAGCTCCAAAGTCCTCTATCTAATTAGACTCCTTCTATGGTGCCTGGTGATAGGATTGTGGGGGAACACGTGTATTCCCCCCCCCCCCCCCGCCCCGCCCTGGACCTGATTAGAAAGAAAACAGTTTGTTCCAGGAAACATCTAAGTGGTGCAGCGGATAGAGTGCTGGGCCTGGAGTCATGAAGCTATGAGTTCAAATCCATCTTGCTAGTTGTGTGACCTTGGTCAAGTCACTTAACCTTAGTTTCCTCAGCTGTAAAACTTGTCAAGCCCCTACCTGGAAGGGTTGTTGTGAGAAATAAGATAATATTTGTGAAGTACTTAGCGTAATCCCTGGCACATAGTAGGTGCTTAATAAATCCTTCCCTCCTCCTTTCTTTACTTCCCTCCCTGATCATTGCTTGCTCTTGTTTGCCTTTTTATGTTTCTTTTGATTCTATGCAGCTTTGATCTCTTCATCAGGAATGCTAGGAAGCCCTCTATTTCAGTAGTGGTTCATTTTTTTCCCCTTCTAAGATTATATTCATTTTTGTGGGGGAAGTTATCTTGACTATAAGCCTATGTACTTTACCTTCTGTAATATATTCTGAGCTCTCCACTCTTTTTTAGTGGTGGCTGCTAAATTGTGTTTGATTCTTACTGTGGCTCTTCATTACCATACTTGAATTCTTTCTAGCTGCTTGCAGTATTTTTTCTTTGACCTGGAAGGTTTGGATTTTGGTTGGCTATGATATTCCTGGGAGTTTTTGTTTTGGGCTTTCCAGAGGTAACTAGTAGATTCTTTCTGTTTCCATTTTGCCATTTGGTTCCAAGAGAGGTGGGCAGTCTTCTTTTATGACTTCTTCAAGTATGATGTTTAGGCTGTTTTTCTTGGTCATCATGGCTTTCGGGTAGTCCACTGATCTTTAAATTATCTCTACTCAATCTGTTTTCGAAGTCAGTTTTTCATGTGAGATATCTTACATTTTCTTTTTGTTTTTCAGTCTTTTTAATTTGTTTGAATATTTCTTGTCTCATGGCATTATTATTTTCTATTTGGTACAGTCTTACTTTCAGGAAGTTTGTTGCTTGGGTAATGTTTTGTACCTTTTGTGCCAAACCATTAATTAATTCTCTTTCCAGTTCTTTCTTCCATAGTTTTTATTTCTTTTTCATTTTTTTCTTTAGTGTTCTCATTTCATGTATAAAAAAGTTTTTTAACCCATTTCATCTCTTTCAGGAATCCTAGTTGAACTTGTGCTTCAGGTGTGCATTCTTTTGAGGCTTTACTTGTAAATATTTTGGAGACATTCTTTTCTTCTGGGTTTGTTTCTTTGAGTGTCCCTGTCACCATGATAGTTTTTTTTTTAATGGTGGTATTCTTTTTGTTTTTATTTGTTCATTCTTTCAGCTTACTTCTTGACTTTTTTGGGTAGTATTAGGCATTATGTTATTCCAGTATCTCAGGGACAGCTTAGGTTGGGAATTTGTAAGTTTTCAGTATTTCCAAAATGTTCTTATCCAGGGCTCAGTCTAATTTCTTCCCTCTCATTGAGCTTTGCAAGTTCCTGACCTGGGTTTAAGTCTTTGCAATAGACCTGTAGACTAGCTCTGGTAGTGCCAGTAGATTCCTGCTGGACTCAGCCACTACTAACCAGCTGGAAAGCTCTGCTTGATCAGAGTGATAGATCTGCAGGGCACTGCCCTTAGGCACCAGTCCCATCCTAAGCCAGCCCTGGATTTGTGACCTTAGTGTGAACTTGGTAGTGAGTAATAGAGCTGCCAGTTGGCATCTCTTCCTGTACGCTGCACAGGTTTGGACCCTCTTTGCTGGATTTGGAATGTCTTCTTGCCTGGGTGCACAGACTCTTCCTGTGATGGAATGCTTTGTGGTGCAGTTCCTGGCTAGACACTATCCTCAGTGTCCATAGACCTGTCTGTCTCCCTGTGCAAACTTGGGCTGGAAAAATGACTCATGATTTTTTTCCTTAGATTTCCTGATCAGGATTTGGTCAAGTGCTGTTTTCTAGATCTGTTTGGAGGTGTTGAGGGTAGCAGAACTTCACTATATCTTCCTGCTGTTCTGCCATGTTGGCTCTCTAGCACTTTTTCTTTAATATTGTTATTTGTTGACCACAGTATATTTTCTTTGGGTTGCAGTACAGTATTTTTCTTTTAGATTTTTTTTCCTGTGATCTTTTAAATGCTACTATATGATAGCATGTCAGCATACTGAAATAGTGTATTAGACCAGCTTGAATCTAGGAACCAGAAATAGATTAATGATCATAAAGCAATACTAATAGAAATGGTTATATGATAGCATTTTTTTAGGATGATTTGGGGTTAGGAGGGTTAGTAAAATTTACAAGGATAAATAGGAATCATTTATCTTTTTGTTCCATATGTGCCAGAGAATTCAGCATCTTAACAGTTTTGAAAGCATTAGTAAGAATAGTATTTTGTTAGTAGTTATATAAGAATTCATTCTTATTCTCACTTTTAAAATCTCTTTTGGTAAGTGCTTCCTTTACATGTTTAAAGTGGTATTCAGAAGTTTATTAAGTCAGGATTTGACATTTCTTGTTTTATAAAATTGAGGTTTTTTTAGGGGCAGTGGTTTAAAAAACTATAATTCAAATTTTGTATGAATAAAATCATGCATCTTCAAGTTCTGATGTTTCTTCTGAATTTGGGGGAGCGATAGTATAGTGTAAAGAGTGCTGGATTTGGAATTGGAAAATATGGTTTTAAATTCCAGCTCTGCTCCTTATTACTTGTGACCTCGTACAAGTCTTGTTAACTTCTCCCGGGCCTCCATTTCCTTATCTGTAAAATGAGTGTATTGGATTTGATAACCTCTGTGGTCTCTTTCACCTTTAAAGCTACAAGCCTGTGATCCTTTGACTTTTTGTTAGTCAGTCTACAAGAACTTATTAAGCAATTGCAATGTGCCAGGCACTGGGCTTGGTACTGAAAATGCAAGTACTAAGAGTGATATCATCATTATTCTTAAGGAGCTTATGTTTGAATGGAAGAATCAACAAATACATATGTAATCATATGCAGAATAGATGAAAAAAAGGATAAATAAATAAAGTAGTTTGGTAAGGAGGATACTAATAGTTGGGGGAGCAGGGTGTTCTGTAGAAATTGGTGCCTGAGCTGAGTCTTGAAGGAGGAAAGATTCTTTGAGCTAAGAGTGATGAGGGAGTACGTTCTAGGCATAAGCAATGGCTGGAGAGTGCCATGTGATGTGGGGGAGAGGGAAAGCAGAAGAGGAGAGAGAAAGAGAAAGAGAGGGTAAAGGAAGGGAGAGAGAGGAAAGAGAGACCATTTGGTTGAATTGAAGAGTGAAGAAGGGGAAATAATCCATAGTGAGGCAGGAAAGACACATTGAGGCCAGGTTCTTAAGGTCTTTAAAAGCTGTTCTAAGGTAAGCTAATAGTTTATATTTTATTCTAGAGGCAATAGGGAGCAAGTGGAGTTTATTGAGATGGGGAGGGGACAAGATAAGATCTACCTTTGAGATTTGGCAGCTGTGTGGAGGATGGACTGGAGTGGGCCAGTTGGGAGGGTTTTGTGTATGTTGTGCACGGTGTGATGGGAACCTGAGCTAGGGTGGTTTGTGTAATTAGTCAGAAGGGGTCATATATAAGAGAGACTGTGGAGGTAGAAATGGTTTGATTTGGCAACTGATTGGATATGTGAGTTGAGAGAGTGATAGTCGAGGATGACCCCAAAGTTGTGGACCAGGCTGACTGGAAGGGTAGTGGCATTCTTGAGAGAAATAGGGAGGTTCAGAAGAAGGTGGGTTTTGGAAGAAAATGAGTTCTTTTTTAGATATGTTGAATATGAGATGTCTCTAGGACATCCTGTTTGGATAAACATACAGTAGACAGTGGGTAATGTGGGACTGAAGCTCAGGGGAATTATTGTGGCTAGGTATATAAATATAAAAATTATCTGTAGAGAGATGATAAGGTCATCAAGGGAGAGTGTAGAGAGTGAAGGGAAGATGACCCAAATCAGAGCCTTTGGGGAATGTGATATGGATCATGAACCAGCCAAGGAGACCGAGAAGGAGTTGTCATAAAGGTAAGAGGAGAAGAAGGAGAGAATAGTAACAGAAAAATCAAGAGAGGAAAGACTATTCAGGAGGAGAGGATGATCAACAGTGTCACATGCAGGAGAGGTCAAGAAAAATGAGCACTCAGGAAAGACCATTAGATTTGGCCACTGAAGGCTCATTGGTAACTTTGGAGAGCAGTTTCAGTTGAGGTCAGAAGCCAGATTACAAGTCAAACCAAGTTAGCAAGCAATTATTAAGTCCCTATTATGAGCCACGCACTGTGCTAAGTACTGGGGATAAAAGAAAGGCAAAAAACAGTACCTGACATCAGGGAGTACACAGTTTAATGGGTTAGACAATGTGCAAACTAGATATATACAGAATAAACTGGAGATGATCTCAGAAGGGAGGCACAAGCAGCAAAGGGTTGAGGAGTGAGAGGAGAGAAAGTGGAGGCAATGAATAGAGACAGCTTTTGTGTTTGAAAATTTTATTCCATAACATTTTTTTCCCAATCCTAATGAAATTGTCAATGTAATACATCTCTAATCAAAACATATATCTTTTATTTCAACTTAAGCAAAATCAATGACTATATTTATGGCTTAACTGAAAATGGTTTTAATACTGGATGTCTTATAGACATCTCAAACTACACATGTCCAAAATAGAATTCATTATCTTTTGCCTAACCTTCTTCCGAGACTTGTCCACTTTTGTCCAGGGCATCGTCATTCTTCTTGTCACCCATTTTGCATCATTGGTATCATCCTTAACTCTTCACTCCCTATATTTAGTCAATTGCCAGATCTTTTTCCTGTTTCCATAGTATCTCTTGCATCTATCCCCTTCTCCTTTAAAAATTAAAAAAAAAATTGTCAAGCATTTATTTTTTTCTCCCTCCTATCCCCCCCCCAAAAGAAAAAAAAAACCTTGCAATGAGTAAGCATAGTCAAGCAAAACAAAGTTCCACATTGACCACGTCCAAAAATGTGTGTCAGGTTCCACATATTAGTACATCATCTTCTTGTGGGGGGATGTAGATAACATTCTTTCATCATTGATCCTCTGGAATTGTGGTTGATCATTGTGTTAATTAGAGTTCTTAAGTCTTTCAGAATTGTTCATTTTTGCTATTTATGATAGCTTATGCCTGTAGTCCTTGCTGTGGGGGCGGCTGAAGCTGGTGGATCTCTTGAATTTGGTTTCTGAGTTACAATAGGACAAAAGCTGATCAGGTGTCCATAGTAAGTTTGGCACCAACATAGTGAGCAGCCAGAAGTAGATTGCCACCAGATTGCCTAAGGAGAGGTGAACTGACCCTGGTCAGAAAAATGGCAGTTTGAAATTTCCCTGCTAAGCAGTGTTGGGATTGGGTCCCTTTGTGACTGCTACATTTCCAACCTGGGTGAGATGGAGAGACCTAGTCTCTCCTCCCCACTCCCCACAAAAAATTGGCTTGTTTTTGCAATTTTGATATAGTGTTAATTGTTTGATTCAGCTCACTTTGCATCAGTTCATATAAATCTTCCCTGGTTTCTCTGAAACCATCTCATTCTTTATTCCTTACTATATAATAGTTTTCCATTACATTCATGTACCATAATTTGTTCAGCCATTCTCCAGTTGATGGACATACCACTTGGTTTCTAGTTTTTTGCCACTACAAAAAGAGCTGCTATAGATATTTTTGTACATAGAATCCTTTTCCTTTTTCTTTGATCTCTTTGGGGTGTAAATCCCAGTAATAGTATGACTGGATCAAAGGATATGTAGTTGAGTAACTTTTTGGTCATAGTTCCATATTGCTTTCCAGAATGGCTGTACCGATTCCCAGCTCCACCAGTAGTGTGTCAGTTTGCCCTTTTTCTTATAGCCCTTTCAGCATTTGTAATTTTCCTTTTTTTGTCAGCTTTGCAAATCTTATGTTTGTGAGGGTTGCTTTAACTTGCATGTCTCTAATTATTAGTGATTTATAGCAGTGATGTCAAACTCAAATAGAAACTAACCTGCAAATAAGAATCTTTGTGGGTAGAATTATGACTTAGAAAACTACATATTAACATTATCTGTGTTCTATTGTATTTTTACTTTGTTAAGTGTTTTCCAATTACGTTTCGGTTTGGTTCTAGCTGTATTCAGAGCTAGACTGGGATGGGAAACCTGCAGCCTTAAGGCCACATGTGGCCTTCTAAATCCTTAAGTGCGGCCTTTTGACTGAATCCAGATTTTACAGAACAATCTTATTTATTCATTTATTTATTTATTAATCTTAAGGCTGCTGCAGGTTCCCCATCCCTGAGCTAGACCATGTTTGATACCTCTGATTTAAAACATTTTTTCATATGACTTCAGGTAGTTTAGATTTCTTCCTCTGAAAACTACCTGTTCATATCCTTTGACTATGTCAATTGGCAGATGGTACTGATTCTTAATAAAAGCGAATCAGAACTGTATGCATTTTGGAAATAAAACCTTTATCAGAGAAACTTGCAACAAAGATTTTTTTTCCAGTTAACTTTCCCTTCCAATCTTAGCTATATTGGATTTGTTTGTGCAAAAACTTTTAATTGTGTGTAATCAAAATTGTCCATTTTATCTTCTCATATTCTCTTCACTCCACCCCCCCCCCCCAATATGTTCTGTGATCCAGTGACACTGGTTTCTTTGTTGTTCCTTACTCAAGGTACTTTTATTTCCTAATTGCACTTTTACTGGCTGCACCCCAGGCCTGAAACTCTCTCCACCTCATGGCTTCCCTAGTTTCCCTCAAGTCCCACCTTCTTCAAGAAGCCTTTCCTTCTCCTTAATATTAGTGCCTTCTCTGAGATCATCTCAATTTATCGTGAGTATATTTTACTTGTTTGCATGTTGTCTCCCCCATTTGACTGTGAGGTGCTTGAGAGCAGAGACTGTTTTTTGCCTTTTTTGGTATCTCTGGAACTTAGGACATAATACACATTTAAAATGCTTCTTGACTGTTCCATTCTCTTTACTCATACAATCATTTTTTGTGTGTGTGTGTGAATTCCTAATTGAGGTTCTCATCACTTCCCTGTACTATTGCAGTAACCTAATTAATCTCCTTGCCTCAAGTCCCTTCCTTTAGAATTCATTGCCTTCATCGTTGCCAAAGTGATTTTTCTCTTGTCTTTCCCCTACGTGGTAATATCCAACTTGCTGGCTTGTATTGAACTTGTAATCAGGAAGACCTGAGTTCAAATTCTGCCATAGATATTAATATGCTATAGGACCTTGGTCAAATCTAATCTTACTAGGCCTTAGTTTCCTTGTCAGCAAAGTAGGGTAATAGCACCTGCCTCATAGGTTTGTTGTGAAGAGCAAATGAAGTCGTGTGTATGTGTGTGTGTTTGTGTGTGTGTTTGTGTGTGTAAACGTGGTACACTTTTGAGTGCTCTGTATATATTAGTTATTTTAAACTCCTGTGGCTCCCTATTACTTTGAGGATAAAATATAAATGTCTCTATATGATATTTAGAGCCCTTCACAACCTCGCCTCACCCTACATTTCCAACTTTTTCATGTGTGCTTTCCTTCATGAACATTGTAGTCCTGCCTAGTCTGACTTTCTACTTTCCGTCATACAGAGCACTCTAGATTGTATCTGTACCTCTGCACTGCTTGTCCTCCTTATCTTTGAAGTATTCCCTTACCTCTGCCACTTAAAATTCCTCATTTCTTTCAAGGTTCAGCTCAAGTGCCACCTTCTGTATGAAGCCTTTTCTGACCTCTACAGCTTTCCTCCTAAATTGTCTTGAATCTCTTTTGTATATGTCTATGTATAAGCTTCGTGTGGGCAAGGACTTCCATTTTTGCCTTTGGAACCCCAGTGCTTAGCACAATGCCTGCTTGGCAGAGCGTTATTATATTAACTTACTAGTAAAAGTCAGTTTTGCTTAATAAATGTGTTTGTTGATTGATAGAATATTGACAGCTGATAGTTAAAAAAAAATCTTTGACCTTAGAAATGAAACTTTAGTTAAGGTAAATGTCCTGGGAACTTGGTAAACAAGAAATCATTGTCCCTTTTTTAAATCATTGTTAAGTGATAACACCATTTTGTATAGAGAATTGATAAAGACAGCTTGGTGTAGTGGAAGGAACACTTACTAATGTAAATCCGAGTAAGTCAGCTTTCTAGTATAGTGGAAAGAACTCTAGATTTTGAATTAGATGACCTAGATTGAATCCTAGCTCTACTGGGATTCTTTTTTAACCTTTGGTAAAGTCATTTAACCTTTCTGAGACTCAATTTCTTACTTGTAAAATGAGGGATGTTGGACTATTTGATTTCTAAGGTCCTTTCCAACCACAAATTCTATGATCTATGAATCTTTCTGAGCCTTGGAACATTGATGTAAACATCTAACAATATATGTGAAAATGCTTTGAAAACTTTAGCACTATATAAATTTAAGTGTTCTAGGAAGGGACGTTATTAAAACTTTAGGTGCTCAATTTGATTTACTTCAAAATTTAAAAAAAGTATATAGATATATCTTTGGATGTTTACTTATAGATTATGTTATCATTCTTTTTTGTTTAAAAAAAGAGTATCACTTCTATTCCAAAAAAATTTGCAGTCTCTGATTTCTTTAGACCTAATTCTAAAGTATGTGTCTGCAGTGTAAAAGAAGACAAAAGTTTTTGTTTTGAGAAGTAGTTCTCAGACTTTTTGGTCTCAAGACCCCTTTATACCCTTAAAAATTATTGAAGACTGATGAGCTTTTGTTTATGTGGGTTGTATCCAGTCAAATGCTGGTCAATATTTAACAATCAACTCTGCACTTCCCCTCCAGGTGCTCCCCACCCCTTTTTGCCAGACACACTTTTAAGTTTAATGTGCATTAACATTTACCACCACTTTCTTAGGCCTAGACAATTAACAAAATAATGAATCAAGGCTAGATTTGTAGCCTGAAAATGTAACCATTGACTCTTGAAAGCTGATTTGAGCTGGCTCCATCACATACCCTAATTATATCTAACAACATTTATCATGTTCAAAATAAAACAGAAAATTTAAAAATATTTATTTATTAAAAATTACAGTAACAAGCACATTCCATGTTAACATAAATAACATTTTAATGAAAAATAACTGTATCTTCCAAAAAAAATTTAGCAAGAAGTGTGGCATTATTTTATATATTTTTGCAAATCTCTTTAATGTCTGGTTTAATAGAAGATAGCTAGATTCTCATATTTGCTTCTGCATTCAATCTGTTGCCCTATGTTGTTTTGGTTGAAATATAGGAATAATCCTGCCTCCGACAGATATCTAATGGAAAAGGGAGGAATGTTTTAATAGGCAAATACTGTCTTAGTATTATTATGAAAATAGTTTGATTTTGGGGACTCCTGAAAGGGTCTTGGGGACCCCCAGAGATCTATGGACTATTCTTGGAGAACTGCTGTTCTAGAGGGAAGGGCAGAAAAGGATGATGGAGAAGAATTTATCATAAAGAAAATTTGACTTGGATTAAGCAAAGCATCCCATCTATGGAAAATGAATGAAATTTAAGAAGACGTAAAATTAGTTCTCCAGTAGATAACGCTTTTTAATAAAAGGAAGTGCTCCAGGAAGCTCCAGCTTCCTTTAATAAAAGGAAGAACTTTATTTTCCTCTATCGTTCATTACTCTTCAGACAAGTCATTCTCTTCCCTCCCCTATGATTTTATAACATTTATACTTGCTTTTGCTTTCTTCACGTTGTTCATGTAGCCAGGAATGTTCTCTTCCCCCTACTTTCTGAGTCCAGGCCCTCCTTACCTTTTAAGCATCAAGTTTTACCTCTTCTACAAAGTTTTCCCTGATTATTATATCCCTATTTAAAGTATCTTTGTCTTTGAGTCCCTTAGGCACTTACCTATGTACCTAAATTTAGCACTAAATTATATACTGACTTGTGTTCACTATTATTTCAAAGAGATTGTCTCTTCAAATAAGATACAAGTTTCTGGAGTGCAGGTGCTACTGCTAGAGTATGCTTTGTACTACTTTATCTTCTCTAGGCCCTAGTAAAGTACCAAATACATAGTAAGCCCTCAGTGAGTACTTGGTATTCATTAGATCTTTCTAGTAATAATTTTCTGTGCCTTTTGGCTCTGTTGAATGTTCCCTTTTTCCTTTTGTCTAGTCTCATGAATTTCTTTTCTCTTTCTAATTGGGCGCCAGTCTGTAATATATGAAAAGCAAAAGAGAAGGAAACTGATGGAATCTTCTAAATTGCCTTTTTACTTACTGCCTTGTTCTTTTTGGGATGGCAAAATAGGGACTTGACAAAGGAAACAAAACACTGCATTGCTCTCAGAATAAAATGATCACATGTAGCTGGCTAGTAGCACAATATTACAATGCTTTGAGGTTGCCTAGGTCAGTGGACTGAAGGCTTGGTCGGATATTTACTGAGCATTATACCACTTGCTGGGCTGAATATAGAGAAATATAAAATCTATTCCTTTCCCCCCAGGAGCTCATTTTCTAGTTAGGAAGACGATATATTATAGACAATAAAGGTCACCTCTAATATAGGACAGTATATGATGTGTGGAAAAGTGAAAAGAACATTACATTTGGGAGGCAGCATGGTACCATAGAAAGAGTGCTAGATTTGGAGGTGGAGGTCCTGGTTTCAGTGTGCCTCTACCACTTAATACCTGTGTGACTTTAGGCATGCCATTTGATCTCTCTAGGTCTTGCTTTCCTCCTGGGATCAGAAGACCTCTGAGGTCCTTTCCTATTGTAAATTTGTGATGCTATGTTCCTATAATTTGGAGTTAGATGACCAGTATTTGGATCTAAGTCTTACTTCCTGTCTGGTGTTGGGAAAAAGTTGAGAGGCACCATAATATAATGGATAGAGTGTGGAACTTGACCTCAGGTTTTTCCTGACAGTTTTCTGCCTTTGACACTTGTTAGTTGTGTGATTATGGGCAAGTTACTTAACTGTTTTAGTCTCAGTTCCCTTATTCTTGAGGCAGCTAATGGTACAGTAGATAGGACCCTGCGCCTGGATTCAGGAACACCTGAGTTCAAATCCTACCTCAGTCACTTACTAACTCTGTGACCCTGGGTAAATCACTTTTTTTTTTTTTTTTTGCTTTTTTTGGTGAGGCAGTCAGAGTTAAGTGACTTGTCCAGGGTCACACAGCTAGTGTCAGGTGTCTGAGGCTGGAGTCCTCCTGATTCCAAGACCAGAGCTCTATCTACTGCTCCACCTAGCTTCCCCTCGGTAAGTCACTTAACCTCTGTTTGCCTCAGTTTCCTCAACTGTAGAGTGGGGATAATAACAGCACCTACCTTGCAGGGTTGTTGTGAAGATCAAATGAGGTAATATTTGTAAAAGTGCTTAGCAATAGTGCCAGCGCATAGGTGCTGTATAAACACTTATTTGCTTCCTTTCTTCCTTATCTCTAAAATGAGGATAGTGCCTATAGTACCTGACTCATAGGTTTGTTATAAGGCTTAAATGAAATAATCTATGTAAAATGCTTTGCAAACTGTAAAGTACCATGTAAATGTCCATAATTATTATTATTACCTGAGAAGGTCACTTATCCTCTCAGTAAATGAAAGGATTGGACTACATGAGCTCTAAGGTTTCTTCTAACTCCCAGTTTTATGATGTTATCAGTGTTATAGACAGTCAAGGGTGTGAAGAGCTCAAAGGGGAGAGAAGGGACTGCCATGGGTAGTCGGGGAAAGTGTCATGGAGGAAGAGATCCAGAAGGGTCTGTAGGATTTATGAGGTTGAGAGGCAAGTCAAGGGTATCCCAGGTGTGTTTGGGGAATGATTTTATCAAAAACCTCTGGACAGGAATGAATAAGACCTGTCAGGTAACAGTGAGCATACCAGTTTGTTTTATGATCTACGGATGCTCCTTTGAAGTTATTGCTCGTGTTAGATTGCTTGAGTTTAACATGTTCAGTGTCTTGTTAGTGGGGATAGGGATAGGAACTGGACGTGTGATTTTATTGATATAAGAAACTCCTGGACGAGGAAAGCCCTACCAATGGAGACTAATATCTTTTCTACATCTCATAGTTTAAAGAGCTGTCTAGAGCAGAGGTGTCAAGTCGGGGCATTCGGAACTCTTGAGTGAGGTTGAATCAGATTAAAATATAGCTAGGAAATGTTTTAACAACACAAATAAAAATATAATATAACATTCAGTCGTTTTCCATCTTCTTTTATTCTTTGTGACCCCATTTGGACTTTTCTTGGCAGAGATACTGGAGTGGTTTGCTATTTCCTTCTCAAGCTCATTTTATAGATGAGGAAACTGAGGCAAACAGGGTTAAGTGACTTGCTTAGGGTCACACAAAGTACGTATCTGAGGCTGAAAAGTTAAATTGATTTGCTCAGGGTCACATAGCTAGTATGTCTAAAGTAGCACTTGAATCCAAGTCTTACTGGTTTTTTAAGGCTGGATCTCTAGCCAGCAAGCCATATTGCCTCTTACTTTGTTAGCAAAGCACATTTATTTATTTTTAATATCATGCACGATTTTAAAAATTGACAAACATAAGTTTATCCTATGAATTTTATAAATAAGGTATGTCATAGAAATAAATCTATGATGATTATTCTGCTTTTTTTTCTTACACAACAATAATTTTCCAGTACTTCCCTGATTTAGAACTGTCCCTTATAACAAAGAAAAATAGGCAAAATCAATTGACACAGCAACCACATAGAACAATGTCTTTAACTGTAGTCTACTCCTTTTGTCCTGAGAGGAGGGAAGTAGTCCTTTGGAACCAAGTTTAGTCATTGCATTTAATGTGAATTCTGATTTCTTTTTTGAAATTTACATTATTGCATTGATACATATTGTCTTCCTGGTTCTGCTTTTTTTTTTTTTTTTTGCTCTGCCTCATTTCCTATGCATTTTTCTCTTCTTTTTTGGATTCCTCCTTATTGCATTGTTTTATTTAGTGTCCTTATATTCTATTACATTCATATACCACAGTTTGCCTAATCATTCCCTAATCAATGTACCACCTCTTTGTTACCCTTTTTTGGCTACTACAAAAAGTGCTGCTTTGAATATGTCTATATATATGAGACATTTCTTTGCGTCATTGACTTCCCTGGTATGGATGCCCAGTGTATTGCTTGGCCAAGGGGTCAGAACAGTTTAGTAGCTTATCTGTCATAATTGCAAATTGTTTGGTAGAACAGTTGGACCAATTCACAGCTTTACCAGCAGTGTATTATTGTGCCTGTCTTCTCACAGCCCCTGCCACATAGACTCTGTCTTTTATCATCTTTGCTAATTTGATGAGTTTGAAATGAAATTCAGAGCTGTCTTAATTTGTGCATCTCTTAATAATATTAAATATTTTTTCATATGGTTGTTATTGCTTTGTTTTTCTTCTTTTGAAAATTGTTGATATCATTTGACCACTTTTCTAGTTAGAAATAGCTCTTAGCCTTATTTGCATTTATTCTTCTTATTGGATATCAACTTTTTATCAGACATTTCATGCAAAGATTATTTTCCCCACTTGGTAGCTTCTTTTATTCTAGTTGCCTTGTCTTGTTAATTTAAAAATTGTGTATTCAATTCACCAAGAACTTATTAAATAGCTCCGTGCAGAGCATTGTGCTAGGCTTGGGGACACAAGGATAAAAGGAGATATAGTCCCTGCCCTCAAAGAGTTTACATTCTTTAGTGATGGTATACCATATATGCAAATAAGTATAAGATAAAATTAAAACTATTTTGCTTTTTGTGAGCACTCCTTTCCCTTGTTTGGTTATGAATTCTACCCTCCGCCTGTAGTTGTGAAAGATCCATTTTTTGTTCTCTAATTTTTAAATATATGATCCTTTTACATTTAGGTAATTTTGTATTTAGGTTACTTATCTACTTGGAATTTGTTGTGTAAGATGGTATAAGATGTAGTTGAATTTTATGTTTTGCTAAACTATTTTCTGGTTTTTCCTGCAGATCTTACAAAACAGGGAGCCCTTGCCTCAGTAATTTGGTTTTTTGGGGCTATTGAACACTGAACTATTGTGTCCATTTTCTTCTAGATCTTGTTTGTCTGGTCTATTCCACTGATCTACATTTCTATTTTTTAGCCAGTTAACCAGTAGCAAGTAGTTTTGATGTTTACTGTTTTCATAATGTATGAGTGCCCCCTTCATTCCTACTCTTTTTTTCATCTACTTTGAAATCCTTGATCTTTTGTGGTCCAAATGAATTTTGAATGCCATAAAGTAACTCTTTAGTAAAATAATGTATATAGCACATGCATTTGTACATTAATTTGGCAATATGTTTTGTTATATTGGTCTGGCCTAGCAGTGACTCTCTCTCCAATTACTTTATTTGTCTTCACTTTTACAAAAAAGTTACATTTATAAAAGTCTTGGTAGGTAATTCGCAGGAGTGTTATTCAATTTGTAGTTATTTTGGATGGACTTTCTTTTATTTTATTCTAGTTTTTGTTACTGCTGTATAGAAATGCCTATGTTTTTGTTGTTTTATTTTGTACCTTTAGAGTTGGAAGCGACTGAAAAATGACTGAACAAAAAAACCCCCAAACTTTACTGAAACTATTAATCATCTGGATTAATTTCTTCATTGATATGTTGAATTTTTCTAAGTAAATCATCAGATAATTTGCAAGTAGAAATAATTTTGTCTCCCTCAATGTTTATTCTTTTATTTTAGTTATCATCTCTATGTCAGTGACTTCCGATCTGTGTTTCCAACGTCATTCTCTCCCCTGAGCTTTCATCTTTCATCACAAATTGCTAATTAGGCATTTCAAACTGTATGTTGAAGAGATATCTCAAACTCAGCATGTTCAAAATCCTCTAACCTCACCCCTCCTCCAAACTTGTGTTTTCTGTGGAAGGCACCACCATTCTGCTATTCTCTCAGGTTTTTAGCCTCAACCTTATCCCAGACTCTTCAGTCCTCTCATGTCCTAACAGTTGTCTAATCTTGCCACTTTACCTTCCCAATATGTCTCATCATTGCAGCAGCCTCCTTGATGGTTTCTTTGCCCCAGTTTCTTCTCATTTCATTCTGTCCTACCGAATAGCTGCTTAATTGCAGATCTGACCATATCACTACTCTCCCAACTCTAATGGCTTCTTAAATACAATGGAAACTCCTCTTCTTTAGTTTTAAAGCCCCTCACAATCTGGTCCCAATCTATCTTCTTACCCTCATTTTACATTACGCTTATCCTGCACTCTGTCATCTAGCCAAACTGGCCTTCTCTGTGTTCCTGACACATGACATCCCACTTCCCATCTCTGAACCATCTCTGAACTAACCCCAGTTAGCTCCTATCCTTGGAATGGATTCTCTTCTCACCTTTCTCTCATGGAATCCTCTTCTTCCTTCAAGATGCTGCTCAGTATCACCCTTTCATGAAACCTTTCCTGTATCCTCAAGTGTAAGTGTTCTTCCTTTTAAATTATCTAATTTTATTACATAATATAATATGTTTAAAATATGCTAAATATTTAGCATTATGCAAGTTTGTATTTCTTTTCTTTTCTTTTGGTGAGGCAATTGGGGTTAAGTAACTTGCCCAGGGTCACACAGCTAGTAAGTGTCGTGTGTCTGAGGTCACATTTGAACTCAGGTCCTCCTGACTCCAAAGGCTGGAACTCTATTCATTGCGCCACCTAGCTGTCCCAAAAGTCTTTTTTTTTTTTTTTTTTAAAGTGAGGCAATTGGGGTTAAGTGACTTGCCCACAGTCACATAGTTGGGAAATAGGAAGTATTATGTGTCTGAGGCCGGATTTGAACTCAGGGCCTTCTGACTCCAGGGTTGGTGCTCTATCCACTGTGCCACCTAGCTGCCCCTACTTATTTTCTTAATATTTATTCTATATATACTTATATGTTCTTGTTGTCTTCTCCATTAGAGTGTAAGCTTCTTAGGAGTAGGGATTATTTCATTTTCTGTATTTATATCTCCAGCAAAGTGTCTGGAATGTGTTCAGTTGTTTCTCAGTCATGTCAGACTTTTCATGACCCCATTGGGGTTTTCTTGGCAAAGATACTGGAGTAGTTTGCCATTTCCTTTTCCAGCTAATTTTACAGATGAGGAAACTGAGGCAAACAGGGTTAAGTGACTTGCCCAGGGTCACAGAGCTAGTAAGTGTCTGAGCCAGATTTGAACTCAGGAAGATGAGTCTTCCTGACTCAAGGTCTGGCACTCTAGCCACTGTGCCACATAGCTGCCACAGTCTAGTATGTAGTAAGTGCTTATTAAATACTTTTTGACTAATTACTTTTTCTTAACACTATAGCTAGCATTTCTAGTATTATGTCAAATTATAATAGAAAGCAGGGCAGCTTTCCCTTGACCCCATTCTTGTTGAGAAATCTTTCATAGTTTCTCTTTTCCAAACAGTGTTAGCTCTTGGTTTTACAGTTACATTTATATTGATTTTATGTTTGTATATGTTATATAATATTCCATTACATTAGTTTATCACAAATTATTTAAGAATTTTGCTATTTTAAAGCATTTAAACTGCTTATTGTAGTTACTTAAAATACAGTTGTGAAAATCTTTGTGCAGACAGATTTTAAAAATAATTTTTTTAGGGTATAGACCCCAAATGGAATTGTTGGGTCAAAAAGTATAATTGTTTTTGTAATTTTTGCTGCACAGTGGCAAAATACTGTCCAGAAAGCCCTACAAGTTTGCAGTTCCACCAACAATGAATGGGTATACTTGCTTCTGTACAACCCTAACAACATTTAGGTTTTTTTGCTTTTAATTATTATTTCCAACTTGATGAGTGCAAATTTGATACCTCAGTTATTTTAATTTGTGCAGCTTTGCTCATTGGTAAGGTTGAACATTTTTTGAATGATTATTAATAATTTGTTTTCTCCTTTGAAAATTGACTTTTTATATCATTTGACCACTTATCCATTGAAGACTGGGTAGACAGGAATTTTCGATTGTATTAAAGAATGGCCTTATATAGTTACTTAGCTTGAAATTATACCAACCCTGATATATTTAACAGCTCCTTCAGTGTTATCCCTTCTGTTGTATTGGTTGAGATACTAGGTGAATAATAGAAGATTTTAGCCCTGAAAGGGATCTGTTGATAAGATTTCCTTTATATTCATTGCAGATTATTGTTGGGCATTTTGTTTATTTATAAAAAGGATGGAAATATTTATGCTTTGTAGGATTGTTTTTAAAAACATAAATGAGTGCTGTATAGTGTTTTGTTGAAATTTTTTTCTTCCTCCTCTTTATATAAAGGGCAGCTAGATGGTGCAATAGATAAAGTGCTGGGCCAGGAGTCAGGAAGACTTATCTTCCTGAGTTCAAACCTGGCCTCAGACACTTACTAGCTGTATGACTCTGAGCAAGTCATTTTACCCTTTTTGCCTAAGTTTCCTCATCTGTAAAATGAGTTGGAAAAGGAAGTGACAAACCACTTCATTATCTCTGCCAAGAAAACCCCAAATGGGATCGTGAAGAGTTAGATACAACTGAATAACAACAATTCATATGAGCACGTAGTTTTTGTTATTTATATGATTAATTATGCTATTTGTTCTCCTAATATTGAACCTTCCATGCTTTCTTAGTATAATCCAGCTTGATCATAGAGATAGGGACTGGACCTGTGCTTTCATTGATATAGGAAACAGCAGTCCTCAAACTTTTTGGTCTCAGGACCAATGCCTTTATATTCTTAAAAAATTATCGAGGACCTTCCTTCCCAAAGAGCTTTAGTTTATATGGGTTATATTTGTCAATATATATTGTATTAGACATTAAAACATCTTAATATTATCATGAAAAGTTTTTACCTTTGGGGATACCCCCCCAGGGGTTCCAAGACCATACTTTGAGAACCACTTATATAGGGAACTCCTAAATGAGGAAACTTACTTTACCAATATAGGTCAGCACCTTCAAACCTGTCCCCCTCCACAGCCAACGTAGAATCTCAGATCGCAATGGCAGTGAGTGGCTAGTGACTCACCCAAGATTACAGAGCCAGGATTAAACCCATGTCCTTGGGTTGCAAGGCCTCTAGCTGCTACACCAGTGGTGTCAAATTCGAGTATCCGAAGGTGGCATATTGACTTAGAAAACCACGTATCAATATTATCTGTGTTCTGTTGGTGTTTTTGTTTCATTATCTGTTTCCCAATTACATTTTAATATGGTTTGAAGCACTAGGGGAAGTGTGGAAGAGTATTTGATATCTCTGCTCTATACCATAGAGCATTTGACCATTTTGGTCATAATGAATAATTCTTTTTTGGATATGATATTTTTTTCCTAGAATTTTGTTTGTGTTTACATCATTATTTATAAGTGATATGCATTTTGATAGCCCTCTTTCTTTGTTTTTTCTGTTACTCATTTAGGTGTTATAATCATCTCCATCTCATAAAAAGAGTTTGGTGGAGTGTACCAGGCTGCATAAGGATAGGCCTAGGTCAGAAATGGAGCCAGTCAAAGTTTCTGGGCTGATCTGCAATTGGGTTTGGCCTGTAAACGGCCACTTCTAAACCTGAGTGATACAGGGAGACCCAGTCCCTCAAAAATCTTTCTTGTTTTGTTATTTCAGTTGTTTTGTGTTTTTGTAGATATGTCCATTTCCTTTAAATTCTCAGTCTATCTATTCCTGTCTGCAGGATGCGTTTCCCTAAGAGTAGTGGAGTACTCTAGAGACTGGCCTGGTGTGGGACCAGTTGGCCATCCTTCTCTTTTTCCCGAAGAAAGCTAAACAGCATTGTCAGTAGACTGGGCCTAGAAGGTTGAGGGGACGAGAAGGGATCCTCTCTTTAGGACTTTTTTTTTTTTCTTTCCTCATTGTCCTCCCTTTCAGGCTGGGCAGAACAGCCAGAACAAAGAAGAGGACTGCCAGGTTTCAATTCAGTATATATTAATTAAGTGTATTAATTTTTTATAATTCGTTGCTCTGAACTTGAAGCCAAATATAACCTTTGTTCAAATTCTGCCTCTGACAGTCATTCGGTATGTGACTTTGGGCAACTTAGTTAACCTAAGAACCTTTTCTTACCTATAAAATGGGGATAATTATACCTGCAGTTTTTTTTTTAAACAGGGTTATTTTGAGGGTCAAATGAGATAATGTGGATAAAGTGCTTTGTAAACCTTAAAATGCTACGTGTCAGCTATTAATATTACTACTCTGTGACTGTATCTCAAGTAGACACAGCAACATCAGATTGTCCATTTACTTTATAATTAAATATCATTGGATGCATTTTCTATTAAGTTTTCTAAGCTGTATTGTATGGTAAAATTGTCTTCATATTAAATGGAAATTAAATTTTGTATCAGAGATCTTATTTCTTAAGGGGGTGAACGAAGCTCTACAGTCTCATTTCGAAATAAATGATTAACTGGGCAAATGCCTCCTTTTCTTTTGTATATCTTATCTCAGGCTTGTCTTTGAGAGTCTCTTTACCTGTTTAGCAGTGAATATTAATCATTAAGAATTATGACTGGCAGTTGATTGTTTTTCCTGAATGCGGAATTGTAAATAGAATTATTACATTGTAGAATTTTATCGAATGCTTTTCAGAAATTTTTTCTCCTTTTTTAAATAGCTGAGGTGGGTCGCAGAAATATATTGTCACTTTTGCATAAAGAGACTAAACTGCCTGAGGCTCAAGTACCATGTATGTATAAATAGCACTTTGAGATCCTCAGGTGAAGAGTTTAAGTGAAAGATACTATATTAATTTAGGATCTGATAATTATTTAGTTTCATCTTTTCTACCCTTTCATGTTAGGTTATTAATCTAGCTTTATTTAGTGTGCATCATTGCCTAATTGCTAAGCTAACATGTGAATCTAGGCCCAAATTCACATCTTTTATACCTTAGAAGCATTTCTTGGTATCTTTTATTTTTTTTCCATGTTATATAGCTGGGGAAAAGTCTTTTCACTTACGATGCATCAACTAGTTGCAAATTGATCTCCTTTACAACAAATTGTGTAAAATTAGAATGGAGCAAGTGATATCTGATTTAACCGAATAAGATATAGGCTTGAAAATCAGGACACCTGGGTGTTATAGTGCTGGTCCTGCCACTAACTGAGCTGTCTGATTTGGGGGGATGTATTTATTTTCTCTGGGCTTCAGTTTCTTCATCAGTAAAATGACTGGTGGTTGTGATAGATAATCAGTACCAGAATCCTTATAATATTCTAGGATACTATGATTTTCTTTTAATTGGTAAACAGTTTTATTCTTTTAAGTAGCATAGTACTAGCTGTATTAGTACATTATAACATGCAATTTTACAAAATAGTATTCTAGGAGTTTTAGAATTGGAACAGCTTGGGGCAACTAGATGGAGTGGTTAGAACACTGGCGCTGGAGTCAGGAGGACCCAAGTTCAAATGCGGCCTTAGACATATAACATTTACTAACTGTATGACTCTGGGCAACTCACTTAACCCCAGTTGCCTCCCTCTCCCCCCCCCTGCAAAGAAAAGAATTGGAACAGCTCTTTACAAATGAACAAAATAAGGCTTAGAGGAAATGATTTAAACAAGGTCACATAGATTGTGGCAGAGCCAGGACTAGAACCAGTTTCTCGGTCCTCAAGCTAGTGCTTTGGGATTTTTCATTTAAAAAAAAAAAAAGTGAAGAAAACCCAACAACTATCTGAAAATGCATAATATGAAAACAATCTTCTTCATGGATCCCTTCCAGACCTAAAATCCCATGTTATAATGTTTCACCCAAAGTAGTAGTAGGGATAGCCCAATTGTAGGAGCTATGTGTCAGGGGAGTGAAGTTTCAAGCTCAGTAACTGTATAGCTATTTATCTAAATGTATACAGATCAGGATTTTAGAAGAAAGTTTCTAAAAGATGAAATTTCAGGCTACTATATCAAGTTGTAATTCAAATCTCTGTGAACTTTTAACAGCTGAATGACTTTAGAATAAATTACAGTATTCTTTTCATGTTAGTTAACTGTAAGAAGACAGAATTGTAATTGGGTTTTTCTGCTGGTACAAAAGTGGAATATAACACACTGATACAGTCACTGTAGTTTATTATTGTTAGACATAAGCTTTATGAGAATGAGGATTGTTTCATTCTTTGTATCTCCAGTTCCTAGCACAGTGTCTGGCACCTAGTAGGTGCTTAATTAATACTGTTAATTGATTGAAAATTTTTTTTTAAAATTTATTTAATTTTTATTTAATATAAAGCCAGATAGAGATTATCTGGGGTTCTTAACCAATTGTCAGTCTCATAACCAGCTGGAGAAAATGTAGATTCTCTTTGTAAAGACAACATGATCAGATTTCAGAGTTGCTTTATTATATATAATCATAAAAATCAAAATATCTGTTCTAAAAGGCAACTAATAATTTAAAAAAAACTTTGTTTCTGAAATAAGACCTAATTCCAACATCTTTACTGTCTTCCCATCTACTTTCTTGGACCTCGGTAAGAACATTGATTTGAAAAAGAGAGAAAGTTTTGAATTCTTTCCACTTTGAGTGGAAAGAGTACTGGATTTCTAGTCAGAAGACCTGGATGCAAGTTCTTTTTCCACCACTTACTAGCTAGTGACCTTGGGTCAATCACTTAACCTCTCAGCCTGAGTTTTCTTATTTGTAAAGTGATGATGATCCTTGCACTTCTACCTCACAAGGTTGTTTTAAGGATCAGATTGCCTGGGAAGCTGAATAAAAATACATTTATTTTCTTACTATTGTTAAATCAGTGAAATCCTAAAGTTGGTGACTTATACTGAATGAGGACATCGATGGACCCCATTGGAGTAAACTCATATTTGGAACTCCACTAATTCCTTTATCTTAAAATCTCCCAAAGACTATTAATATCTTCCTATGATTTTTACCTTACTTCCTTGATGTTGAGGATAAGTAGTGGACTAAGGCAGATTCTTCTTGATGGATTTTAGATGGAGCTTTATTTCCTGATTATTGATAATAATTAAGGCATTTTTTTTGCTATGATTTCAGAGTAACAAGACATAGTCATATTGCCAAAAATCTTTCTTTGACCTACTTTTAATTTTATCTTCTGTCTTTTTGTCATATCAGATAAATTAACTGCTTCTAAGATTAATATTAGCTGCTGGTTCAAATATTTGTGGCATCTAACTGCTTATGTGATTAACAACTAATGTTGTACTTCTTAGTCTGACTCTAGGTCTTTATTCTTCTCCATCTTCTTTCTAAACTGCTAGCTTCTGATCCATTCCCTCCAAAATATGGCTTGAATGTTTCTGTTTCTTATTGCTCCTTGTAACTTATTCCTCAATCTTTCCTTTCCTTATAGTATTTTCTGGTCCTGAAAACCTATAGTCAAACTACAACAAAATCCCAGGGGTCCCTGGATCGCACTTTGGGAGACATTGAGCTCGGTTAATGTTACACTAGGGAAATTTTCTTTAGCCTACCCATCTGTTATCCAGAGTTACAAAGGCCAAATTGATCATTAAACTTATGGCAGAACCGCTGGTGGTAAAACCTGCTTCTAATATATATAGCAAGTGAAGGAAAAGAATTAGATAAACTGGTCTTGACATTATTAGGAATCATTTTAGAAAGACTTCAGTTAAAGAGTTCTTAGGGTTTGATTTTTAGAGGTGCACAAGGAGTGGTAGAAAAATAATGGAAAAAATCAGAAAACTGAAGAATTGGAGTTCTTATGTTCAAATAATAGAATAAGCCAATGCTTTGAGAAGACCGGTTCTCTTGGTTGCTGTTTAGGTTCAGAAGACTATTGCTTGTATTGGTATGATAATCTTCTTTTGTGTTATTATAAACTAGAAGTAAATGAAGTCCAAATCACAATAAAACCCTAATCTTTAAACTGTTAGTTGGAATTTCTCTTTAACGCTTTGCTTTTAACAGAGAAAAATAAAATAAATAAACATCAGGAATATATTAAAAAATTTAATTCAGTATTTTGAGGATCTGTGATATGATCAGTGGAGGTATTCTTTCCATCAATGCAGATTGCCAGCTCTTGACACTTTAATAGATGATTCATTAAAAGCATGTTTTAAAGCTTTATTGTGGCGTGCGGGTGATCCTGTGTTCCCTATGCACGCGGTATACAAAGAACTAAGAGGTCCTACAAAGCTGGAGAATATGAGCTGATGGTGGACTGTATCTATTGTCCACAGATCAGTTTAGCTTTGTTTGGAGAGGCTCATCAGCAGAAGGTTGGCTACCTGATGATGAGTTGTTTTGGTTATAGCAAGTCAAGTTAAAGACAAAAGTATAAAATTTATAGAGCCGAGGTGTCATACTCATGTCTACACTGAAACCAGATTGAAATATAATTGGGAAATGCTTAAAATGCAGTACTGATAATGTTAATTTGTAGTTATCTGTGTCAGTATTTGGCCTAGGATCTTTTTCTATTTGAGTGTGACACCACTGTTGTAAAGTATGGCCTGGAATCAGCATAGGTTCAACCAGTATCCTATACCTTATACATCTGTGATATGGAATGATCATCAGTATTAATTGTGATGGCCCTGAGACACTGAAATCAGTTGTATTCAATGTATTCTACTTAATAAGCCTTTATACTTCTTACAAAGCTTTATGGCATTTGAAAACACTTTCCATGTCCAGTATCTCAATTCTTATTTACTCCTCAGCTCAACTCTGTGAGATAACATAATAGTAATAGTAATGATAATGGTAATAATACAACTAATATCCTGAATCTCTGACGTCGGTTGTAAACTCAAGATTGCTACTACTCCTAATAGTTTATTACATATATGATAGTGATAGATTTGCAGGAAGGTAATAGTTTTAATCAAATATTTCTGTTTGCTCTAGGGGATAGAACAAGGAGTAATGGGTGGATATTGCCAATGGACAGATTTAGACTTCATGCATGGATAAAACTTATTAAAAATTAGAGCTACCTGGAACTGGAAGGTAATGAAGGATTGCCTGCCTCAAGAGATAATGAAGGATTCCACTTCACTGAGAATTTTTAAGCAGATAGTATGTAGAGCTAGAAGGAACCTTTGAGGTTATCTAGTCCAACTTTCATTCTACAGCCGAGGAAACAAGATACTGTATTGGACGTTCTAGCTTGGGTGTGGGATAAATGAGCATTGAGATCCCTTCCAATTCTGAGATTCTGTGGCTCTTCATGAGCCATGGTCACATAGATTTGTTAGAGGTATTGCTAGGATCCAGATATTCAGGGCGAATTGTTGATTGATTGTTTTTTATAAACAAGAGAAGCATATTAGGATTCTAGTATACCAGAAAGAGTGTGGACTCTAGTCAGAAGACCTGTGTTCGTAGCTTGGCTCTGTCACTTAATAGTTATATTACTTTCACTATATCTAGCTCTTTGAGCCTCAGTTTCATAATATTTAAGATGAGGATAATAATACTTGTATTTCTTACCTCACAAAATATGAGGAAAGTGCTTTGTAAATAGTCTAGTGCTACATAAATGTAAGCTACTGTGTTGCTTGAATACAGCCCATACTTCTGCACTCCTTTGCTGTCTCTTTCTCCTCCACCATATCTGATTTGTGTGAAATCTGAGTGAAGCCTGTGATTATGTTCTTAGCACCTATTATGGGAAATTAGTGAAAAAGAGAATGAAAATGAAAATATAGGAGTTAATATAGTAACAATGATCAGTCAGTAAGCATTTCTTAAATGCCTCCTGTGTGCCAGGTTCTGTGTGATCCTTTAAGGGTACCATGACAAAAATATAACAGTTCCTGCCCTCAAGGAGCTTATATTCTTTCATGGTATGTAACATGCACATAAATAAGTATATACAAAATAAATACAAGGCAAGTTTTTTGAGGGATAGAACAGAGCTAGTAACTGGGGCAATTAGGAGGATGGTGCTTGAGAAGAGTTTTGAAGGAAACAAATGATTCTAAGAGGCAGAAGTGATGTAGGATGTAGGAGTGCATTCCAGGCATGAGTAACAGCCAGTGTATTACCAAGGAGGTAGGAGATATAGTGGTGTGTGTGAAGAGAAGACCAGTTTGACTGTTAGACTATAGAGTTCCAGAAGGAGAATAATGTACAATAAGATTGGAAAGGGAGGTTGATATGAATAATAAAAATATTATTTGAATTGAAAGAAATAAAAAACTTTCACAGTAAATATTTTATATACTATTTTGTGTTATTACTTATCAGCATATAGATATATATATATATTTCCTTTCGAAAGACTCTTGCTTAAGGAATGCAGTTTATATTCAGATAAAATATATTATAACAAATTCTTAATATTATTTGTGCATCAAATGAAGGATTGTAAATCTTTTCATTTTCTCTTCTGAACACTACTGCCAGCATCACTATTCATGAACTAGCCTAGGATGGAGTGGCTGACCACCAGTGGGTTCAGTTCATCAAGTGTTTAGGATGGCCAGTGGGTGATCAATTATGTGGTTATGGTAATAGCCAGCATGTTGTTGTTGTTGTTGGTCAGTCATTTCAGTCATGTGCAACTCTTTGTGACCCCATTTGGGTTTTTCTTGGCAAAGATCCTGGAGTAGTTTGTCATTTTCTTTTCCAGTTCTTTTTAGAGATGAGGAAACTGAGGCAAACTGGGTTAAGTGACTTGCCCAGGTTCACACAGCTAGTAAGTGTTTGAGGCCAGGTTTGAACTCAGGAAGATGAATCTTCCTGACTCTATGCCAGGCATTCTATCTGTGCCACCTAGCTGCCAGCACACTTAATAGTTATTATCCATGTTGACCTCTGTGAGTAATGATGGATATTTGTTTTTTCACATTTTTGTAGACCCTTCTAAATTCCTTTTAGTTGTTAGCATTTTTTTCTACTTCTTAACTCTGAAGTTACCTTGTATTTACATATTTCTGCAGTAGTAGGTAAGCTTCTTGAAGCCATTTTTGTGTCTGTATATCCATCACCCAGTATAGTGTCTTGAACATAAGTAGGTGATAATAATAACAACAATAAGAGCAGCTAGCATTTATATAGTTTTAATGTTTACAAAATGTTTTTATATATATATATATATGTATGTATATATGTTATTTAATTTTATCCTCACAACAACCCTGTGGGGTAGGTGCTATTGTTATCACCATTCCCATTTTACAGATGAGGAAACCGAGGCTGAGAGCAGTGCTTAATAAATACTGACTTCATTGAAGTGTCAGGGTTTAGAGAAATTGCTCAATTCAAATGTAAAGATTAATAAGAATATTCAAACTTAAAAGGAATTTACAGATTTTGTTAGATGTTGCTACTGATTACAGTCCAATTACTGCCTAATAGTAAAAAAGAAAGTTCACACCGAGTACAGTTATAACTTTTATCTAGAATCACAAGGTCACATGACATTCAATCATTTAAAAATTCTATTGCCTTTGCATATATAGATGTCAGCAAAAAAATGAAGTGCCTAAAATTCCAAGCACGTTTGTGGGGATTTCTAAAGAGCAAATTTGAGATGGTGACTAGAAATCAGGTGGTGTGTGAATATGAATTTCTGTCAGATGCATAAGGGGGTAGAATTGTAAATAGTGGTGACGATCTTAAAGTGTTTTCATTTTTCACTCTTTCAAAACCATTTCTTTGTCTAATGGATAAGGTTTTAAGGCAATATGTTTTCTCTGGAAAATTTGGAGATTGTGATATGTTAGCCTTTTCACAGTGTGGCAGTGGGGTTTTAAAATGCTGCTTGTTAGTTTTTATCGGTTGTAAACAACTTGTATAGGTTCAGTTTAAATGGCTGAGAATAGAATTTGTTTGGTTGTGTAGTATTTGATAAGCAGCTATTATTCTTCACGCTAACCATTTTAATCCTTCAGCTGATTCTCACACGGTAAAATCTGTATACCCTTCGTATACTGAAGAGGGTAATAAAAATGGTGAAGGACATCAAGATTTTGTTAACACGCTTCCTGCTAGGTTGTGCCCAGAATAGAACACAGTATTCCAGTTGGGTTCTGACAGGACAGAGCATAGTGGGACTGTGACCTTCTCAGTCTGGGACATTATACCTCTCAGTGCAGCCTAAGGTTGCAGATGATTTTTTGACTGTCATAGCACTCTAAAAGAGGTCAATAATGAGCTTGCATTCATTAACACACACCCCCCTGACAGATCTTTTTCAGATTGGCAGCTGCTATCCAACTAAGTCTTCACTATCTTGTAATTGCAGCACTGATTTTTTCTAACCCAAATTTAAAACTTCACATTGACCCCTGTTAAATTTCATCTTTGTAGCTTTGGTTCATCATTCTAGCTTTTCTAGATCTTTTTGGGGACCAAAACAGGAGATAGGAGACCTGAACTGCTACAGACTTACAGTCCGGACCTTGAGTTGGGCCCTCAGAGTCTTGGACTCTAAATCATTTATATAGATGCCATATTCCTTCTACTTGATTGTATGTTCCTTGAGAGGAAGAAGGAACAATTGTTTGCTTTTTTTTTCCTCTTTGTATTCATTGCAACCTAGTGCCAAGCATACAGTTTAATTTTTTTGTTTTGTTTTGTTTTTATTCTATTCCCAGCCTGCAGCAGGACCATGACAGATCTTGAGGTCTTACATCCTTCTTGCCATCAGGGGAGAGTCCTCTTAAACCAAAGGACAGCAACATTTTAGCACTGTATATTGATAGATCTGTAATTTTCCATTATACTATTTATAGAAGTTTTTGTGTAAAAGAAGAAAAAAAGTGTGAGATGTTTCTAAGTTCACTTTAGTCTTTCAGTAATTCTGTAGTTCTTTGAAAAACAACCATGTAGTAATTTTTTGGGGGGAGGCAATCCGGATTATATGACTTGCCCAGGGTCACGCAGCTAATAAGTGTCTGAGATCGGATTTGAACTCAGGTTCTCCTGACTCCAGGGCCAGTGCTGTATCCACTGTGCTTTGGTAGTCATTTTTTGTAGCTGCCCCTTTGTAGTCATTTTAAAAAACTTGTATCCCTAGAAATAGTGTGATTACTATAGACGAAGTATGTTTGTAGATATAAGGAAAACAAATAATTTGATCCTAATTTAAAAAAAAGTGAATCTTGTATTTTAAAGGTATAGTAGTAAATAACCTCTGGGTTTACTATCCCTGAATTCACTTATGTTCTAGTAGTTGTACATTAGATAATGATGGCAATACCTGTTTTTCTAGATTTGTACCTCTGGAACTTGTCATGCCAAACTGATTATTATGGTTACCCCTCCCCCCTCCCCCCATGACATAGATTGAGACTTCACAAAATATTTAGTTTGAAGTCTAAACCAGACTTCACTCTAAATGTAAAAGACTCAAATCTATTTTTCCTCAAGGCATATTGATCTTCTTTAAACACAAATGCTGGCTTAATGATTAAATAACTACTTAAATTCTGATTATGGCAGAGAGGTTGAATTTTGTTGTCTTGTTGGACCAGAAAAATATTCTTAGTAGGAATCTGTATCAAACAAGTAAGAAGGAGAAAGTAAGGTAGTAAAAGGTATTTGTGTAGGATTTTGTCTTTTTTTTTCCAGAGCCTTTCTTAGTTTTCTCATTTTGTGGGTGGCTGTGCACTGGTCTGTGTGATAGGGTTCCCGATTATTTTGATTCTATGTGTTTTATAGATAAAAAACAGTAGCAAGGTCTTTGGTGCCTTCTCTACACAGGATCCCCACCCCTCCTCCAGTTCTGACCATGCTTTTTAGCCTATGATAGGAAATGGAAACTGCTGGAAAAAAAAAACAAAAAACAAGCCCACCAATACATCACTTTTACATTTTAGTCTTTCATTCTCAGTCTCTTTTCCCTGATTTTAGATTTAGTGCTGCTTAATAATGTTATTATGACTTTTTTTTTCTTTTAATTCATGACTTAAAAAAATCTCTCTTATATGTACCTTTTTATCTCCTTTGCCACCGCCACTACCCTTATTCTCCTCATACCTGGACTATTTCAGTAGCCTGCTTATGGGTCTACCTGCCTCAAGTCTTCCTTCACCCTGGTCCATCCTCCACTCAGCTCTCCAGTTGATCTTCCTGAAGCACAAGTCTGATCACATCACTTCCCAACTCCCCATGTTCCTGATGGTGGCTTCCTGTCATCTTTAGAATTAAATATAAAATCCTTTGTTTGGCATTCAAAGTATTTTGTTGTTTGCCTTCCTCCTACCTTTCCAGTCTTTTAACCCATTGTTCCCCTTGATTTACTCTGCTGTTCAGTGATACTGGCCTCCTTGTTCCTTGAAAGACACTACATCTTTTGACTCTGGGCCTTTTCACTAACTCTCTTCATGCCTGGAATGCTCTCTCTCCTTCTAGCTTCCCTGGCTTCCTTCATGTCCCTGCGAAAGTCTCATCTTCTGCAAGAAGCCTTTCCTGATTCCCCTTAATGCTAGTGTCTTCCTTCTGTTGATTATCTCCAGTTTATCCTGTATACATCTTGTTTGTGCATAGTTGTTTGGATATTGTCTCCCCCTCCGTTAGGTTGTGAGCTCCTAGATAACAGATGTTGTCTTTTTCCTCTCTGTATTCCCCAGGGTCTAGCACAGGGTCTAGTACATGGTAGCTGCATAATAAATGCTTATTGACTGCAACTGACTTTCTCATATCTCTGGAGTCTCCAAAAATGCTTGATTAGTTCAGAAGTAACTGAAATTATATATGTCTGCCAGGAGGCAGGAAATTTATATTCCTAGCACCTATGGGTCTTGCCCATGGTAGAGGCTTAATAACTACTTGTTAAATTGAATTGATATTATAAAATAGTATATAGCCCAGTAAATTAAGAGGATTAAACAGTATTTAATGTGATCTAGATACACTGAAGATAGGGCAGTCCCTATTTAACCTATTACACATTACTTTCTTTAAGATACCATTGTTTTTCGTAAAAAATATTTTGTAGATCTAGTATATAGACTGTGTAATTGTAAAGATTTGTCCCTTGTTAATTCCTTTATTCAGTGTCTGACTTTTTTCTTCTGTAGTATTGTCAGGGACCTCAGATTTCCTTGCTGTGGGAACACTTAACACCTATATAAATGGAAACCTGAATATAACTTACAGTCGTAGTGAGTTGCCTATGGCTCAGAGAGGCAGGCTACCTGGTTTACCCATGGGTATGTAGGCAGTGTCAGAGGCTGCAATTGAGCCCACTTCTTCCTGATTCAAAGTTCAGCATTTATTTATTATTCCATGCCACTTGTCTAATAATAGTAGAAATAACACTAATAGATCATATTTACATAGTAGTTGAAGTTTATGAAACACTTCACAAAAATCCTCATTTAATTCTGTATTATTCCAGATTAAGGAATCTCATGAAATGATAAGGGCAAAAAGGAAAATTAAAAAACAAACAAACCAGTAGCAGTAATAGTATTGTAACTTGCACCTTCCTGAGGCTGGACAGTCTATACAAATCAATGGATTAGAACAATCACTGAGAAGTTGGAGTGAGAGGTAACCTCTTCCACCATCTTAAATAGACGAGTCCCAGAATGCAGCAAAGTCAGGAAGAAGATTCTAGATGATAAGATCATCACCTCACGTCTGTGAACATTTTTAAAAAAATATTTTGTTCATCGTATTTCAGTATAATTGGTTGCCTTTGTAATTCTTTGTATTTTATTTTATGCATTTAAAAACATTATTCTGAGTTGTCCATAGGCTTTACCAGACTGCCAAAGGAGTCCATGACAAGTTTAAGAACTCCTGATTTAGATCTTCAAGGCAGTCTAGTCCAATGCCTTCATTACAGATAAAGAGACCTAAGCTCAGGAAGTTTAAATGACTTTCCCAAGGTCATACAGGTGGTAAGCATAAAAGGCAGGCTCTGAACCCTATTGTTCTGACTCCAGAGTCAGTGCTCTTTCCCCAAGACCAAACTCTGTGAAGAAAGGAACTGTTTTCATTTTTTGCTTGAGTGCTTAGCATGTAGTTGGTATTTAATTGATGCTTTCTGAATTGAGTTGACCTAAAGGGGAGATGTACCACATTATCCCAGAGCTGGGAAAGGTGAAGGTAAAACAAATAAGAGAGAGAAGATAACAGTAAAAGTAACTCAAGAAACTTGGGATTGGTTAGGGAAATGGGGGCAGACTTCCATCTCCTTCTGCACACAGTCTCCAGCCTGGTACAGTCTGACCTTCCATCTACCTGGGAACCTTCCACCTCCTGCTGTGTACATGTTCCCTGAGGCAAGAGGAAGAGCAGAGACTATATGGGGTGCAGTGTCTACCTCCTGCCTGATCTCCAGCATTCAGGAAAAAGAGGAGATGGCAGGAGAAACGAGATTCTTCTGTCTGACTCACTAGACAATTCAGTCCATTAGACAGTTTTTAAGTGCCTATTATATATGCTAGATAATATGCAGGTGCTGGGGTTACAAAGACAACATGAAAAATAGTCCCTGCCTCATAGAACTTGTATTTTATTTGTGGTATGATATAATATAAGTAGATAAGAATATACGTGGTAATTTAAGAAGGAAGAGAGCACTAATAACTAAGGGTGAATAGTCAGTAAATAATTATTAAGCACCTACTGTGTGTCAAGCACTGTGATAAGTGCTGGGGATACAAAGAAAGGCAAAAGACACTCCTGTTCTCAAGGAGAACAATCTAATGTGTGAAGATAATATGAAAAAGCAGCTGAAAAGGTAGGGGAGAAAAGGTACCTTACTGTGCTAGGGCATAATGAGAGTGGAACATGATGAAGTGACTGCCCTGGTGCCCTCTTTAAATAGAGAAATTGGGAGGCGTTCTCCAACATCCATATTCTACCCTCTCCAAACAGAGGGAGGGAGGGGCACCAGGGGCAGGATTGTACTAAAGAGGTGTTAGTTTCATGGCTGAGAAAGTATAAGGAATTCAGAGTATCAGAAAAGGATTCCTGTAAGACTTGGCACGTGAGTTGAACCTTGAAAGAAGCTTAGGGATTCTAAGAGTGGGAGGTGACAATGTATTTTAGTCATGAGTCTATATAAAGTACCTGACTTCAGGAATCAGCAAGTGAGTCAATTTGGCAGTGGTGTTGAGTGCATGAAGAGAAGTAATGTATGTGCAAGAAGGGTAGAAGGGCTGACTAGAGCCAGACTTCAAAAGGCTTTAAATGCCAAGCTGAAGAGTGATATTTTGTAGGACCATAATCTTGAATGTTAATGAAATGAACTTATTCATAAAATGGAAGAGGATAGCAGAATGGATTAGAAAGCAGAATCCATAAGATTTTATTTACAAGGTACACACTTGAAACATAAAGACTTGCACAGAGTTAAAATAAGGGGCTAAAGCAAAATTTGTTATGTTTCACCAGAATTTAAAGAAGCTAAGGTAATAGTAATCATGATCTCAGACAAAGCAGTAAAAATAGACTTGATTAAAAGAGATAGACAGGGAAATTGCATTTTGCTGAAAGGTACCGTAGACAGTGCATTAACATCAGTACATACAGGGTGTTCTAAAAAGTCTTAGTACGGTTTTAAACTTTAATAGATTAATACTATAACTTAAAACACTCAATGATACAGAGTTAATAAGAAGCAGGGCCTGGGCAGTAGGTCAGATTTGTTTTTTAGGAAGATTGTTTTTGCAGCATTATAAAGGATAATTGGAGAGAGGGGAAGAAATTGAACTTGGGAATTCAGTTTGGAGGCTGTCACAATAATGTAGGCAAGAGGTTATGAAGGCCTGAAATAGGGTGGTGGCTGTGTGAAAGGAGAGAAGGGAAGAGAAGGGAAAGATGTTGCAGAGGCAAAATTAATAAGACTTAGCAGTTGTGATGAGGTGGAGGGAGGTTTGAGAGAGAGTGAATAGCTGAAGATGACTCTGAGGTTATGAACCTTGGTAACCAGAAGATAGTGTTACCCTCAACAGAAAGAGGAGGAATGAATTTATGAAGAAAAATAATGATTTCTGTTTTGGGCATGTTAAATTTTAGATGCTAATGAAACATCTAGTTGGAGATGTCCAATGGACAGTTGGTGATGTGGGACAGGAGCTCAAGAGAGAGACTAGGACATTAGTCGTTAGTACTGTGCCTAGTTCGTAGTAGGTGCTTAATAAGTGCTTGTTGAGTTGAATTGAGAGTTATTACATAGAGATGATCATTGAAAATAATAATGGAAAAACGATCACAAAAGACATGATTTTTGTAAGACAAAAATTATATGAAATTATAAGAATGTCATTACTTCTGATTAGCTTAGAAGATCTTTTGGAATCATTCTAGTCCTTGCTCTTTCCTCTTCTCTAGAGGACTTAGACTTATAGATTATTAGAAATGGAAAAGGTCCTTACAGATCTTATAGTCCAGGGGTGGGGAACCTTAGTTTATCAATGAAAGACTTGAAGCCCAGAGAAATCAAGTTTCTTGCTTGAAATTATACAAGCTAGTGGCAAATCTGGAATCTGAAACCAAGTCTCCTAATTCCTGTTTCAGTGCTTTTTCCACTACTTCATGCTAATTTACCAGAACAACTTCCTTTATAATTGTCCCTATTCCATCCTGTCTTCTCTAGCAGCTTACTACCTCTATCATCCCTACCTTCTCCAATCTCACCCTGTCAGCTGGCTTTTTTCCTACTGCCTACAGCAGTGTCTAAAACTGAACTTGTTATATTTACTTCCAAACTATCCCCACTTTCCAACTTCCCTATTAGGGTGGAGAGTACCACCATCTTCTTAGTCACCTAGTCTCTCAACCTAGGTGTCATCCTTAACTCCTAACTCTCACTCCTATGGTGGAATTAAATTTGAAGTTGACTTTCACTAGTCTTAGTGGTTCCATGAGGATGGGGTCAGTAAGTAAACAAGGAGTCTGGTTTTTTTTTTTTTTGCCTAGCCAGGTAGACCCTCATAGCATCTACCATGAGCATGAGGTAAAAGCATTCTTTTATACATATCTTCAAGGCCCCATTCTGTAGTATTACCAAGAATAATTTAAACCAATCAAGGTAAAGGTCAACTTTAATATCAACTGGATATCAGGAAGGTATGGATACAGTTTATCTCATTGATATGTTTTCAGAACAGGATATCCTACTCCATCAAGGGAATGGAATGTGGTGCATTTTTCAACTTATGGAATATAAAATAACAAAAGTTATTTCTATAATTGTGATTAACAGTCTTGCATTTTTCTCCACTCCCCAAAGCTAATCAACTGCCAAGACCTGCCATTTCTACTTTCATACTATCTCTTTTATACAGTCCCTCCTGTCCTCTAATACTGCCCTCGTGTAGGCAAAACATCACCTTATTCCTGGACTCCTGCAATAGCTTCCTGGTTGTTCTCCCTGCTTCAAGTTTCTCCTGACTCCAGTTTAGTTTCCACCTGGCTCTCAGATTGATCTTCCTAAAGCACAACTCTTACCATGATAACCACCTCCATTCTGTCAACTCTGGGGCTCCCAGTTGCCTTTAGGATCAAATCAAAAAATTCTCTGATTGGCTTTCAGAGTCTTTTATAATCTGACCCATTCCTACCTTTCCAGTTTTCTTACACCTTGCTCTCCCCCATGTATGTCCTCTGTAATCCATTAACCATTGGTCTCCTTGCTGTTCTTTGCACTGAATACTCCATTTCCTGACTGTGCATATTCACTGACTATTCCCTATTCCTGAAATGCTCTCCCTCCTAATTTCTTTCTCCTAGCTTCCCTGGCTTCCTTCAAGACTCATCTAAAGTCTTTTTCTACAGGAAGGCTTCTAGAAGAAACCTTTCCTGATTTCCTTTAATGCTAATGAATTTCTTCAGAGATTATTTCCAATTTATCATGTATATATTTTCTATGTAGTTGTTTGCATGTTGCCTTTCCAGTTAGACTGAGTTCCTTGGTAGCAGCACTGTCTTTTGCCTTTCTTTGTATTTCCCAGGGCTTAACACAGTGCCTGGCACATTTTTTGTCAGTCAGCCAACAAGATTTATTCAACACTATGTGACAGGACCTGTACTAAGTGCTGAGAATACAACTACCAGCAAAAAGAAAGACAGTTCAGGCTCTCAAGGAGCTTCTTCCAATGGGAAGACAACATGTAAAAAAAGCTGAAAAGAGAAGAGGGAGATACTGATGGAAAAGTCCAGAGGAATTCCTTAAATAAAGGTTCTGGGAGGAGCAGATCAGAGGAGGTAAGAGTTCCAAGGCTGATGTAATCTTCCAAGATAAGAGGCTTCATCCTGGAGAAGTCCACAGGAGAACAGCCTAATGGGAAAGAAAAAGCTACATAGTAGGCACTTAATTGCTTGTTGACTGACTAATGATGTGATTCAGTATTCAGAAGAAGCTGTTTTTTTTAGTATGAGATTTAAAAAACCTGAGATCATGCTTATTTTCTGCCAAATTATTGAAAAAAGATTTTTTTAACTTTTTCCTTAAAACACGAAGAGGGTATGTAATTTTCTTGCTTTAAACCTTTAATTCATAGTGGTTTAATGTTGTATATCACATTTAGGAACATTTAATCATCTTGCATATGATATTCTAAGCAGTAGCCATTTATTTTATCTTTAGGCAGCAGCCCATGGCAATACATTTTGTTAATCTTCCCTACTCCCCTTTTATTAAGTTCTACATGCTCAAGCTTTCATGGAGTTAAGGAGAATTAATTGAGTGCTGGTGGCTATTAGCAATGAATAAATAATCTGTTCAGAAAAGTGCAGCAGAGTAAAATAAGTGAACAGGAGTAAAATAAATGAAATATAGAATTATGTAATCATTAATTTTCACCTATCTTAAATTGTCTTTCTTGGTTTTAATAAAAGTTAGAAGTACTTAGTTAAAAATTTCTGGAGCTTGATGTTCTGTCCCCCATCCTTTAACCATAAAGTGATACTGTGAACAGAGTATTGCAGTTGGAGTCATAATTCAGAAGGCCTGCATTTTAAAGTTTTGGTTCTGACACTCAATAGCTGTTTTGGAGCCTTAGTTTCTTCATACTTAAAATGAAGACGTTTAATTAGATGACCTCTAAGATATTTTCTAGCTTTATCTACTGTGCCAGGAAATAGTCATATCCCAGACCAGAATATTGCATATCTTTTCTACATTGGCCCCTTTCCTATTCATCCTACTTTATAAAGACCAGAGGAAATTTTGATTTTTGATCACATAAGTCCACATGATTGTTCTCCAGAGAAGACCAGTAATAGGTTAATCATACTCGTCCTCTCAAATGCATTTTTAACTACATGTATTTTATTAAAATTTCCTTGACTAGTTCAGTGGTTACTTAATAAATTATATGAAACTGCTGACAAGTCCTAATTTTTTGGAAATACAAGAACTCTTCATATTAATGCAGCATTCTGTGCTATTTTCTCATCCACCTTGAAATGTATTGACGTAAAAAACTTAACATCTTTAATTGGTTTATCACAGTTTTTTAGTGTTCGCCTTTTAGTAACCTTCTTCCCCTCCTCCCCATTTTTTTTTTTTTTTGGTGGAAGAGCACTGTAAACAGTAGGCATTTAATAGTTTTGAGTCTTTTCTTTCTCAGTAGATTTGGGGTGGAGATAAAAATAGTATTTTTGAAAAAATGCATATTCAGATAGTATAATGACCTCTATTAGACAGGACTATGCACTTTTAATAGTACTCACGCCTGAGAGTTTGCAGAAACAAATTAGCAGTCATTTATTTCAGAAAGGAGTTGATTTTGAAAAAATGTACTGCATTCCTAAATATTTGCTTAGTTGTAGGAATGTACCTCCTATAATATCAAGCATATATCATAATATCAATTAACCTATTGAGGATTTAGAAGTAGGACTCATTTTGATTAAACAAATATTTGATATATTAATGTTCATCCAGAAGAAGATGGCCAGAATGGTGAAATATCTGGAAACTGCATTAAAGGAGGAACAGTTGAAGAGTGTAGAAGTGAAGAGGGGTGTTTGACACACTACCATCAAATATTTGAGTAACTAACTGTCTTGTTGAATGTGAAGTAGTCTGATTTTGTGGTGCTTTAAAAGGCAGACCTAAGATCAAATGGATAGATGAGGAGACAGACTTTGGCTCATTTCACCAAACATTTATTAAGGGAAAAGGTGTTGTGATATGTACTGGGGGTACAAAGGATAAAACCAAAACAAAACTAGGCACAGTCTCTGCTCTCAAGGAATTTACATTTTACTCTGTGTAAGAATTTGATGATGATGAGAACTTGCCAGTAGTGGATTTGTTTCTTTCTGCTTGTCTGAATGAATGAATGAAAAAGCATTTGTTAAGCCTATATTATCTGGCAAGCAGTATACTAAAATATTGGGGCTACAAATAGAAAAACAAGGCAGTTTCTGCTCTCAAGAAGCTCACATTCTAACCAGGAAACAACTGACATGTTTGACTACAAGATTTATGGAAAGGCCAGGTAGTCTGGAAAGTACAGTAGCAGAGCATATGGAGATGCTTAGAAGGGTCTGTAGGTTGCAGTTGCAGGGCAGCTGATAATGCCTGTTGTCCTTAGGGTGCCATAGCGGGGAAGGTGCTAAGGTCTGCCATTTTACTGGAAGGAAATTGGTGACTTCTACCTCTTCCAAGCAGTTTGAGTTGCTAGCTGTGCCCACAGCCCAGGGCTGGAGGATCTCAGGGGAGTGAATCTGAGGTCAATGTAGAAAAGGTACCTCAGGCTTCTTCCCATGAGAGTGCAGATGAATAAATGACTAAAAGTGAAAAAAGGCATTTTATTTCTTTGTTAAATACCCAGAGACAAAAAAAGCAAAACGATCCTGGTTTGAATGCTTATGGGGACATAGTACTCAACTGCAGATGAATGGGAAAGGGCCATTCCCTCTGCAGTTAAATTTTTTTTTATTTGTCCAAAGGGTACAGTGTTGATGTTGGGGTAGATGGCATGGCCCTCAGTTTCTTTGGTAACTTTTTTTTTTTTCGGCAGTTGGGGTTAAATGACTTGCCCAGGTCACACAGCTAGTGTCAGTGTTTGGTCTGAGGCTGGATTTGAACTCAGGTCCTCCTGACTCCAGGGCCGGTACTCTCTCCACTGCGCCACCTAGCTGCCCCCTTTGATTACATATTTATGATGAAATGAAGAATGGAGAGGACTGCAGAAGATAAAACTGATAATTTTGATTACATAAAACTAAAGTTTTTGCACAAACAAATCTGATAAAGATAAAATTAAAAGGAAACAAATAGGAAAAATATTTGCAGCAAATTTCTCTAATAAATGTCTAATTTCTCAGGTATATAAGAAACTGATTCAAATTTATAAGAAAAAGAGTCATTCTCCAATGGATAAATGACATAAGGATTTGAACAGATAAATTCTCAAGGGAAGAAACTTTTCCAAATTACTATACAAATCACTGCTAATTAGAGAAATGCAAATTAAAGCAATTCTGAGATTCTACTTCACGCTTGTCAAGGGTAATGAGGATGATAAAAAAAAGGAAGTGATGAATGTTCTAAGAGCTGTGGGAAAACAGTACATATTGATGTACTGTTGATGGACCTGTTAATGGGTACAACATTATGGAAAACAATTTGGAATAAGGCACAAAAAAATTAGTAAATAGTATGTGCCCTTTGGTCCAGCTATTCCTCTGATAGGCCTAAACCCAAGAGAGATCAATGAAAGGGAAAAGGTCCTTTATGTACAAAAATATTTATAGCAGCTCTTTTTTTTTTTTGTGGTGGCAAAAACTGGAAATTAATGGGATGTCCATCAATTGAAGAATGACTGAATAAGTTGTAATATATGAATGTGTTGGAGGAGTACTGTTGTTCTCTAAGGAATGAGTAAATAGATGATTTAAAAAGACATGGAAAATCTTATGTGAACTGATATAGAGTGAAGTAAGCAGAATCAGAAGAACAATTTATACAATAATAACTACACTATAAAAATGAACTTTGAAAGCTGTAAGAACTATGATTAATACAATGACCATTCATGATTCCAGAAGACTGATGATGAAATATGCTATCCATTATGGAAAGGTGATGGATTTAGGGTGTAGAATGAATATATATGTATTTTGTATATAACCATTAAAGGAGTTTGTTTTGCTTGACTATACGTATTTGTTACAAGAAATTTGTTTTTCTCTTGTGATGATTAAAAAAGATTCAAGAGACATAGTTTCTGGGTAATTCAATCATTTTATTAATATGGCCAGCCTTTCTTAGACCAAAAACCATCATGGCAGTGGTCTCAGAGCTTATATATTCTTTTGGAAGAGGAGACTATTTGGAAGAGAAGTATCTGCACAGTAGGAGGTGAGCTGTATTAAAATTAGGGGCTGAGGGGGAAGCACTACAATTGTGAAATGTTGCTTGCACTTTCAGATGAGATCACTGTCATCTTCAGTCATCCTGATCTGTATCTTGCCACTGGACCCAGATGGCCCCAGAGGAGAAAGTGAGGCTGGTGACTTTGCACTGCCCTCCCTCGCTTAAATCCAATTCACTTGCATGTCACGGCATCACCTACCTGATGTTATGGTCCTCCTTTTTGAGAATAACAAAGGGCAAACAACATTAATTTTATTTAATGGTTATATTTTATTATAAGAGACCTCTTGGGAAATATGAGTAATCTGTAAATATTTGTAATGTAAAAATAAGACACATTAATAAAACTTAATTAAAAAAGATGGCAAGAATAGGGAATAGATGTCCACCTCAGAACAGGAAAGGGGAAGGAGGCATGGAAAGGAAGGTGTGGGGAAAGGTGAGAAACCAGAGATGAGCTGGAGTGGGGGAGGCCTACTTTCAAAGTCTAACCCAGGTGTGGAGAACCTGCAGCCTCAAGGCCACATGTAGCCTTCTAGGTCTTTGGGTGTGGCCTTTTGACTGAGTCCAAGTTGTACAAAACAAATTCTTTTATTAAGGGGATTTGTTCTATGAAGTTTGGATTCAGTCAAAGGGCCACAGTTGAGGACCTGGAGGGCCACATGTGGCGTCAAGGCCACAGATTGCCCACCCCGATCTAACCCATGCCATGCCTCTGGTCTAGGGAACTCATCCTTACTTAAAGCTATTCAGGTAGAAGCTTGATGACCATCCATCAGGGATGCAGTAGAGGTAATTTTTGAGGTAGTAAGATGAAGAGGTTGGACCAGATGATCTCAGAGAGTACTTTTGTTTCTAACATTCTATGATCCTAGATTGCTTATATTTTAATTTTAGTTTTTCTGATTCTGTAGTTTGATTATTGTATACACAGCATGGGGCTAAATCTGTGAGAAACAGATATAAAACAAATAAGACATAAGTAAAGGAAAATTTACATAATATGACAGCCCTTAATTAAATGGTGCTGTGAATGGTATGGCTGAGGCAGTGGCTTATTGGAGAACGCAGGTGGTAGATTTGAAGAGGCTTATCACCAAAACATTTGCCACCAAGTGATTATTTGTTTTGGACTGAGCAACTGATGAAACTGTTTTCTAAAATGTGGAGGAGAAATTATCATCTTCACAGTTGCCTCAGCACAGTGCTTGGTACATCCTGAGTTCTTAATAAATGACTGACTGCAGCTGTAGTGATAAAATCACAGATATTTGGAGTATGGAAATATGAATACTACAAACTATAAGGGCTTTAGGAGTTGAATGGGAGAAATTAAAATGGGCCCCAGAAGTTTGGGGACTGACTTCTGGACCTACACACATGTGCATGCATGCATGCTGCATGCACATACACACACAAGCATGTGTGTATGTATTTTCAACAGTCTGAATAACTGATTAAAGATCCTTGGATATTGGGACTTTCATTTGAAGAATAAGCAAAATACAGCTATCTTCCTGTTAAAATAGAAGATCATTTGAATTCAAAGACAAGGGAATACTGTTACAATATTAGAAGTAACTCTATATACTCACCTAACACTTGATTTAAAATGAAAACACCACATTTGTTACAGCTCTCACATTGACTTCGTCTGTTTCTCCTGAAAGTAAATATTCCATCCAAGATAATTTCAATGTTTGTAGCCTTCTGGGTGAACTTTCCTTTATTTCTTTTTCATTCTGTAAGACATACCCCCTTTTTGTGGCTTCTATGTACACTCAGTGCATTTACTTAATTAGGTTTTGATGGTGAATTGGCCACAAATGTTTGTAATTTGTAAACCATCCCTATTAATTAACTCATTTTCATCTTGAAAAAATTTTCTTCCACCGTTTTCCTTAGTAAATGAATGGACCTTGTATGTGGCCCTGTGAAGCTCGGGGTTGTTTTGTGTTTTCCAGCACATTGGGTGCTGGAACAATAACAAAATGGATGCTGGTACCAGTTCTCAATTTTAATGGTCAGTTCTCCATCCCCTATAGTTCTAATTTGGGAGTTGGTTGTCATCAGTTAGACTTTAACTAGTTTTGGAAATGAAGATGGAGAATAAGGAAAAAGGCAATAGTTAGGGCTCATATATATGAGCCCTGAAATAACATTTTCTTTTTAGAATTAAGGAAAAAGTCACGTTAAAAAAAAACAAATTGATTACATTTCTTATGTAATTTACAAGATACTTGTATATAAAGACCTAAATTGTCTTGTGTTATTACTAAGGGATGGGGAGAAGATCAGTTGATTTGGTAAAGAGAGGGGGGTAAAAACCTAATGAAAAATGGGTTTATAATGAGAATAGGAACAGATATAAGTTATGTGCATCATGTCGTAGATGTAGTAGCCTATTTCTGTCACAGACTTCTACTAGGAAGTAATTTAATTTCAGGGATTTTACATATTTTATCTTTGCTTTTTCTGCATCACTTCTGTTAATTAAAAGGATTTCCCATTTGTTGTCTTAAAACAATTGCTTTTTCAAAATTTATTTGAATCTTTGCATCTTGATTGATAGGTTTGAGCCAGTTATTTGGTTGGATGAAGGATGTTGGTTGTACTATAAAGGATCCCTAAAAGAGTATTTTGTATTCCTCCTACCCCAAGGAATTTCCTTATCTTATCTGTTCTCATATTGTATTTCAGCCATGAATAGGCTTTTAATACTGTTAACTGATAGGGCTTATTTCATTCATTAGTACATTTAAAATATATTACATCTCCAAGTGCAACTGACTCTGTGCCTTTTTATGCTGTTTTTTGACTTGCTGAAAAATGGAGGCTTTTCATATTCTAAGCTATAGAAACTACTTTTTTCTTTTAAGCATACCAGTGTTTTCCTACCTTAGTGATTATTTTTATGCTATTTAAGGCAATTTGATAGATTTTGCCAAAAGAGTGGGGAGGTTGGGAAAGTACAGGAATTGAGAAGAAGAGGATGTTTCTCCTTCTGCTACATCACTTACTCTATCTTTGAAATTCTAAAAGTAAATTTTATTTATAAAGTGCCTACTATGTGCCAGGCACTGGGGATTCAACAGCAAAAGTGAAAGAGTTCCTGCTATCAAGATGTTTCTATTCTATTGCGGAAATTCCCAAACTTCCTTGGTTCACAGTGCCATTAGTGGCTCAGTAATTTTTTCACAGCATCTCTAGGCTAAAAGAAATATTTAACAGTTCTGATTATTAAGAAGTTAGGTTCAGATACTTATTAATTTAGTTTTTATGTTTAGCTGTTTGAAAAATATAACTTATGAAAATTGAAAAAATAAAAAAATTCATTTTAAACCACATTTTTTGGCTTTTCGGATGTGTAGGCCTGAACTTCTCAAACTTTGCAAATCGTATTTGACATTTCTAGCCTTGTTTCCTGTTCCTCATTCATTTTTTTGATGTGCCACTTTTTTCCCCCCCACCAATCATAGCACTGAGCTTTAGCACTAAACAGTGGGATGTTCATCTAGAAAGTTTGAGAAGTTAATTGTGTGACTGAAACTACAAGTAGCAAAAATTTATTTAAAATATTTAATTAGATCTAATGTTAAAACTGTGAACTATTTGAGCTAGTGGAATATTGATGTGTTTACCTCGAAAGTTTAAACTATCTCCCTTGAGGTTGCTGTGAGTTTGCTGCAGCACTGTGGTGCCCAGTTTAGGAACCTTGGTTCTTTTGGGCAAAACAGCATGTACACAGAAAACTATATTTCTGGAGAGAGGGTGCTGGCATCTAGAGAGAATCAAGATGAATTTCCTATTGAAGGTGACACTTGAGCTGACCTTTGAAGGTAAAGGTGAGGAGTGCCTTGTAGGCCTGGGGACATATTGTGCAAAGGTACATCTCTAGGCTTCAATTTTTTCATCAGTAAAATGAGGGTATTGAAGTAGATGATCCCAATGGCTCTTCCAGCTTTCATTCAGTTGACCTCTAATCTATGTACATGGAGATTTGGAGTCCTTTGAATAGGTAGGGCTGCTCTGGGTATTTTTTTGTCTACCTTTCTGTGACCTTGAATGAGAAGAGAAGGGGAACACTTGGAGGGGGAAGGATTGTAGAAAGATTATGAGGGGGAATGTGATCAGACTACTTTATATCCTTTTTTTTTTTAAAACCTCATCTAGTTTTTCTTTTTTAAAATGCTTTGGTTTGACCTTTTTAGAAGCCAGGTTCTTTGTTACTGTGTAACTTAAGACAAAAAAGACAAGGGAAGGATTTACTAAGGAGTAATTAGTATCAGTGATTTAATCTTCAGACAAGGGAGGACTTTTTTTTTTTACTGATATAAACAACAATAATAATTAGCAATATTATTGAAACATAGGATTTATTACCCCAAGGCAGCTATATATAGATTAATAATTCCTGTTTACAAAGAGGAAGAGTATTTTTATAGATGTTCTCAGAGCATAGGATAAGCAGATTAAAAATATAAAGAAATGCTTTGGGAAGAAACAACTCGCTTCAGAAAGCAATAATAAAGGCACTTGCAGTGATAATAACAACAATAATAATAGCTGGCATTTATATAGTGTTTTAAGGTTTGCAAAGTGCTTTACATTTGCTACCTCATTGGATCCTCACAGCAGCCTTATAAGATAGGTGCTATTAATTATCTCCATTTTACAGAAGATGAAACTGAGACTGAGAGTGAGTGGTTAAGTGACTTGCCCAGGGCCATAAGTTAGCATGTCTGAGGCAGGATTTGAACTCAGATCTTCCTGACTCCAGGGACAACACTCTACCCACTTGCATAGCTCAGCTGCCTACTGTCTCCTGAAATAGCATCATAAGAACAGTAACTACAAGACATTGTCCCTATAAACCTGGGATGCACCTTCCACAAACGATCATAGAGTCAGGAGGAAGAATGGATAGCCTCAATGATCTTTATCTTCTTATATTATTCTCATGCTGCCCAGCCTAGGTTCAGCTGTATATCCTTTGGTCTGTCTGGGCCTGCTTCTCTCTGCAGTTCAACCTGATTCTACAGCTACGTTTTGTGAGTTTACTCTCTCTTGAGGGAGTTGCTCCAGTGCAGCATACCTTTGCTGATGGGGTTTGAGGAAAGAGAAATCTCTCCTTACTAACCCTCCTGGAAAAGGTTCAAGGGGAGAACTGACTCAAAGGCTGTTGTATCTTCATAGCTGGTTTTGTTCTTGACTCCCAGTTAGGCCTTTTTTGACCGACTGAGCTCCTACAACCTTGACTTTTTCTGAACTGGTTAACTTGCTATTTAAAGACCACCAGGGCATGGCAGATTTTTTTTTTTAAACAAACCAGTGGGCAGGGGGCCTATAATTCCATCAAGTTGTGATTTAAGAACTTTACTTTTCCTAAAGGAGCAAAGAAGTATAAACACTTCTTTATATTTAATTTACAAGTTATAAAAATACTTGAAGTTTTATATTTCAAATAGATCATTTGGGGTATGAGACACTTAAGGTTTCACATCTTATACTAGCTATGAATTTAGCCACTGAAAGTCTGAAAAGGAGCAAAACTTTTTGTCACCTCATTGTCTCTGTTGCCTGGAAAACTCAGTTGATCAGGCATCCTTTGATGAACCCTGAGATATATTAGCCTCTGCAGAGTAACCAGGAAGGCACAGTCAGGTGGCTCAAATTATGTAACAGAAGCTCTCTATCATATATAAATCAAATACAATTTAAGCACCAAAATATCTTAGAGAATTACGCAAATATATTGTATTGAAATTGTGGAACATCATTATGGATAGAACTGTTGCTCACAATTTCCCAGACATAATATTGACCATAAAAATTTAAGAACAACATTTTTGAAATGTTACAATACTAAATGCTTACAGTATGTGGATACTGCGTGGAATGAAAATCTTTCAAAAGAAAGAGATCTAGCAGAAAAAGTTAAAACCATGTGGGAACCAGACAAAGGTACATGTCATCCTGTCTGTTACTGGAGTTGTCCTGAAGTTTTCAGTGAGTCTGCAGAAGAATTTGCATCTCAATACTTGCTTAATCTTTTTTCAAAATAAAAAAAAAATTGGTGTCTTTTGTTTTTGTTTTGCTAAGATTTGTATCAGTATCTCTTGTCTGCCTCCCAGAGAGCCATCCAATGTAACAGAGAATATTTTTACAGGAAAAAAATCAGCAAAATTGATCAAACCATTGAAAAAAACCTGAAAATATTTAATGTTCCATACTTGTATGGGATTATCTCCTCATATCACTTCTCTGGGACCATGCTTGTTTTTTGTAATTTTGCAACATTCACTTTTGATTGTTTCATGGTCTCCCCCGTCCCCCACCTCCTCATTTACATTATTGTAGTCATTGTGTATGCTGTTTTTTTGGCTCTGTTTACTTCACTTTATATCATTTCATGTAAGTATTTCCATGCATCTCTGTATTCACCATATTTGTGGTTTCTTACAGCAGTAATATTCTGTTTCATCTATGTATTTATTTGGCTCTTCCCCAATTGAAAGGTATTACTATTTTATTTCCAGTTCTTTGCTATTATAAAATGGCTGCTACAGATATTTTGGCATCTCTGGGAGCTTTCTTCTTATCAGGGGCATTTACTCTTTTCATATTTGTCATTTTTGCCATTTTGCTGGGTGTACGGTAAAATTTCAGAATTATTTTCATTTCTCTTATCTTTGACTAGGAACATCCTTTCCTATTCTTAATAGTTTACAATTATTCTTTTGAGAATTATATCAAATAATAACAGGGTGAGTGGGCATTCTTGCTTTATTTCTGTGTGCATTGGGAAAGGTTTTAGTGCATCCCAATTGCATATAATACTAGCTTTTGGTTTTAGATAGATAATTTTTGATATGAAAAAAGGTCTCCCTATTTTTATACTTTGTGGGGCTTTTAGAGTAAATGGATGTTGTGCTTCTGTTGTCTGGTGTGTTTCCCAGGCAAATAATGTATTCATATGTTTGTATTGACTCACAATTTCTCCAACAATGCATTGTAGAAGATGGGATTTTAATTGGGACTTGAAGAAAGCCAGGAGGCAGAGGTGAAGAGAGAGAGCATTCCAGACATGGAAAACAACCAGAGAAAATGTCCAGAGCCAAGTTATGCAATGTCTTCTTTGTGGAACCACAAGGAGACCAGTGTCACTACAGCATCAAAGAGTATGAGTTGGGAAATAAGGTATACGAAGATTGGAAAGTAGGGGGGCTAGGCTATAAAGGGCTTTGAATGCCAAACAAAGGAGTTTGTATTTGATCCTGGAGGTGATAAGGAGCCTCTGGAGTTTATGTGATATGCTTGGACTAGCACTTTAGGAAAATCACTTTGGTGGTTATATGGAGTATAGATTGGAGAAGGGGAGAGACTTGACGGCTGCCCAGTCCACCAGCAGGCTGTTGCAATAGTCCAAGTGTGAGGCCCTGCCTGTGCCAGCGTGGTAGCGTTGTCAGAGGAGAGAAGGGGGCATATTAGGTATTGCAAAGGTGAAACTGACAGGTCTAGGTAATAGATTGGCTATATTGGGGGATGGGAGGGTGAGAGATAGTGTAAAGACTTGAGGATGACATCTGAGTTGGAGTCTGAAGGCCTTAGGAGGGTGGTGTTGTCCTTTTTTGGTAACAGGAAAGTTAGGAGCAGGGGAAGTTTTAGGGGGAAAGATAATGAGTTTAGTTTCTGACATCCTGAGTTTAAGATGTCTATTGGACATCTAGTTTGAGGTGTTTAAAAAGTCATTGGAGATGAGTGTTTGGAGGTCAGGAGAATTTAGGGCAGGCTAAATAAATTTGAGATGGTCATTAAATCCGTGAGAACTGAATCTAGTATAAACTCTTCTGCCTCCACCAGTGAGTTGAGGAGAATGAGTAAAAGTGCAGCCAGTACTGGAAAGGGTGTCCAGGAAGGCTGTGTCATCAAGAAGGATCCAGGTTTTAGTGATTACTAGAAGATGAAAGAAGTGGAAGAAAAAAAAATTTATGATGAAGGGAAGTTTATTGCCTGTGGAATAGATATTCCTGAGTGGAAGGGGTGGGTGGCATTTGATTGGGACTTTGATGTCAGATGGTTGAATGGAATGGGAATGAGGAATTGAGGGGGGGGGCATGAGCAGTGGGGTTTGGCTGATGACCTACAGAGGGTTCAGAATCACTGGAATGTGTAAGGTATGACCAAGTGTGACAATGGTCTTTATTCCTCTTACCAAAGGAGGCTTGTGATCAGGCAGGAGACAAGTGTAGCTCAAAATAGCCTTTTGAGAACTTTCTGTGGTTCTGTTCTCTTTTGGAAATCCACAAGATCTTCTGCCTCATTAGGTGTTGATTCATTTTCCTTTGTCTTAAAATATTTATTCAGAGATATTTAGACTAATTTAGATTTTTCTGGAGGCCAGCTTTCCTTCTGTTTTAATCTCTGTTGATCTCTCTGTTTGTTCTCTGGTTTTTAAACCTTTTCTGCACCTGAGATCTTTGCTCATTCAGTCTTTTTTTCCTTATATTTCCTTTACTTCCTTCCTTCCTTCCTTTCCTTTTCCCCCACTGCTCACTTTCTCTCTCTGTCCCCTTTGATGGCAGCTTTCCCAGGACTATACCTCAAAGTTGCCTCAGCATCCTCTCACAGTGGGAAGTTTACTTTTTGCCAACTTGGTTCTTGCACCAAGGAACTTCTGGGGAAACAGAACTCACCTTAGATGGATGCCAGTCCCCTTTTCTTCAGGCCTGGTTTAGCCCACCCTCATCCCCCATTCCCTCCACATCAGCTCCCTGCTTCATTTCCCTCTTTAGTTTTCTAATTCTTGCTCTAGCCCAGTGCGTAAGTGCAACTGTCCCAGACAGAGCAGGATTTTGCTTGTCTATACTCCAACCCAGGGGACAAGATGGTTGTTAGTTCTGTTCCTTGTTTTCACAGAATAGTGAGGTGAGGGATGGAGTAAGTTATGCTGGCAGAGACTGCATCAGCGGCACGAATCCCCAGAGCACATGCCCATGGGTCCTGTTGTCCTTCCCTACCAGAGTTTGGGGGAGGGGAGAGGCTGATGGGCAAGGGATATTAAATAAGTGTTTTAGGAATTAGCCTTCTCTGTTATTAATTCATCAGGTTGTTACTCAGACTTCTTGGCATATTGGGCTGTGGAGTCAGCTGCAATTACTTTATCTCTTGTATGTAATTCTTATTTTGGGAAGTTTTAAGAGTTTGCAAGGATTATAGAAGATGTCTCTTACTTCATTTTGCTGGTCACTTGACTGGGAAGTCCACTTTTATTAAATCATAACAAATAGTCATCTTATCCACTTGTTTAGTATTCTATAGAAGATTGACTGTGTAGACAGTATAATACCTTGTCCTTAGACCATTTCTATCCAAAAAAAATGAGAACTGTTAGGTAAAGGTGATGATAATAATGTCATATTCTAATGATTACATAGAGGTTAAAAGTGTGCAAAGCACTTTGTGCATATGATAATTAGTTGGCTTGTGTGAGTTCCTGTGCATTTACCCTTCAGGGAGGGAGGAAGGTAGTGTACTGTAGGTCCACGCAATACCAGAGCTATATCCACCCACACCTTACTCATTCCCTTGCTTTGTATTATTGCAGAGGATAGTAGGTTGTAATATGATTAAATGACTGTTTTAGGGATATAGTATATTATTTGGCCATCAGATAGTGTTCCATTTAACCACAAGTAATGTACTTCCTTTCCTATTACTCACTCCTCCCCCATGTTTTCTTATAGTTGGGTATGAATATGGTCTGGAATATGCTCTCCAAATGACCAAAAATAGGAAATATCTCTCATTTCTGCTCTTTAAGATTCCATCTGTGGTTTGGCTTTTTCCTCATTCATGACTTCCCATTCATAAGATTTGAGAGTTCTCTCTTATTGGCCATATGATTTATTGGAAAAATCAGTTCCAGTAACTCTAAAAAGGCTTTCAGATATCGCAAGCTGCAGGATAGTGGAAACTTGATTCTATGCCCCTTTCCCCCAATCATCTTCCTAACCTGAAAAAGTAAAAATCGGGGATGTAAAGGAAAGATTTGGAAAGTTTTGTTTTTTTTTTTAAACTTACAAAGATTTCTTTAGCAACTGTTCCTAGAGTAGAGAAGAAGAGGAAGTGCTGGAGTCAACTTGGCTTAGTCTGACCATGGTTGACCTGGTCTATCATAGAGCCATCTCTGAACTCTACTCTGCGTCTTCTCTTCCAGGTGTCTAGTGGATCCCTACAGTGGAGTAATCTCAGCTTGCCTTCCTCCTGTTCTAGTTAGCTTTCAAAGAGTTAACAGTAGGAAAAAAACCCAGAGTGTAGATAGGTGTTTCTCTTTTCTACCCTAAAACATGTGAAACTGTCAAAGGGGGAGAGCCAAACTCCCACTTCTTGGTCTAATGCAATCTTGTATCTATTGGATATGGGAGATTGGTGGAGGGACTTTGTGTAAACCCTTCTTTTCATGTATTAATCTCATTTGAGCTTAACTACAGCCCTGTACAGTAGATACAACTCCATTTTAGAATGTGGAAACAGCCTCAGAGGGTTTGTGACTTCAAATCTAAGTCTATCTGCTTCCAACTCTAGTACTCTATCCACTGTCAAGCTACCATAGGGGACCAAAAACCCCCCAACATTTCCTTAGAGTAATTTTCATAATTTCTAAAATTTACATTCTTTGACAGGTAAAGTCATATTATTTAATTTATCTTCATACCTTTTGGGACTCCTTCCTCAACTCTTATTTTCATTGGCATATCAGGTCCACAGAATGTGATTACTACTTCTTCCTACAGAATTTTAGGGGTAACTATGAGGAGTTGTGGCTTTTGGTATTATTGCTCATAACCCCCATCTAACATTGATTAACCAGTTGATATCAAGTAGCTTTTGGGTGGGCATATTTACTGAGAGGATATAGCAAGGACAGAAGTTACAAAAACATCTCCAAACTCTGGGGGTACATTCTCCTTTCTGTATACTCAAGGAGAGGAGGCCCAAACTTTATTACAGAGGTACAATGTAGGAAACACGTGTGACCACTGGGTATCCCCTGACCCTGGGAGTTTTTTTCTCTCTTTGCATTCTCTCTCTCTTTTTTTTTTTTTTTTTTTGTGTGAGGCAGTCGGGGTTAAGTGACTTACCCAAGGTCACACAGCTAGTACGTGTCAAGTGCTTGGTCTGAGGCCGGATTTGAACTCAGGTCCTCCTGACTTCAGGGCCAGTGCTCTATCCACTGTGCCACCTAACTGCCCCGAAGGATACCTATTTCTTTTTTTTGTTTTTTTTTTTTGTTTTTTTTTTTTTTTGCCTTTTTGGTGAGGCAATCAGGGTTAAGTGACTTGCCCAGGGTCACACAGCTAGTATGTGTCATGTGTCTGAGGCCAGATGTGAACTCAGGTCCTCCTGAGTCCAGGGCCGGTGTTCTATCCACTGCTTCACCTAGCTGCCTCTACTACTGCTCCACCTAGCTGCCCCTCTCTCTTTGCATTCTCTACCAAGTTCACTTCTGGGTCTTGCAGAGCTGATGGACCTTGTTCACTTGGGCTAGAGCCTTTCAGGACTCAGTCCATTGCTGGGTTGAGTCAAGAAGTTCATTCCTCAGGGTTAACTCTGTATCAGATTAAATTACTGCTACTGCCTCCTGTGGTCTCTTACTAATTCTGGTCACCAAGGGGGACCTCTGATGGCTCTTCCAGTCTTTTGAATCTTATGAGGGTATAACCTGGACCCTATTCTGTCTCCAAATATTCATTCACCTAAGATCAGGAAGGAATAAACACAAAGGAGTTGGGCACCATGCACTCAGGGGTTACTGACAGCAGGGTGTGGAGATGCGAGATGCTGCCCTAATTCCCATGTGGTGGCTCACAGCAGTTCTTGCTTTGCTAGTTGCCAGGAAGAAAAAATACAGAAGTGCTGAGAGAGAAGTGTATCATTCCTTTTGAAGATGAATTCAGTTCTCACTGCCTTCAGTCTGTCAGCCTGGGAAGCCGTTTAGAAAACTCCTCATTGCCACAGTCAGTCATGGCTGACAGAAGGTATCCCAAGCCTCAGTGTGTTAGCTTTGCAGCAGTCAGGGAATGTTGTGCATGCTTTAAAGATCAGACTTTCATTGGTCAGTTTCTCTTTACACTTATATTTTGCCTAATATGGCAAAATATAGAGACCTATTTTTACTCTACAGTTAGATTGAGAACCATGTGATTTTGTAAAGTCAAAATGAATGATAGCTGTCTCTTTTGGCCGACTTCCTGCTTTAAAGTCAATCCTGTAGTGTTGGACTTTTTATACTATTGTGAGCTGTAGCATTATTATCAATTGGTCTCCCTTTTCTCCTGGGTATGTAACATACCCCATCTTGTACTTTTACATTTGATTATAGAGGGAGCAGATAGATTGTTGATTTCTTTTGGCTCTCCTGTTCCCATCTAAGGCTGATGAATGGTGCAGGCTGCTTGCAGAGTTGATGTAACCAAGGAAATATTTTGATATTGTCCAAGTAGCTGTATAACTTTTCTCTTAGGAAGACCTAGAAGTGTTTAGGAGCTAAATGGTTGATGTAAAGTCTATCTTGAGAGCTAATATTTTGCCCTTCTACATACAAAAACATAGAAATACCATACTTTGAAAGAAACTTTTCACATTCCTCCTTCCTTGCTCCCTCTTTGAATTCATAAAACCTTTCAATTTTTTTTGGCCTAGTCTTTCCTCTGACAGGTATTCACTGCTCTATACTCATTGCCTCCTCTTGCCTGACATTCTCTATCTTTTCTAGAATTAAAGTGGTACAGTGGAGGGTACTGTCACTGGAGTCAGAAAAAACAGAGTTTAGACCCTAGTCCTTGCTACCTGGGGGAAGGAACCCTCACCTGATCTTTCCATTCCCAGAAACTATCATCCTTTGTCTGTTCTACCCTTTGTAACTAAGCTCCTCCAAAAAATCGCCTACATTAAGTACCTCCACTTTGTCTCCTCTCACTTACTTCTTAACCCCCTCTTAGCTTCCAACTTTATCATTCTATTGAAATTGCTCTCTCGAAAAAAAAGAAATTGCTTTCTCCAAAATTAATAAAGGCTTCTTACTTACCAAATCAAGTAGTCCTTTCTCAATCCTTGTCCTACTTGATAACTCTGTAGTATTTGACATGATCACTCTCTCCTCCTTGATACCATCTTCTCTCTAGGTTTTTGAAACACCACTCTACTCTGATTCTCCTACCTGACTGCCCCTTCTCAGTCTCCTTTGCTGGATCCTGTTTCAGATCACATCTTCCAGCTATAGGTGTTCTTAGGGTTAGCTCCTGTGCCCTCTTCTCCTTTTATACTGTTTCACTTGGTGATGTCATCAGCTCCCATGAATTTAATGACCATCTCTATGCTGATGATTCTTAGATCTACCTATCCTGCCCTAACCTTTCTGCTGACCTCCAGTCTTTCAAACTTTCAAACATTTCTTACTGGATTTCCAATAGATATCTTTAATTCAGTATATCCAAAACTGAATCAATTATTGTTTCCTCTTAACCCTCCCCTGCTCCTAATTTCCCTTTTACCAAAAAGGGCAATACTGTCCTCCCAGTCCCTCTAGCTTGCAAGATAGTAGTCATCCTGAACTCTTCACTCTCCCTTACCCTCCTGTATGCAGTCAGTTGCCAAGACGTGTCAATTTCACATTTGCAACATTTTTTGAATATGCTCCGTCCCCTCCTCTGACCTGTTGATACTGTAGTACAGGCCGTCATCACCTCGTACCTGTACTATTTCAATAGCCTTCTGGTGGGTCTGCTTGCCCCAAGTCTCTCACCACTCTAATCCATTCTTTATTCAGCTACCAAAGTGATTTTGCTAAATCAAACGACCATTCATATCATCCCCCCTACTCAGTGAACTTCAGTGGCTCCCTATATAGCTCTCTCTATATTTGACATGTATATATGTCCTTTCTTTTACTTAAAAGTTATGTATGTATCCATATACATACATTATCTATAGCAGTTCTTTTTGTGGTAGCAAAGGGCTGGAAACAAAGTAGATGCTCATTGACTCAGGAATGGCTAAAGAAATTATATTTCATGACTGTAATGGAATATTATTATCCTGTAATAAATGAGGAGCATGATGAATAGAGAGAAGCATGAAAAGACAAACTTGATAAAAAGTAAAACAAGCAGAACAAGGAAAAATATATGGAGTGATTTATACTAATGTAAAGGAAAGAACAACAATCAGAAAACCATTGAAATAGAATGTTGTGATATTATAAAGAACAAGCTTGGCTCAAAAGAAGAGAGATGAGGAAATACTTTGCCCTGTTCCTTTGCAGAAGTCTAGGTCCAAAGTTGTGAAACATTGTGTATAATATTAGCTTTTTTCAATATGTTATTTGTTTTTGCTGAATCATTTTTTCTTTTTCTTAAAAATAAAATTATTATAAGGCATGGTCCTTTGGAAGGATAGAGGAAAATCTGTTGATATAAAAACAAAAATTATCATAAATATCTATTAAGATAATCAACAAGCATTTATTAAGTACCTACAATGGACCAGGCAGTATAGAAATATTTGTGGCATTCCCCTGATTCTTGTAACTTTCTCATAAAAGGAAACATTTAGTCTGGATTAGTTCTGGGTTTGAATCTTAGCTTTGCTATATATTAACTTTTTGACCTAGGATAATTCATTTTCCCTCTTTGGCCCCCGTTTTTCCTTTTTCTAAAGTAAGGAAGTTATACTAGATCTCGAAGTTCTCTTCCAACTTTAAATTTTCTGATCCTTTGAGTGGGTCATCCTATTCTTGCCTATAAAAAGTTTTCAGCCTCTTCTACTTTAGTTTTCTTTTGTTGGAATTAATACCTGATATTGCAGTAGCATTCAGGGAGGGCAGAATAGGGCTCTCTTTAAAGAAATCAGCACCAGGTGCTTTGCCACAAGAAAGGAGCCTAATGGCATTCAGAACTTCTTCAGTTGCAACTTCAGCTAGGGAGGGATTAACTTCAGCATTGATTGATGACAATCTGTTGAGAACACTATGGAAATGTTCAGCCCACCTCTCTAGGATCATGTCCTTATCACTAATCAATGTGACTCCATCAGCACTGAGTAATTGAGATGCACCATAGATCTTTGGCCCATAAATAGCCTTCAGGGCATTATAAAAGTGCTTTGGATTGTTGCTATCAGCATAAAACTGAATTTCATCCACTTTTTTACTGAGCCAAGAATCCTGCTTCTCTCCAAGTTTTGCTTGTACTTTACTTTTGGTGGAATTAAATGCTGCCTTCTTAGAGATGGATGAACTATCCTGCTGGTAAACCCAGTGGAGTTCTTGTTTTTCATTTAGCGGCTTCTGAATTTCCCCTTCATTTTCATCAAACCAGTCTTGATGTTTGTGAGTATTCTGACCCAGAAGAGCAAGTACAGCACTATATACCAGATCTCTGAAAGCTGCCCACTCCTTTTCTGCTCCACTGTTGCCAACTGTGTGTTGGCTCAACTTTCCCTCCAAGTTAGCAACAAACTGTTCCCTCTCAGAGAAGAGCTCTAATCTGTTGACATTAATTCTTCTGGTAGTTATTTTGCCTTGGAGCCCCTGCTTTTGTTGAATGTGAATATTTAGCTTGGAGAGGATAAGTCTATGATCAGTTCAGCACTCTGCACCACACATTGCCTTTGTCACTCTCACATCCTGTCTGTCTCTTCTCCTTACAATCACATAGTCTGTTTAAATGCCAATGTTTGCTACAAAGGTGCATCCCTGAAGTTTTATTGCATTTAGGTAAACAGAAGACCGTTTTGCTTTTTAGTATGATGTTTTCAGCCGTGTTGTCAAATGCCTTCAATGAGGATGAACATGGCATCGTGGTCAGCTACGTCACTGACGGTAGATTCTTCAACTTGAAAAGGCTATAAGCCAAGACCGAAGTGGAGGGAGTGTTGGTTCATGATTTTCTGTTTGCAGATTATGGTGCATCCTCTGAAACTGAGATGCAACAAAGTATGGATTGATTTTCTGCTACTTGTGCTAATTTTGGCCCAACAATTAACACCAAGAAAACACAGGTGCTCTCCATCAGCCACCACCACACCATCCACACATGGAACCATTGGTTACAGCAAATGGAGAAATTTTGAATGCCGTAGATACGTTCACTTACCTTAGTAGTGTACTTTCCGAGGATGTACACACTGATAGTAAGGTTGACGCTCACATTGCCAAAACTAGCTCATGTTTGGGAGAGTGTGGGAGAAAAGAAGAATTCGATGGACTTGTACCAAGCTGAAAGTCTGCAGAGCTGTTGTGCCACCAGGAAACGGAATCGCCTCCATCTGAATCATCTTAGGAAGATGCTGAAGATCACCTGGCAGTGTGAGATACCAGACACTGAGGTCCTTTCTTGAACTAAACTGCCAAGCATTCAAACTCTGCTTCAGAGAGTGTGACTCCAATGGATTGGCCACATTATTCACATGCAAAACACATGCTTACCAAAAAGACTGTTTTATGGAGAACTCGCATGGGGTAGGCATTCACATGGTGTCAGAAGAAGCGATACAAGGACACTCTCTCATGGAGTTTGCAATTGATTGTGTGACATGAGAGACACTGGCACAGGACTGCCCAGCATGGCGTGCCCACTTCAGAGAAGGTGCTGTGCTCTACGAGCAAAGTAGAATTGAAGTAGCTCAAAAGAAACACAAGATGTGCAAATTTAGAGAATCTATCCCAAATGTTCACATGGACTATTTGTGCCTGACCTGTGGTAGAGCATTCTGAGCTTGTATTCGTCAGATTAGTCACGGTTGGACACATGTAACTTGATTCTAGCATAGTTTTGGTCCTCTTTAAGAATGAAGGATAACAACCAACCAACCAAAGAAATACACTTTATAGCCAACTTTTTGGATCCTATCAGCTCTGTAAAGAGAGGAATAATATCTGTTGTTCTAACTTCCCAAGATCTTAATCTCATCAGATACTACTACTGGAGGAAAACATTTATGATTAACTAATTTATGTTTCTTTGAACTTCTTTTGCTTTTAGAAGTCTTACTTTGGGTGCAATATAAATTTTGTTTAACTTTTTTTTTATTATAGCATTGCCATTAGCTTGTGGTTGTAGTGTCTTTCTAGAATCTATATTAATTTTTAAGTTATATCAATGAATTCAATATGCTTGGGAAATTTGTATACATTCATACATTCCAGCATTTTCTGGTTTGCTTGTTATGATAAGGTCAAGTATATTGTTTATTGTTGCTAACATTAGGTTTGAGTAGTTTGTAATTTCAGAGGATAACAGTAAAATTAATTTATGCTTATTTGCTAATTTTTCTCATTAACTTGCATGAAGAATGCAGGACTCTTTGTGACAAGGCGACCCAATTTGATTCTTTTTGTTGCTTTTAAAGTTTCATTGAGTGTAACTTTCTCACTTTATGTTTTTCAGCACTCTACTTGTATTCTGAGCAAGAAAAGATACATTTCTTTGATTCTCACTTGAGTCCTTTAGCTAGTGTTTTACCTAGTGCTTATAACTTGATTTCAGACATGTCAGTGTGTATAAGATAGTATGTTACAGATCTCAAATTCAGCCTTTTCTTTTTACAGAAGAGGAAATTCAGACCCAGAAAGGGGATTTGTTCATTCAGAGAGTGGCAGAGCTGTGATTTGTTGTTATTGTTTGCCCTTCCTTCTCGAAGAGGATCATGAGATGAGGGAGGTGATGCCATGACATGCATGAATTGGATTTAAGTGAGGGAGGGCTGTGTAAAGTTACCAGCCTCACTTTCTCCTCCAGAGCCATCTGGGTCCAGTGGTAAGATATAGATCAGAACAACTGGAGATGGCTCTGGATGCAGTGGGAGACTGTGGCCTTTTTTTAAAAAATTTTTTTCAATTAATTAATTAATTAAATTATTTTTGACCGTGACATTTTTTAAGCTAAGGTCTTTAATGGGTCTCAGTTTGACTGACGCAACACCCATTCAGTTATTAAGGCTAGGTTCAAAATGAGGCAGAGAATAGACTCTTTTACCTAGTCAAAAAAACAAACAAACGAAAAGACAGTCTGGGTGGGGAAGACCCTCAGGATTTCTGACCCAAACAGAAATAATTGCTGTTTACGTTCACTCTGAGCCAGTTGGGGTCCAATCAATGACCAAGTCGGGTTTGGCCTAGAATTTAAACCCATGCTATAACTCAAACTGCAGTGCTCTTTATTCTACACCATGGTGCCCTCAGAACAAATAGAACTATGTCACAGACATGCCAACCTATTTTTCTACCACCAAAGAAAAAATGTTGTACTTGGTATACTGCTGTACTGTCAGATACAACAGTTGTCCTGCAGTTGGTGAAATACCCTTTTAGTAAAACAACCTCTTTTATGAAACAGTTTGGTGGAGGAGGGGAATAGATTATTTTTCTGAATTATAGTGTAGTTTAAAAGATGCAGTTTTATTTCATTCAGGTATTAAGAGAAACCAAGCTGAACCAAAGACTGACTAGCAGTAGTCTGGTAGAGACCTACTTTAATGACAAGATCAGAATAATTTTTAGTTACATAACAGTGCTATTGCTAAGGTGCTGAATAAGATTCTGTTAAATTTCTTATATCTTTTCTTTCTCTCAGTCTTATTTATATTCTCAATTTGCTCAATAAATCCTTTCCCCCACCTTGGGTAATTCAAAGGTAAGTATTAGTCCAGACCTTTTTGCATTATTGTTAATTCTGAATTTGTGAAATTCCAAATAATTGAGTATATGCTGCTCTATCCCAAAAACATTTATGATATTATTTTTAATAATCAGTTCTTACAGACAATCAGGATTTTGCCCTTGCTGACCAAATACATGTCCAACATCCAGTTTCATTAGCTTGTTTTAATTAGAAGACAATATAGTGTCTTTTAACATCCTCATGGTTTCCTTCTTTTTTTGCTTTAGGGAGTTTATTTTAGGTGAAAAGTTATGAGTTTAGCCACAATTACTCTGAGTCCCCAGTTAGGAGAATCCCTAGCATTTAGAGAGAGGTTGCACAATTTAATTTACTGGAAACATTTAGGTAACAAAAGAGAATTACATTTTAGTGTTGGTAGATAGACATGTACCATGAGGTGAAGTTACAGAAAGAGCCCACCTTTACTCAGGTCTTCATTCATCCAGGGTCTTCTGAGATGAAATGAGATACTCGGTGGAGTTGATGATCCTCAAGATATCTTTCTTCTTTGTTAGAGATCAATCCTGTATTTGCTCCTCTAGGGTGTATTGGAATGCCATTCTTGTTCTAATCTTTTTCATAAATGCTAGTTTGGAATTTATAGACAACCTCAGGGGACATGGCTAAGTTTCTTCAGCCTATTCAAACACCATTCTTGTATAGTATCACTACAGGACTTTTCCACCCTTAGTCTGAGGCCTTTAATTGAGACTGATTATTTTTATTGAGGTAGTGATACAGTTTTAGGGGTATAGGGACTCCAAAACTATTGAGGTACAAGATGGAGTCATCTGGAAAGAATTCGCGTACCCAAGTAGTTTGCCAGTCAAATGGCAAAAGTTTATTGTAACACTATATAGTGGGCAAGGGTTCTTAGAGAACCTGCAACCTAAAAGGGGTGCAATTGTAGTTTATATAGGAAAAATCATAGTAAAGTATGTGCCAAATATGTTAATTAGGTATTTCAGAGCGGGATTAGGAAGTGGTTAGGCAGTGGTCAATTCTTAAATTTAAGTTCTTAAAACCATCTACTTTGCAGATGGTTTACTCAAGAGTTCATGGCGGGGGTGGGGAGGGTGTCATTGAAAGATATGGCTTTTAGACCTGCAATGTCACTAAGTCAACTAATGGTTAGGTCTATCCTGTCTGTTACCAGTAGTCATCTGGAAAGAATTCTTGGACTCTAGCAGCCTTCTAGTCAAGTGGCAAAAAGTTTATTATAACTCTAATAAAGTGGGTGAAGCTCTTTAGGGAACTCAAAACTTAATGGGGGCGATGCTAAAGCTTACATAGAAAAAGTTCAGGGGGTAGCTAGGTGACACAGTGGATAGAGTACCAGCCCTAGAGTCAGGAGGACCTGAGTTAGAATGTGGCCTCAGACACATGATACTCACTAGCTGTGTGACCCTGGGCAAGTCACTTAACCCCAATTGCCTGCCCCCCCACCAAAAAAAGAAAAGAAAAAAAGAAAAAGTTCAGTGAGTGGTGTACCAAATATGCTAATTGAGTCGTGACATACAGTTTCTGTGTCCTGGGCACAGTTGTCGGACACATTCACTACTGGAAATGGGGGGGGAGAGGGGAGGGCAGGGGGAAGGCTTCTAAGGGGTATGTTTTTGGTTTGCTACTTCTGTAACAAGATAGCTTGGGGAATTGATATCTATAGCTTGACCTCTGGATTGTATACAGTAACTGTGAGAATCAGTACATGATAATTCTGCTGGTATAAGATAGTCCTATTTATACAAGGGAAATTCTACAGAGGTCAGCTTGTTCTTGTAACAGGGAGAAATAGTTTGCCTCTCTGGGGCCCACTCATAAGTTATTGCCAGAGATAGGGTCTTTGGGCTGCGGAGAGATGTCCTAGGGCTGGGGTCCAAGCATAAGCACTCCATCATTAGGATTGAGTAAATCAATCACTCCACCCTTAAAATTGTATGGAATGAATAATCAGATTTGTTGATCAGTCTATCAACAAGCATTTATTGTCTATAATATTCCAGGAACAGGACTTCTTGCTGAGGTTACAAAGACAACAACAAAAGTCCTTGTCCTTAAAGAGTTTCCATTCTATTAGGGTAATAACACCAAAAAAGTAGTATAAACACAATATATACAAAATAAATATAATGCAAAAAAAAAGTGGAAGGGGGAAGGCACTTAGCAGCTATATGCACTGGAAAGTCTTCATATTGATCTCCTTTAAGGAGAGTTTTGAAGGAAACAAAGGATTCTAACAAGGTAAAGGTGAAACACAAATGTGCAAAAATTGTCATGTGTGAGAAACAACAATTAGGCCAGATTGTCTGGATGTCAAATATGGGAAGGAAGAGTAATAGTAAAGTAGTTGGAAAGGTAAATTGGGGCTAGGTTATGAAATGCTTAAATGTTAAACAGAAGAGTTTATACTAGATTCTAGAGACAAGAGGGAATCATTGCAGTTTATTGAGTAGAGGAGTGATATGATTAGCTCACTGTATGGAAGAGGAATAGAAAGGAGAGATACTTAGAGCAGTTAGGAGACTATTGTAGTTCAGGCAACAAGTGATGAGGACCTAGACTGGGTGGACAGCCATGTGTGTAGAGAGGAGAAAAACGTGAGATATTGTGGAGGTGAAAATAACAAGATTTGGCAACTGACAGGTTATATCGAGTAAAGAAAGGTGAGAAGTCAGAAATAATGCCGAGGTTGTAAACCTGTATGCTTTGAAGGATCACGGTTTCCTTGACAGAATCAGGGAAATTTGAAGAGTGGCAATTAGGTTTTGAGGGAAAGAATGAGTCTAGTTTCAGATGCTTATGGGACTTCCAGTAGAAAAATCTAGTAGAGAGTTTGAGATATGATTGGTCTCAGGAGAGAGACCTGGGCTATATGTATAGCTTTGTAAGTCATTTGCGTAGAGGTGATAAAGAAACCCACATGAACTCATTATTTCATCAGATGAAAGTGTAGAGGGGAAAATGTAGGACAGAACCTTGGGTACAACCACTGTTATGGGGTATAATATGGAATATGAACTTGTAAAGGAGATTGAAAAGGAGTGGTCAGACAGGTAGGAGGAGAAGCAGGAGAGAACAGTATTATGAGAACCCAAAGAATGGAGAATATCTAAGAAGAAGAGGCTGATCGACAGTTTCAGATGCTTCAGAGAGGTCAAGAGGGATGAGGATTGAGAAAAGATGGTTAGATTTAACAGTTTAAAAAATCAATGGTAACTTTGGGGAGACAGCAGTTTCATTTGGAAGAAGTGATTATTCAGACCCTATATTTGATTAACTTTTTGAAAAAAAAAATAAACTTTCATTGATGTCTTCTGTTTCTTATTATCATCATTGTTATCTTCAGCATCCCTTCCCCTATGCTTCCCAGAGAGCCATCCAGTATTACAAATAGTATTTTTTAGAGAGGAAAAAGAAATCAGTACAATTGATCAATACGAAAAACCTGTGCAATGTGTAATACCTGTGGACCTCCTACCACCACGAAGGAGTGGATTGGGAATATCCTTTCATGTCTCTTCATTTGAATCCTATTTGATCTTTATAATTTTGTAACGTTCACTTTTAATTTTTTGATATTAGTTTTTTACATTGTTGCATTTATGTTACCTATTATTTTCTTGGTTTTGCTTACTTCACTCTATATTAATTCATAGAGATATTTCCATGCTCCTCTTCATCATATTTTGTGTGTATATTCATCACACACATCATTTCTTATGACACAATAAATATTCTATTACATTCACAATTTGTTTAGGCATTCCCCCATTTATGGGCATCTTCTTAGATTCCACTTTTTTGCTATCACAAAAAATGCTGCTATAAATATTTTGTGAACATGGGGATTTTCTTCTTTATCAATGGCTTGCTTGGGGTATAAGCCCAGTAATAGAATATGTGGGTCAAAGGGTATGAGCATTTTAGTCATTTGCTTTCCAAAATGGTTTTATAGCTTTTTATAGCTCCACCAGTTGTGCATTAGTGTGCCTACAATTCCATAATCATCCTCTCCCACATTGAACATTGCCATTTTTTGTCATTTTTGCCAATTACCAGGGCATGAGGTTTTGATCAGTATTATTTTGATGTGCAATTCTCTTATTGTTAGTGATTTGGAGCATTTTTTCATGTGTTGTGAATATTTTGCAATTCTTTTGAGAACTGTTTATTCATATCCTTTGATCATTGTTTTAATGCCTTTTTTCCCCCTTTCCTTTTAATGTATAGTTTACTGGGTAGCAGGATTTATTTGGGGGAGATGTAAAAACAGAAGATATCAAAATATTTTTAAAAATGATCTTGCCGTAGTTCCTCAGCACACAATAGGTAAGGCAGAGGAGGCAATTTAAAGCATTCTGGGGAAGTGGGTTTGAGATGTTAAAAGTAATGGTAGATAATTCATAGGTTGATAGCAAATTATGTCTGTATTGTAACGAATGGTCATGATCACCAAATAACTGCTTTTAAACAATGTGGAAGGTTTTTAGTTAGTCTTTAAAAAAAATCATATCTAAGGAGGGGAATAATAGTTTGGCAGGTCTTCATAATTAAGTAGGTTAATAGTTGATCAAGAACTCCACAGTTAAAAGATGAGCAATTTTCAAAATAAGAAGTATAATCCATCAATAACTTTATTTTTAAATGATTCAAATCACTAATTATAATTACAATATATTAATAGTAAAACAAATTAAAACAATTTTGAGGTTTTACTTCAAACCACTTCAGTTGGCAAAGATGGTCAAAGATGGAAATAATGTTAGAGGGGGAGTGGGAAGACAGGTTCACTGATACATTGCTGGAGCTGTAAATTGATCTAACTGATTTGGAAAAAAATTAGAATTATATGAGAAAAATTCATTAAATTGCTTACACCCTTTGACCGAGCAGTCCCACTACTGAAAATATGTAAGTGTTCAGGCAATGAACCAGTAACAGAATGGTCCCATATTACAAAAACATTCATAGAAGCACTTTTTGTAATAGTGAAAAAAACGAAACACCAAAACTAGAAACAAAGTGAGTACCTATTGATTGGGGAAGTTAAATTCTCCTTCCTGTCTTCTCTTTCAACTTGTTTGTTTTTAAATTTCTATTTCTGTCCCTTTTTCTAAAAGAAATTTCTTTTTCTTGTTCTCTTCATTATTTCTTTTCCATTTCTGTCTATTTTAGACTTTTTTCTTTGATTCATAGCCTTTATACTGATTTAATCCTTCTTTAATCTCTCAGTTTTCGTGGAATGAAAGCTTCTGAGGTATCTATTTTGAGTTTCTTCTTCTAAACTGTTTCTATGTCATTGCCTCTTGGCTGCTGGACCCCATTATCTGTTGTGCCTCATTCTTAAAAATTCCAATTCCTACTGGTAATAGGATAGAAATATTGCCCCATTGTAGGAAATTTCATATGTCCCTGATTGTCCGGCTTATTACTTCTTTTTGCCTTCCCCCATGCTCATTTTTCCCTCATTTGCCATGAGATCGCCTCTCTAGGTCCATGCCTTTCCACTCTTCTGGGTGCCAGTTGCCCTTAGGGGTTATGATTTCCCTTTTCCTTGGGGCAAGATGAGTGCTTTCTTTAAGCACTAAGTTCCTGCAGATAATAGCCATTTTATTAGGTCCCCATCTTTTCTTATAGAATATCTTTTTTTCACTTTGGGAATATTCTTCAGTGGGTCCCCCTCCCACCACTTTTCTTTCTTGGTTTTAGTCCTTCTTTGCCTCCTTATTTTACTGTAGGCCCTTTTCTTCCTAAGAGGTTACTGGAAGTCACATCACATTTCCCTCTGTTTACATCTTACCCTTTTCCCCTTTTTGTACCTATTTCCCTCTGTCTACATCTTCCCGTTTTCACCTTTATGCACCTTTCCATTCTGCAGTTTAGAACCACGAAAAATATTGATTCTTCTATAGGTGAGGTGTTGTGAAATTTAGTCCATTATATTTTAAGCCTGTTCTTTTACCCTCATTTCTTCTATTTGACTTCTGCTTTCTCCCTTGTCTCCTTGTATACTTTTAGCAAAACAAAATCTCTTGATAGTCCCTTTGTTGTTATTTTGTAGTTTTTTTGTTTTTTTTTAATAATCTCATAGGTGTCTCCTTTCAAAAAATTTTTTCCCTTGTTTTTCCTGGAGTAATTAATTTTGTTACCAGTGTTTCCCTTGATTGCTATATTTACTTACCTTTCTTTTGTTTCTATTTTCTGGGATGTTTGCGAAGTAGATAATTTGTTCTGGTCTTGTTTTCTTCCTAGGAATGCTTTAAATGCATCTTTTTTTTTTTATTGCACATCAGTTTTTTTCATTCATGGTTAGGTTTGCAGGGTGTGTCGCCTTGCACCTTGAACTTCTTGGTTCTTCAGAACACATTTTATTCCCCTGTATAATTTTTGGCAAGTACAGAATAGTCTTGTGCTATTTGAATTTCCTTTCCTTTATATTTGAAAGTCTTGGTCTTGGCTACTTCTCCCCCCTCCTCCCTTTATTTTCCTTATCACTCACTTCCTGACTCTGTCCCCTCTGATTGTAGTTTCCCTGGGAACTGGATCTCAAAGTGTCTCAGTTTTCTTCCTTAATGGGCAATTCACAGTTCATCAGCCCAGGCCTCTGCCTCAACTGACTTTTGAGTGGTCAGAACTGGCTCCAGCTAGTTACTGTGCTCTTTCCCTTAGGCTTAGTAGAGTGTTGCATCCCCCCTCCCCCGAATACACAGTATCCTGTCCCTTGCTCTCTGTTCCTTAGTTTTTTGACCTAGCACCAGCCATTCAGGACTTGGCAGTACTGGTGCTACAGGTTTCGGCAGGCTTTTGCTCCTGAAAGGCTGTAGCCACATTGGATAGTGTCAGGGCCAGGGCATATTTCCACAGCCTGGAGCAAGGTTCCATGGTGCAGAAAAGAGGGACCATGGTGTAGGGGTGGGTTTTGTTGTAAGTCAGTGTCCCGTCCTTGGATCTGCTACTGCAGCCTTGCTGCCAGTAGCTTGGGAAGTGGAAAAGGAGTGTAGAGTGAACGCTGGGTCAGTGAGTGTCAGTTCATGGTTTGTTTGTTTTTTTTTTCCAACTTTCTTTTGGATTATGAGTGTCCTAGATAATGGAGACAGCTAAAGTTGCTTTATCTTTGGAGCATAATTTCTGTTTTGAAGAGGTTTGAGAGGTCGTGGATCAGACCTCCATCTTGTTGCTCCTATGACCCAGAAATTATTTGACTAGGTTCAAGTATCCTGGATAAATTATTCCTGGATATAAGCCTAGATTTTTTGACTTCCAGAGTATCACATTCCAAGGAATACTACATTCCTGCTCCTTTATAGTAGTGGCTGCTAAATCTTGTGTGATCCTGACTATGGCTTCTTAGTATTTGAATTTTTTCTTTTTGGTTGCTTGAAGTATTTTTTTCTTTACCAGGACTTGGTTGTAATATTTTTGGGAGTTTTCATTTTGAGGTTTTTCTTTCAAGAGGTGAATGGTGGATCTTTTGATTTCTAGTTTGCCTTGTGGTTTTAAGATATCTGGGCAGTTTTTGTTTAAGATATGTTGAAATATTATGTCCAGGGTTTTTCATCGTCTTCTTCTTCGTGGTTTTGAGGTAATCTAATGATTTTTAACTTTTTCTCCTTGATCTGTTTTCCAGGTCAGTTGTTTTTGCCGTGAGATATTTCACTTTTCTTCCTTTTTTCCATTTAATCTCTTGACTTTGTCTTAATATTTTTTGATTTCTCCTGGAGTCATTAGCTTCTATTTGATCTGTTCTGATTTTCAGATGGTTATTAACTTGCATGAGTTTTTTTGTACCTATTGTTCCAAACTGTTAATTCTCTTATCATATTTTTCTTCCGTTGCTCTCATCCCTTTTCCCACTTTTTTCTTCTACAGCTCTCATTTGATTTTTAAAATCTTGTTTTAAAAGCTCTTTTTAAAACTCTTCATTAGCTTTTCAGGAATTCTGGTTGGATGCTCAAGATGCATTTTTCTTTGAGGCTTTGCTTGTACCTATTTTCCAAGTTATTCTCTTCTGGGTTGTCTTGAGCTTCCCCTCTTGTCATAATAGCTCTTTATGGTGCATTTCTTTTTCTTTTTCTTTTTTTGCTCATTCTTCCAGCCTGCTTCTTGACTTTGACCTTCGTATTAAGACTGGATTCTTTATATTTCTCTGTGTAATGTATGGGCTGAGCCTTTGTCTTCTTGATTCTTTCTACTGTTTTCTTTGAGAATTGAATATTCTGTTACTTCAGGATCTCAGAGACAGCTCAGGTTGGTGATCCACAAAATTTCAATGCTCCCAAAGTGATGCGATCTGGGATGATCTGCTTACTGCCTTCCTGATTTGAGCTCCATGAGTTTTTGACTCAGATTCGGATCTGAACAAAACCTCTATTAACTTGTCCTCAATTGGAAGTTTTAGTAAATTACTGTTTGACTCAGGCACTATTAGCCCACTGGGAATTTCTGTTGGTTCAGAATGACCAAAAACTGCAGACACTCCTTTGGTTTGGGATTCCTGCCCTGGTTATTCCTCTGGGAGTTTTAGCCTGGGCTAGATGCTTTAACTGAGTCCTTGCTCTGCTTCTGAGATCAGAGATTAGCTGCTTTTTGCTTCTGAACTTGTTTCTTGCTCAGAACACTGCTACATTCTCAACAGTTTTTCTTCATCACTCCTGGAAACATATTCTCTCTTTAGTCAGCCCTGGGTTTGTGACTTGGGACTGGATAGGGAATGACAGAACTTCCAGGTATCACCCATTTCTGTACCCTGCACTAATTCAGGGATACCCTGGGACCTCTTGCTGTTCTTGTACTTTCTGCTGTGGTGCCCAGTCTTGGCCCTGTTTCTGTCTCTGGGTGTTGAAATGCTCTGTGCATGTTTTGCTTCTGGACAGAAACCATCTCTCCTGTTCACAGACTTCTCTGTCTCCCTAAGCTGACCTGGGAAGGAAAAAATGACTCATGATTATTTTTTTTTCTTGGATTACCTGATAAGAATTCTCTAGTCTTCTAGATTTATGTAGAGGAGATGTGGCTGGAGAGTCAAACTGTACTTCTTCCTGCTATTCAGACATCTTGACTCTTCCTCTTAGGTGTCACATCTAACCACTATTTTTCTTGGAGTTTGCAGTGTAAAGTTTTTTTCCCCCTTTCTTTCTGGAGGTGACCTATGGATTCTTTTAATTGGTACTTTGTTTTCTGTGTTCAGAAGTTCTGGGCAGTTTTCTTGTGTTGTTTCTTGGATTATGATGTTCAGCTTTTTTGCTTGATATGTTCTTCTGGGAGTCTGATAATTCTTAGATTATCTCTCTGTATCCTGTCTTTGATATCAGTATGTTTTGTCTGTATAACAATTGTGTTTTCTTTTTAATGTTATTGATATTGCTTCTCTTCTTGCAGCTTGTCCTTTATTTTTGTGTATTTGTACTCCCAATCATTTGTTCTTCTTTTGTATCTTTGATGAAGATTTCCATTATAGATTCCAGTTTTTCTATTCTGCAAATTATTATTGCAGTATAAGCCGTAAGTTCTGCTTTCACAGTTCTTACCTTTCTCTTGAAGTATTTGGGAACATCTTGCGGTGGTTCCGTAGTCTGTTGGGAATCATCCATAGGGGTTTCTCCCTTATTAGATGTTGATTTGTCTTCACTTTCTTGCACTATTTATTTGTAGGTGTCTGGACTCAGATGATCTGGAAGCCATATTTCCTTCTGTTATTAATATCTTCCCTATTGTTTTATTTGCTTGTGTGCAGAGTCTTTAACGGAATTTCCTTCCTTATGAGATCTTTGGTAATTTCATTCTTTTCTCCCTTATGTTCCAATATTGCTTGTTTTCTGACTCCTTCCCTTTGGTGGCCAATTTCCTGGGACAGTACATCAAAGCTATCTCAGCCTCTTCCCACGCAAGGCAATTCACATTTCACTGGCTTCAGTCTCTGTCCCAACTGATTTCTGGGTGGAGGCAGGACTGGCCTCAGCTGGATACCAGTCCCCTTTGCTTCAGAGCTGGTCAAACCTCAAACAAGCTTCATTCTATTTCATTGCCCTGTGTTCTTCAACTCCCTGCATAATTACTGCTTTGCTACTGAATGTTGTCATACTGCTGTTCTAGCCAGAGTAAGCTTCTGGTTTTTGGTTTTCCACACAGGGAGGTAGGGACAGAGTTTAATTGTTGTAAGCTCTGCCTAGGTCAGCTTGTGCAGCCCTTCCAGAGATGGGTAACTGGTATGGAAGAAGGTGCTGATTGAGTGAATGAGTTTGCAAGTAGGGATTAGTTTATCTGGTTGTTACCTTATCAGGCTTCTTGGTGTCTTAGACCAGTGGTATCAGACTCAAATAGAAATGGGGCCTACTAAATCATACATAAGGCTCCCATTCTATTTTTATTTATTCTGTTAAATATTTTCCAATTATATTTTAATCTGGTTTTGGAATTTTGTGTGCTGCATGTTGAAATTGCTTTATGTCTTGTGCATATTTCCTATTTTGGAGATATTTGCAGTGTCTGAGAAAAAGTGTATAATCCTCCATCTCATTGGTTCTGTGACCAATATCAATAAAGATCAGAAATTGTAAAATAAATGTAGTGGGAAATAATAGTTTAGCAACTTATCAGAATATTTGCATTAACTGTGCTGGTTTTGTTTCTAGTAGGACGATAGAAAAACTGCTTGTCAGTAGAATTACATAAAAAGAGTCACAAGCATTGGATGCCATTGGCATTGTAAGCTTTTTTTTTTCTTGCAGGGAAAAAATAGGTGCAGCAAATAATTGGATTAATTCATCTACTTATATTTGGCAGAATGAAAACCAAGTGGGTGCAGGTCATCGCCTACTCCAAGTTTCCCAGGGTTTGGGAAAAACCTCACTCCAGGAGTTTCAGAATGTGAAGGAATTGGAACGTGTGGCACGTGTTGGTGCTCACTAAGGAATGTGACCCCTCTTGCATTCCTTAGACGCATACCAAATACCCATGGCCCCACTTTGTTCTCATAGTCATGCTTTAGAACCACAGCAACCTGCATGGCCATAACATGGAAAATGATTGTTATTGTGATAGAATAGACACTTTGCTTGTTTCCCAAGTAGGGTGTAATTGTTGAGTTTCTGAGTAGGCCCTGAAGAGAAAAAAACATTTAAATGAGTAGCTAAACCCACAAAGTCTAATAACTAGTTTTGACTGATTATTATAAAGTTTTGAGGGCATTAGGGAGGCAGCATGGTATGGTGGAAAGAAAATTGATTCTAAGACCTAGGTTCAAATCCTACCTCTGTGTTGTCTTAGAAAAATCACAACCTCCTTGAGCCTCAGTTTTCTCATCTGTAAAATGAAGGTGTTAGACTAGAGGACCTCTAAAGTCTCTTTCTGTTCTAGATTTATTATTCTGAGAAAAATCTCTGTGAAGGTTCAGTCAGAATTAGCTCCTTAGAAATATAAATGGTAATGCTGTACTTACAATATAGACAATTTTACTGGCCTACCGTTAGTAAGACATTTACTTTGAGTGGGTTTTCTATTAGGGATGGTGGGTTTTTATCAAACCATTCACATTTTTTCATTCCTTCCTTCTTTCTCTTTTCATTTGTTTTCTTTCCTTTCTTCCCTCTTTCCATCTCTCTGTCCTTCTTTCCTTCTGTCCTTCCCTGCTTCCCTCCTTCTTTTCTTTCTTTTTTGAATTTTTAGTTAACTTTTGCAAGATGACTTTTTGGATTAAGTTATAAGCTATGACCAAAGAAAGCTAAAAGGTCTGTCAAAGGCTTTTAACTCATAGACCAATGATACTCATAGTTCTGTGATGAACCTTATCATTGACCAGAGGAGCTCCTTGACGCTTGTCTTGTGGAGTCTAGCATAAGAGAAGAGCCATTTATCTGAAGAACAGTGACCTGAGTATCCCCGCCACAGTCTTAGAGCGCTGTGCCCTGACTGAGTGAGCTAGCCACAGACTTCCAAAATAAAGTAGAAGCAAAAATGAACAATTAAAAAAAAAAACCTCAGAAACACTTTTCTTTGGACAATTTAAGGGAGTTTTTCAAATTAAAGACATTGAAATTCATGTACTGAAAGTGATGATCTTATGTTTCAGCAAGTATTTGACTTGAAACTGGGACCAAGCATCCCAAGTTTTATCATATCGCTGTTTCATTCTGTAGTAAATATACTTTGGAGAATCTGCATTTTCTTTTCTTTTCCTTTTTTTTTTTTTTGTTGGGCAGTGGGGGTTAAATGACTTGCCCAGGGTCACACAGCTAGTAAGTGTTGTGTGTCTGAGGCCGGGTTTGAACTCAGGTCCTCCTGAATCCAGGGCCAGTGCTCTATCCACTGTGCCACTTAGCTGCCCCTGCATTTTCTTTAAAAAACAAGAACAAAACATAGGGCCAAAATGGCTCTCAAAGCACCTATTATGTCTGTTCTCCCACCTTCACCCAGGACTGTTTAAATTAATACATGCAGTTGGTTGTCTCTATTACTTTGTAAATATTTCCAAGGAAAGGAATTATCTAGCTTTCCTTGGACAGCTGGGAATACCGTTATATGGTAAGTGAAAGGCCTTATAGAATCATATAATCATAGTACTCTGTTTTTCTGTTTCTTCCATATTGGAAGATTGGACAGGGAAGAACATATTCATTAGGCTCTCAATTGTATTATTACCTAAAATATTGCACATTTGACTAAGCACATAACATTCATGGCAAGGTTTAGCATGTATTGGCTTTTAGCCGCGTCCTTGAGGAGATTAGGAAGGGTAGTTTAGTGAACGGAGCAAAAAGCCTTGGAACTATTATGAGCCATTGGTTCCCTTAGTTGGTCACCTTTGGGTATGTTCACTCCATTCTATTAAAGAAGTGTATAATGATGGGTAGCAAATGCTTAAACAGTCACAGTTATAATGAGAGTAGGCAGATTATGATGCTTTATGCTATTTTTGTCTGACATTAAAATAAGGCACTTACTTGGCTTCTAAATATGATAGCAGACTTTTATTGGGAAAGTCAAATTATCGATCCAGTCATTTTTGCAAATTGATCGGCTTCAATGTTGGGAGGTACTGTTTAGTTTATCCTCTGCAAAACAGAGGTGTCCTTCCCTCCTCCTTATCCCAAAATGTTTTGAATGTTGAAGTAATGGATAGTGCTTCAGGATTCTCACAGAAAGACTTATGTAAATACAGAGAATTTGAAGGCAAAAACGGAATGGTATACTGAAAAGAGCATGATATAGGAGGCAGAGACCTAGTTCTCAGGCCTCCTTTACATCTAGTGATTTAATGATCACATCCTTTAACCTCCTTGCTTCACTTATCTTATCTGCAAAATAATAATAATAATAAATTACTTACACTTAAATATCATTTAAAGATTTGCAAATTTTTTACAATATAAAAAATATTTATTAAGTACCTCTAATGTTCAGTGCTGTGCTAGATGCCAAAGAAGATAACAAACTTTAGCTAAGCATGGTAGCTGCTTTCAAGGAACTTAGTTTAGAAGGGGAATAAGATAACACAGATAGCTATAATGCCCAATGTTAAGTAGGTTCATTAAATAATTTTGAAACAAAATAATATGTTAAATTGAAGAATAACTTTATTTCAAAATAATCCCAAGTAATTTTTTACTTGAATTAAACATAAGGGCCTAGAACAGTTGATCTCTTGCAGTCCCTCCCATCCCTAAAAACTATAATCTTCAAGTTAACTAGGGTGCAACAGAAAGAGCACTGAAATTAGAGACATAAGAACTGGCCTCTAATCTTGGCTTTGTCATTTATTAGTTGTGTAATGGTGAGAAAATAATCTAGAATCATAGAATGTTAGAACTGAAAAGGACTTTAAAGGATCACCAGGTCAGTGTTATAAGCAGTATTCAAATGGATCTTATCAGTATTGGTATTCCTTCCAAAGATGAAGATCACAACCCGCTTATGACTGCCCATCCTGTGTGTTTCTTGTCTTTGCCTTCCATAAGTCACTACTTGGGCTTTTCCTCACTTTTCCTGACATCACAAGGATTAAATACTAGTGGAACATGGGAACTATCCATTGGCTATCCATCTGTTAACTCTGGTTCTTTCCATGTGACCATCCCATCACTTTTTGCTTATACATATCTTGATGACATACTTTTAGTCCTGTTTTCCGTTGTAATACTTGTTTTTCATAGAATTTCTCCACTTTTTTATCCTTTGCAACACTTGTTGATGAATTAAACAGCAACTGTTTTTATAATGGTCATTTTGCAATCATTTATGGACACTGTAACATGAGAAGACTAAATGTCAATCAGTCATTCCTTTAGCATCTATTAAGCTCCTGTTATGTTCCAGGTATTGCACTAAGCAATGGGTAAAAAGAAAGCCAAAACCAAACCAAAGTGAAAAAGTAGTCTTGCTGTCAAGCAGCTCACAGTCTAAGAGGGAGACAACATGCAAACAACTGTGTATAAACTATTATATATACAGAATAAATTGGGATATATGCAGGTTAAATCTCAGAGGAAAGACACTAAAATCAAGGAGGCCTGGGAAAAGCTTTTTGTAGAAGATGAAACTTTAGCTAAAACTTGAATAAAGCCCGGGAAGTAATATAATATTATTACTTAGTATAGTGTAGTCAAAGCTGTGGTTTTTCTACTCGAAGTGTATGTCTGTTAGAGCTGGACTATAAGGAAAACTTAGCACCACAGAATTAATGCTTTTAAATTGTGGTGCTGAAGAAAACTTTTGAGAGCCCCTTGGATAGCAAGGAGGTCAAATCAGTTAGTACTTAAAGAAATTAATTCAGGCTGTTTGCTGAAATTATTTAAGCTGAAGCTTAAATACTTTGACCACATAATGAGGAGACAGGACTCATTGAAAAAGACCCCGATGCTGGGAAGGGTTGAAGGCAAAAGGAGAAGGGGAAAGCAGAGAATGGAAAGGATAGATCGTGTCATGGAAGCAATAAATACTTGGACAGACTTCAGGAGATAGTGGAGGATAGAAGGGCCTGGTGTGCTATGGTCCATGGATCACAACTGAACAACAGAAGGGAAGTAAGCGGTAGAGTTCTAGGCATGGTGGACAGCTGGTGAAAATGCCTTGAATTAGGAGATTGAGTATTTAGCGTGAAGAACAGCAAAGAGACTATTGTTACTGGATTGCAGGGTACCTGGAGGATGGGGTAAGGTGTAAGAAGACTAGAAAGGTAGGAAGGGGACAGATTATGAAAGTTTTAAAAATCCAAACAGAGGATTTTATATTTGATCCTGGAGACAATAGGAGCCACAGGTGTTTAGTGTGTGTGTGTGTGTGTGTGTGTGTGTGTGTGTGTGTGTCTGTGTGTGTGTCTGTGTCTGTGTGCATGGCGGGGAAGGAGTGGAGAGAGACATGGTCAGATCTGTGCTTTAGGATGATCACTATGGAGGCTCAGTGGAGGACAAAGTAGAGTGGGGAGAAAACTGAGTCAGGAAGACCAGCCAAAAAGCTATTGTAATAGTCCAGGTATGACATGATGAGTACCTGCACCAGTGTGGTAGCAGTATGATTGGAGAGAAGGAGATGTTTGTGAGGTATGAGACAAAGGTAGAAATAATAGGGCTTATCCTATGGATATCCTATTAGATGTGGAGGGTGATGTAGAGCGAGGGGATCAAGGATGATGCTTAGGTTTGGAGACTGGGTGACTGTGAGGATGGTGGTACTCTTGACAATAATAGGGAAGTTAGGAAGAGGAGAGGATTTGGGGAGGAAAAATAATGAGTTCCGTTTTGAACAGATTGAGTGTCAGATGTCTGTAGAACATTTAGTTCCTGGATTGATTTACATGTCTTTGGATGCAGTATAGGACCAACTCAGCAAAGTCCTTTCTTTGCCTCTTCACTGACAACCTGTGAGTGATCTTTTCATTTAGTTATAGCTTCCTTCTTGTATTAAAAGCAAGAATGTCAAGATTGGTGACAATTTAGTTCCTCCAGTAGTGTGTCTGCTCATTGGTCATTGGACAAGAACCTCATGTGTAGAGTGCCAACAGCTAAGTTAAATTTTATAGACAGGCCAAAGGAAAAAAAAAAACAACCCTCTGATCCTTAGCACTCATTGCTCCATTTTCTTCACTTTACCACCGTCAGTGCAGAAACATAGGGTGTAGGTTGCCTATGAGTATTGAGAAGGGGACAAATGTTTTTGCCGTAACCAAAGAATTTATCGCAAGTGTCTAGTCTGCTGATGATAGTCTCTGTTTTCAGGTAGGCTGTTCCTCAGAAAGCAGACTCATTCTGTTGGAGGAGCCATAGTAGAAGCTTTTCCAGCATGGTAAAATCTTCCAGAGCTTATGCTCAGCTGACATTGCCTTTAAAAACTCAGGGTCCCCTTCATCTCAGAATGAGGTCAGGAGCAGTACTTTGTGGACAGTTCAGTTAAACAGACATTTATTAAGTGCCACCTGTGTGCATTGGACTGAGATAGCTCCTGGGAATACGAAAAAAAAGTAACACATTTCCTGCCTTCAGGGATCCTACTTGTTAAAAAATGGTGAAATGAGACCTAAGAAATGAATTGACTTTGTCCAGGGTCACACACAAGTTAGGAGCGGAGAACATGTTCTATGTAAGTTACTGCTGGGGGTTGGGGATGGGGGGTGGTGGTGGAGAGTATTCCTCTCTTATCCTAAAATCACTAAAGATTTGATACTAGTAGAGCACAAATACTAAGTGGCCTTACTTCAGGCTACTCAGCTGTTTTACTACTATAATGTGCTGATTCTTGAAGGGTATCTCATCCCCTCTTGGAGCCTCACACTTTCCTTAAAGGTAAAATAGAGAGAATTAATTACACCACCTACTTCAGAGGGTCCTTTTGAGACTCAAATGAGAGAATTTATGGATACTTAAGGGAGGGAGAAGGGAACAGGCATTTATTAATCGCCTACAGTGTGCCAGGCACTATTCTAAGTGCTTTACAAATATTATCTCATTTAATTCTCACAACAACGTTTATGAGATAGCTGCTATTTCTATTCCCATTTAATAGTAGAGAAACTGAGGCAGACAGAGATTAAGTTACTTGATCAGAATCATCTAGCTAGCTGGTGTCTCAGGTCAAATTTGAACTGATTTCTTTCTCCAGGCCCAGCTTCCTATCTATCCACTGTGCCACCTAGCTGCCACTAGCTGTGAAGCATGCTGTACAAATTAAAGTATTGGTATTATAAAAAGTAATTAGTGGAATGAAATGCTTCATAATCGTTGTTCGTATTGATTGTAAATTGTATTGAGGTAAATAATTAAAAAAATATCTTTGCTGTGAACCACCTGGGTTATTTGCATTTTCCTCTTTCTCAAAGCAAACGTTTTCATTTATCTATTTGCTAATTTTTTATTTCTTTTCAGAAGAATTACTTCAATTTTTTTTTCTCTCCTATCATTTGTTTATAAAGAGACTTAGTAATATTAAGCTTTTCTATAAACACAGGGTAGTGGTGTGATATAGTGAAAATAGGTATGCACCTGGACTCAGGAGAGGTATGTTTGAAACCTGTCCCCAGTACTCAATAGCTATGGGACCTTTGGAAAATCTCTCTGAACCTTAGTTTCCCTTCGCTAAAAGGAAGACAATAATACCTGGCTTACAGGGTTGTGGGAAAAGCATGGAAAGTATACAATTTTAAGGTTTATATTTAAAATTATAATTTTACCACCAGGTGGCGCTTGTTGAAAAAAATGAAAGCGAAAATCACAGGTCAGCAGTGAACATTACATAATGCCTGATTGAACTATGGCAGCTGATTTCTGTGTTTGTTTTGAGTATTGTGGGAAAAGTAAGAAAGTAGGTTGTCATAATTTATAGACTCAAGACCTTGCAAAAATATCACTATAGAGAAATTACTTCTTAGTGATTATGAAAAGTTCAGTGAAAACTGAACTGGTTGAACTTTGAAAAAGTTTATTCTAAATATTTTTCCCTACAGAAGCAAGATATCTCTGCTGATAGTTATGTAGTTAACATACCTTAAAAGCAGGATTTGATATCTGAGATATGTTGCCTGTGAATTACTATAAGATGTTTTTAAATGTTCATTTCAATTTCATTTATGGAGAAGGGGTAAGGTTGGAATTGTGATTCCATTAAGGAGCTCCATATAGAAAGTCCTTCCATTGATGCAAATTAACAGTCATACTGTAAGATTAACTTAAAGTCTTAGAGAATTGCCTGGGCACTGGAAAATTAAATGATTTTCTCACGTTCAATAGGTCAGTTAGGACAGATTTTCCTGTGTCTGAGGTCAGTTCATTATCTGCTACTGCACCCTGTTGTCTCTGCTTATTAGATATAAAATTCATAGCTTTGAGCTGGCACTGTAGGCTAGTTTGAAATAATTTCTATTTAAAAAAACCCAGACCTAAGATTTGTTTTATTGAATCAGTCCTTTGGTCCCTAATTTATAATCTTCCCTCCAAAATTGCTGCTCCAAGGACCTCCTAATTTTTCTATTCACATTAATAGCAGCATCATTGTATCAGTCACTAAGGCCCCAAATCTTGGTCTCATCCTATGATTCCTCTTTTCCATCTGTTCACATATGAGTCAATTAATAAGGATTTGTTAAATACTTTTATTCTAGATACTGTATTAGATGCTAGGAACCACGAAGATAACAACAAAGTAGTGGGTGCTCACAAATTTATATTCTCTTGGGGAAAATGTGTGTTCATCTAAGTAGACATAAAATATAGAGAGAATGAATACAAGGTAATGTCCACGCACTTACAAGGACTTTCAGTTCATGGGATTGGGAAAAGTTTTATGTAGGAAGTGGTACTTGAACTGAACTTTTTTTTTTTGCTTTTTGGTGGGGCAATCAGGGTTAAGTGACTTGCCCAGGGTCACACAGCTAGTAAGTGTGAAGTGTCTGAGGCTGGATTTGAACTCAGGTCCTCCTGACTCCCAAGACCAGAGCTCTATCCAGTACACCACCTAGCTGCCCCTTTGAACTGAATTTTGAAAGATACTAAGGAGTCTCAGGAGGAAAAAGTAAGGAGAGAGAACAATCCAAGCATGGGGGACACAGATGTGTTACTAAGTCCTATCCGTTCTGGCCTCAGTTTTTTCAGTGATTTGCGTCAGAAATGGAGACCTGCATCTTACTTATCTTTATCTTTCACCTGTGTTCATTTCAGAATCTCTTTATAGTAGGTACCTAGTAAAATGTTGAATAAATGTGTTGAATGATTGGCTATTCAGAGGTGGGAGAGATTACTTCTGATTGAGGGGAGGGGACCTAGAAAGGAAGGCTTAGGAAGTGACATTTGATCTAGGCCTTGAAGGATGAGTAAAATTGCAGTTTCAATATGCCTTCACTTGATTTCCTTAGGAGAGGGGGGAAATGTTGCAGTGTAGAGGTGGAAAAGTACAAAGTAAATTAATGGGAGGCTAAAAAAACTAGTTAAGGTTAGCACTGAGTTTATTTAGGGAAGAAATAGGAACTATGTTGGAAAGGTAGGTTAAGAGCCACATTGTGGGAAACTTTGAATACTATACTAAGGATTTTTAGGTTTTATTAAGTAGGCAGTGGTTAGTTTTTTGGATGGGGAGAATACCTGCTCAAAGCAGTATTTTATGCAACTATGCAAAATGTTTTTGCAGATGAGGAAGATAGGAAAGGGATAGCCTGCAGGCAAGGAGACCTGTTAGGAGGAAATTGTTGCAGTTGCGCAGAGGTGGGATGAGGACTCAGACTACTTTGTTGTGGAAATGGAGAGGATGGAGCTTGGGAAAGGAGAATGAACATCTTCAGATTTATCTAAATGCTTTGGAGCTATTCATATTTTTGGCTTCTACCACTATTGGAATTTTTCTTAAATGAAGGTGTGTTGCAACCTCATAAGGGTCTGGGATGACATCGGAGTGGAAGAATGCCAATTCCAGATATATAAATGGGAAAATCTTGCCTCATGCTTTTCCTAGGCATGTCCCTTGTACTTCCTCTCAAACTTTTGTAATTTGCTGTAATGTTGAGGAGAAAAATCAGTGCTGTGAAACTACAGACAGCTGTTTGATGGTGATGACAGTGGCTGTTGGAGATGAACCACGGTCTTCTCTTTTGTGTCTTTGTAGAGTGGGAGTCATAACATGACTTCAGTGGATACGGAGGTCATGAAATGAAAAAGCTTGCAAGTCACTAATCTAGAGGTTTGTTTTCTTTTTCATACAGAAAGTAATCTTCTCCAGGTTCCTCAAAATATAGTGAGTCTCTAGACACTGGATTTTTTTTTTTTTGGCAAGGTAATTGGGGTTAAGTGACTTGCCTAGGGTCACACAGCTAGTAAGTCTTATGTGTCTGAGGCCAGATTTGAACTCAGGTCTTCTTGACTCCAGGGCCAGTTCTCTAGCCACTAGCTGTTCCTAGACTCTGGATTTTGATGCAATTTGCCTAAAAGGTGAGGGGAAATATCTTTTGCAGAACATTTCTCCAAACCTTACTACTTTCACCAGCCAGCAAATACTGTATCTTTCTCCACAGCTGCATTTGACTCTCTTTTGTTCCTCTACAAGAGAACATAGATACAAACCGACAGCCATCATTCTTTCTAAATGCAAAAAGCTAATGTAAAGGCAAATCTTTAAATTTCTTTTTGATAGACTTCCTGGTTTTCTTTTTGTTCCTGATATAACACCCTCCTGCTTATATTCCTAATGTAGATACTTAATGTTAGTTGAGTTCTAGTTCATAGAATATCTGAACTGGAAGGATCTTTCAAATCATCTAGTAGGATATAAATTTCTTGCTCAAAATGACACATTTCATTAGTGGCAAAGCTGGACTTGAGTCAGATCTTCTGACTCCCAAGTCCATTTTTACACTTTGTTTCAACCTTCCATTTCCTTTCCCTGTAGTTAAATTCCAGAAGTTTATGCCTAGGTGCCAATAGCTGTAGCCCTTACATTATAAATCTCTAAAAAGGATCACGTTGAGATGCATGCCTTAATTCAGACTTTCCCTTTAGCTCTTTGTTATTTCTTAAGTGTACCAGAGGAAGGGATTCATGGAAACTAATTAAATTCCATCCTTTATAATCCCTTCATCGTAATTACTCCCAACTTGAAGTAGCACTGTGTTCTCTTGGTATTGTATTTGTTGTCTCTTGTCACATAGTGAGTGTGAGTAATAGCTAACAGATTAAATTTGCTCTGATAATTGCTATCTTTGAAATGTCAAGAGAATGTGAGAAAGTCCCACAGCACAGATCTAGATCCAGTGCAGTGTTGTAGTCCTTAAATACCAAAGTTCTGGTTAGTTTAATTCCCTTAGGAGTGGAGTAGAGTAAGTCAATACCTTTTTGTTTCAGCCTTTTTAGTTAAAAATTTTCCTAAATGTATTATTTCACTTTTTTTTGCTTTAATAAAAAGTATAATTTAATCTTTTTTTTTTAATGGTTGAGTAGCATGCTCAATCTGGAGTAAGAGGACTTGGATTTCAAACTCCCTGGGCCTCAGTTTCCCATCTGTAAAATTCAGTGTTGAATTAAATGATCCCTTAGTTTCCTTCATACTCTGAATTTAAGATCCTATGATTATTAGGTTGGGGAAGAGGAGAAACATCTAGTTAATTGAATAATCAGTTTTGAAATATTGTCAAATATCAAGAGAGATCCTATATCCTTAAAATCTGATATCACAATAGGTTTCTAATTATTTTGTCCATAAAGCAGTCCGCATTGTCAAGACATGATGACGGCATTTGGCCTGAGCAGCTGCCAGGTGAACGAAAGCTGATCTGGAGTCACTGAGTGGAAATAACATTGCTGGAGATGTGTGTATGCAGTTTATTAAGATGATTCAAATGGTAGCTATGGTAACAGAGATAAACAGAGAAAAAGATACTGGAAAAGCAGCAGTCCATTTTAATAACACAGTCATTATTCACAATAGCAAAGTTGTTTACTATAAAATTCCATCTTTGCTTCTTTTCACTTACCCCTCTGCTATGCGTGTATTAGAGTTGGTTGGTTTATGGGATATGCTGTATGATTTCACCTCTTAGACAAAGTCTGTGAGTTTTGGGATGTTTTTAAGACCTTAGTCCCCAATTTAAAGCATGAAAGGACTTCATGTGATTTGGCCTAGTTTCTCCCCAGTACTCCGAAGAGACTCAGAGCACTGTTAGTAATGGAGAATATGCATTTATGTATTGGAGAAAGATTTTTTTTTAACTAGTCTTTTAGCTGAAATGATTTAAGAAAGCCAAATTATGATTTATTTGTTCATTCAGCCAGCATTTAAGTATTTGTTGTGCACTAGACATTGTGTTAAACACTGGGGATTCAAGGACAAAAACCTAACAGTCCTTTTCTTTATGGAACTTGCCTTCTTGGGGGTGGTGATAAGGAGGGAGGAACATGAATGCAGATAAGTAAATGCAAAATACATACAAAGTACATGTAAATTTCAGAGAGGGTGGGAAGTATAGGTCTTGTGTCAGCAGTGACACATGGAAGAAGTTAGGGATTCTACAAGGCAGAGGTCAGGAGAGAATTCATTTCAGAGATGGAAGACATTCTCTACAAAGGCACGGAGAAGAGAGATGGGATGCCATGTACTAGGAACTGCAAGTAGGCCAGTTTGATTGGAATGTAGAATGAGTGAAGGACAGTAAATGTATAATAGCTTAGCAGGATCAGCTGGAGCCAGATTGTGCTGGGTTTCAAATGACAGATGAGTTTATATTTTATCCTAGAGGCAGCTAGGGACCACTGAGCTTCTTTAGCAGGAGGAAAGACATTATCACCTCTGTGTTTTAGAAGCATACATTTTGGTGGTTTTTAGAAGATGTATTGGAGGGGGGAGAGGCTAGTTGGAGATGGTTTTCTGGGAGAGAGATGATAAGACCCTGAACCTAGGCCCTGTTAGTGGAGGAAAAGGAAAAGGAAGTGAGAGATATTGTGGATGTAAAATTGATAAGATTTAGCATCTAATTTTATGAGGATGAAGGAGAGGGAAGAGTTGAAAATGATCTGTGGTTGCAAACCTCAATAAATAGAAAGATAGTGGTAACTGCAACATAAATAGGATAATTAGGAAGAGGGGAAAGTGGGTATTGGGGGAAAGATGATGAGTTTTATTTTGGACTTGTTGAATTTCAGCTGCCTAAGGTACAGGTAGTTGGAAATGTCCAATAAGCATTTAGTGATGGAGAAAGATTGGCCAGTCAGATAGGAGGAGAAATAAGAGTGAGCAGTGTCATAAAAACCTAGGAAGGAGTTGAGCATCTAGGAATATTCAGTGTGTCACATGCTGTAGAGAGTTAAAAAAGGATGAGAACTGAGAAAAGGCCTTTGGATTTGACAGTTAGGAAATCCTTCTAGGTAACTTTGGAGAGAACAGTTTTAAGTTGAGTTCAATTCATTGAGCCTTTACTGAGTACCATGTGTAAGGCTCTGTACTAAGTGCTGGGGATACAAAGACAAAAATCTTTGCCCTTAGAGAGCTCATATTCTGCTGGAGGGACACAACATGTGAATAGGTGTTGATACAATAACATAATAATATGAGATAATTTGAAGAGGGAGAGGGCAGTAACAACTGGGAGCATCAGAAAAGGCTTCCTAGAGTGAAATAGAATGTGAGGTCTGAAGCCAGATTCAAGAGATTGAGGATTGAGAGGACCTGAAGTGCAGGCAATGAGTATGACAGTTGTTTTTTTTTTTTTTATCCCTTAGTGGTAAAAGGGAAGAGAGGCCAATGGTATGGAGAGGATGTTAAAATTAAGTGAAAGGTTTTTACAATAGAAAAGACATTCCATGTTTGTAGACAACATGGAAGATGCCATTACCAATGGAAAGACTGAAAATTAGATCAGTGGGAGAGGGGAAGATATTGTGACATGTATGCTAGGGGATATGGGAGGAAGGGTACAAAAAGAGGAGTTGGCCTTGGTAAGGAGAAGGGCACTTCTTCATCAGAGACTGGTGTAAAGAAGGAGATGAAAGAATGCTATCAAGGGATTTTGAGATGTAGAATAGAATAGAAAATCGAGCTCAGAGTGAATAGCCTGCCTTTATTTGCTCTGTAAAGTTTAATGCCATGTCCTCTGCTGAGAAAGGAAGAAAGGAGTAATGTGTGATTGCCAGTTATACCTGTTGTACAGATTTACAGATGTTTAATAAATTTGGGTGTTTAATAAATTTGATGGTGATAAAGTACTAAACAAATTTGAAAAATTTTTTAAAAAGTTATTTGTTGATATATTGAATGATATGATGCTTTGGATTTTAAAATATCTATACCTTGGACACTTCTAAAATATCTGTCCTGCAATAACTTTGTAAGAATAGATGGAAAATGTATTGGGTTTAATGTTGAGGAACAAACTGCAAAGCATGACATTTAGCTTGATTACTATATGCTTAATTATCCACAGCTGTTATTGTATTAATAATTTTCTAATGCCTTTTTTTACAATTTCTTTTAAAAAAAGAATATTGTGAAATTGATCAACCTCAATTTCCACTTGTCTTTAAAAAATACACTTTATAGTCATTTTTGCCACTTGCTTAGTATTCCTTCTTAGTAAGAAAACTCAGGTATCTTTTTGGATAAGTGGCATAGTCAGTTATGTGAACATATCACATAGAGGAAGGAAATAAAATTGTAAGGCACCCAGAGTTTGTTTCATTTCTGTGAGCTCTTTATCTTTGTTGTGGTATTAGAATTCTAGTCGTTTGAAAATCTTTTTCAACTTGAGATCATAGATTTAGGGCAGGTCAGATAGTCCCATCCCCTCATTTAACAGCTGAGGAAACAAGCTGAGAGAAGGCAGATGACTTACTTAAGATTCCATAGGTGGTAAGCAGAAAAGAGACAGGATTTGAACTTGGGCCCTTTGACCAGCCTCTTTCCCTGCATCGTGTTAGTTTTTAGGTTCCATATACACTTATGAAGTTTAATGATACAAACTGATATAAATAATAGCATATGCAAATTCTTATGTGATATCTGAAATTTAATGTAAACTACTTTGACTATATATATGAATATATATACAAACTATATGTATATTTGTATATACATATGCATATATATAAAACTATCTCAATGAATTATGGAGATCAAATAAAATAATGTATGAAAATACTTTGCAAATGTGAAAGTGCTATATCGGTGTTGGCTGTATTATTAATGTTCTGTGCATGGCATATTTATATATTTCTGTTGACTGTGTTTTACAGTACCACTGGTGATTAGCATGAGATTTAACCTTTGATAGAAAGTTTCTGATCAGTACTGATAAATGGAATTTACTCGGAAAGAGTATGCAATCTTGGAAAAAATAATGTGCTACAGCCAGCTCTCAATTATTTCTGGTAATGGGGTAGAAGAAGAGCATGGTAATTGAAATTGACTTACCAACTCCCCTTAAATAGTGCCTGTGTTCATACTTTTGAGCAACCAGAGAATGGAGTAGTGCTCCAGATGTGTGGGATATTCATCACAAGTGAAATTTGAACTAAATTCCCTTTTCTTTCCTTGCCATATGACTGAATTTGAGAAAGAAGATTAGACCTTGAACATTGAAGTAGGCACTGAAATAGGTGGATGTGAGGTCACAAGAAGAGGATGGAACAAGTTAGTCAAGGCATTGGAAAACTTGGTAAAACAACTTTGAAATTAAATTAACCCCAAAAGGCCCCTAAAAGGTCCTGATAAATTGAGGAACAGAAAAATATTTTTTGCCACCTGCCCTGATATTAAGGTTATCTGCTAATGTAGGCTTGGTTTATCCAGGTTGTTCAGGAGCCAGCTTTTGCTTGAAAATGTTCATGGCTTGTTTTGAAGCTGTGCAGAAGAGCACACTTGCATCATTCTGAAAATGCAGTGAGTCAAACCATTCCCAAGGGAGCAGTAACGGTTTCAAACAGAAACTTGGAATGAAAAATAGCATGAATTTAAAGACATAGTACTTTGAGTGTAGGATTTTATTTAGTAGTATCATGATTAATTCACAGAAAGCAGTACCGTTAATCATGAACCTAAAAAATACATATGGAATGATTCTTTTGCCCTTCCCACTTGATATTCAATAAGTATCTATTAAGCTTCTGCTGTCTGACAGGCACTATGCTAAGCACTGGGGATACAGATACTCCCCCCCCCCCGGCAAAAAAAAAGCAAGACAGTCTCTTCCCTTAAGGAGCTTACCACCCAATGGGAGTTGTTATTGTTGTTTGTCTGTCATTCTGGAAGAGGACCATGACATTGGAGAGGTAATTTCATAACTTGCAAGTGAATTGGATTTAAATGAGGCAGGGGTATGTAAAGTCACCAGCCTCTCTCTCTCCTCAGGAGCCATCAGGGTCCAGTGGCAAGAATATAGATCAGGATGATTGGAGAAAAATGGGAGAAGATAACACATAAAAAGAAGCTGAAAAAAGATGGGTAGGGGTAGGAGGAGAAAAAAGTATTCAGTGCAGGGGTATGATGAAAAATTGCAAAGAAGACCAGTGCAGAGCCATATGGGAGATGTAGAGATGGTTGGCCTCAGCACCCTACTTCCCAGAAGATTTTGGAGTTCATGGCTTCATCCTCCAATTAGAGGAGAGGGGGTAATGATGAGGTTTGAGTACCAAGGCTAATTGGATTTTGTAGAATGATAAGATTTCCCAGAGATGAAGTTCTTGGGGGCATGATGACGAATCCAAAGAAGCCCACTGTAGCCTTCCTGTTTGACATAGGATGGTAAATGGCAGAGTATAGAAAGGATATTCTTAAAGTTAATTATTTTCCCTTTATTGCTCCATCTGATGATTGGACTTTACTTACAATTTCTCCTTAGTACCATTAGTGTAGATTGTGGTATTATTTCATTATACTAAAGTTTGATGTAATCAAGAAAACATTTTAGGTTTTTAGTAGAATCCTATTTGGAAAGGATTCTTCTCTTTTATTTTTGGTTGTTGACCACTTTAATGCCCATCTTAGCTTTAATTCTAAATATCTGTTAGTGGAATTATATGTCAATCTTTGCTTTATTGCTTTGTATTATTTTCCAAATCTCATGTCCAAGTTTGTCTTTCATGCTACTACTGATAGTTACTAATAATTCTTTAAACATGTTGATATGCTACTTGGTTTTATTCTAGAATTAGGGAGGAAGGTATTCTTAGTGGAATTTAATGACTCAGTTTCCAGATTTGTATTGGAATATTTGTACTAGCCTTTTAGCTATGGGGCTTCTTGCCAAGGAGATATCTGAAAGTTGTAGAAGGTGCTGTATAGACCCACAACCTTTCTAGATAGAAAGAAGAACCTGCTGATACTAATGGTAATGAAGAAACTTCAGACTGAGTTTGAGGAACCTGTTTCCCTGAATTCATTCATTCATTCATTCATTCATTCATTCATCTGTTCATCTATTCAATAAATAAGCATTAAGCATCTGTTAGATACTAAGGACTGTACTAGTCTCTGGGGTTAAAAAGACAAAAATGAAATAGTTCATGCTGACTAGGGCAGATTGTAGTATTATCAATGGCTTAGATGTAGACTTTCTTACAAATTTTTGGATAGACTCAATGATTTATGGGGTTCCCATGTAATTCGAGGCTTCTGTGAACTCAAAAATGCCCATAAAATCTTAATCAATGCATCAGGTCTTAACACTGTTACATATTTATTGATAATAGAATCATAGATGGCTACAGCTGGAAAAGACTTTAGAGATAATTTCATCCAGGTGCTCTTTAAAAAAAAAATTAGTTAAATTTGTTTCAAATGATAAAAATTTGCTTTTCCTCCCTCTCATCTTGCCCCTTCTCCACATTGGGGAAAAAAGAAAAATACACCCCCTCTTCCCTTTCCAATCATGTATACTCAAGCAAAATAAATACCTACATTGACCACATCCAAAAAATTGTCTCAATTTGCATTCAAGTCCATTACTGTCTGTCAAGAGGTAGGTAGTATTTCATCACTGCTCTTCTGTAACTGTGGTTTGTAGTTGTGTTGATCATAGTTCCTAAGTCTTTCAAAGTTGTTTGTCGTTACAGCGTTATTATTGTTATAAATTGTTCTGCCCCCTTCACTCTGCATCACTTTACGCAAGTCTTCGGAGATTTCTCTTGAAACCAATCTCATCATAATTTCTTATAGCTAATAATCTTCCATTACCCTCATGCTGTAACTTGTTCAGCCATTCCCTGATTAATGGGTAACCCTTTAATTTTCTATTTCTTCGGCATTGCCCCCCACTGCTATAAAATATTTTTGTGCATTTGGGTTCTTTTTCTCTTATCTCCTTGGGGCATGTAACTAGTAGTGTTATTACTAGGTCAGGGAGTATGCACAGTTTAATACTTTTTTGGAGGCACAGTTTCAAGTTGTTTTCTAGAGTGGCTGAGGTCCAGGGGTCTTCACTTTTTGTTTTTGTTGTTGTTGTTGTTATGGACCCCTGTGGCAGTCTGGTGAAGCTTATGGACTCCATCTCACAATAATATTTGAAAATAAAGATGTTATTTTTTTTTCCAATCTAAGTTGATAGAATCCCTGAAATCTATCTGAAGATCCCTTGGAGGGAGATTTGTGGGATGACAGGTTAAGAATTTCATCTCTAGTCAATCAATAGGCATTTATTAAATGCCTACTATATGTGCTAAGTACTGGGGATACAAAAAAAGGCAAAAGACTGTCTCTGCCCTCAAGGAGCTTACAATCTAGTTTAGTCTACTCCTTTTGCAGGTTGGGAAATTGAGACCTAGAAAAGGAAAGTCTACATTTGGGCATTTGATCCATTTGACATGTCTGTGGAACTTATAGATAGAAATACTGCAACTGACTCATGAGATTAAGGATATAAATTTATTTGTTAGCATTTTGTTAAATTTAAATAAATTGTAAATTTATTGCGGTTAACATTTTGTTAAAACATCCTTGTACAAACTGCACCCTTTATGAGTGGTCTCACAGACATGTTCTTTTTTTCTTTTTCTTTTTTTTTTGGCTGGGCAATCAGGGTTAAGTGACTTGCCCAGGGTCAAGTGCCTCAAGTGTCTGAGGCTGAATTTGAACTCAGGTCCTTCAGATTCCAGGGCAGGTGCTCTATTCACTGCACCATCTAGTTGTTCTGACATGTTCTTTTAATAAGGTGAACCAGGAGATCACATAAAAATGCACCCTCTTGCTGTTATTCTACAGACTAAAAATGCATGTCACATAGGTCACAGTCAGTAATGATAAATCGTTAGTCTCCTTTGTATTTGATTGGATGCCTCTTCTTTCTTAGCAGATGAAGTTGCTTCTACCTTGAGGAAATTAAAGCCATCTACATCTATGCCCATCCTCTTTTCTGTTGCTGTAGTTTCAGAGGAAGATGTGACCCATACTGCCATCTTCTTCTGTTTTCTTTTGGAGTTTGTCCCAGTAATAATCACACTCTCCTCCCACCTCTTCTCTACAATTTCTCCATGTCTCTTTGCTCATTCCCTACTGCCAAGAAACATACACAAGTATCCCCTTCTATTCTTAAAACAGCTTCACTTGATCTTACTCTCTCCTCAATCTATTTTTTTTTTCTTCTCCTGTAATTGGTTAGTTTCTTGATTTGGGCGTGGTCAGAGGGTGTGCCCAGTGAAGGATTAGCTATCTAAATGCAGACTTTGGACAAGCCATTTCCCCTTTTTAGGCCTCAATTTCCCCAGCTATTAACAGGGTAGCCACATAATGGGGAAGCATGGACAGGGCCTGTCTGAAAATAGTACATTAGGTAAGGCACTTGCTATTCAGGACAGCATGATTTCCTATTTATTAAATAATGAATCCTTTCCCTAATTTTTATTTTCTACAGAATTTTGTAGCACTGATTTGATGTGACTCTGTATTTTGCCTAATACCAGATATTTTTAATGATAATTGCTTTGTTATAAGTTTTAAAATCTTTTAGTGCAGGACCACTTCCACTGACTTTGTTTCATAGTACTCTTTTGTCAGTTTGTTTTTTAATATAAATTTCTTTGTAATTTTAGCCAGCTAAAAAAAGAAACCTTCTTGATATTTTGATTGTTATTACAATAAATGTGTAAGCTAATTTCCATAGTATGTATTGTCATTTTTACTGTGTCGATCTGACCCATCGATGATATGAAATGACCCTCTAAATAATGTTTAGAATTTCTTCATTTCACTTATTATAGTTTTATAATTGTCTTTATATTGTCCTTATACAAAGTATGTGTCTACTTAGGTTATATTCCAAATATCTGATAATTTTTGTTGTTATTGTAAGTAGGGGTTTCTTTTTAAATTATATTTTCTTAATCTTTATTGTTAGCAAGTTAAGAATAAGAATGGTTTTTGCAGATTAATCTTGTGTCCTGTCACCTTATTGAGCTCATCCTCTAATTTTTTGTTGTAACAATTAGATTTTCTAACTACACTGTCATGAATAAATAATATCTTAACCTCTTCATTTCCAATGTCAATTCTTCCAGTGTTTTTTCCTATTTTTGTAATCGCTAGAATGTATGACAAAAGCAGAAAACTGGACATCTTTGTCCTTGTTTGTTTGTTTTTTAATGGGAGTAGTTCTAATGCTAATTATCAGCTATCTCCCTTCCTCTGGGTTCAAATCCTGCTTCAGACTTTTAGGATTAGCTGTGTGATCCTGGGCAAGTCACTTAACCTCTGTTTGCCTCAGTTTCTTCATCTGTAAAATGAGCATAATAATAGCACCTACCTCCAAAAGTTGCTGTGAGAATTAAATGAGATTATATTGTAAAATGCTTTAGCACAGTGCCTGGCACATAGTAAATGCTGTATAAATGTTAGCTATTATTATTGTTGTTGCTATTAAGTTTGGATGTTCCCTAAAGCTCTGGTTCTTGTCACTTTTGTCTTTTTTTTGTGTGTGTGTGTGAGAGATTTCTAATTATCATCTATATGAAAATCTTTCTAATATCCTTAATCCTTCTCCAATCTTGAATTACCAGTAATTCTGCATCTTGAACATCTCCACATGAAATTTCTATTAGTGTTTCAAACTCAGTATGTCCAAAATAAAACTAATATTCCTCCTTCTTAACTCACTTCTCCTCCAAACCTTATTTCTGGTGATAGCACCACTGATCTTTCAGGCACTCAAGTTCTTTTTCCTTACCCCCATATAAAATCATTTGCCAAAACTTGTTGATTCTGCCTTTACAACATCTGTTGCATATATCCCTTGCTTCCCATTCATATGACTATTCCTGTATTTCAGCCCTCTTCATTTTTCACCAGTTTGATTGCAATAGCATCCTTATTGGTCTTCCAGTTTTCAGTCTTCTTCTCTTTAATCCATATCCTACCCACTGCAGCCAAAACAAACTTCCTAAAGTACAGGTCTATGACATCATTCCTTACTCAAAAGTCTTCGTTGACTTACTGTTGCTTCTAGAACAAAATGCAAACTCCTCAGGCCAGCATTAAATGCCCTCCACAGTCTGGCTTCAACTTCCCTATCCAGTCTCATTTCCCATTACACCCCTTCATGCACTATATACATTGCATCCATACTGGACTACTCTCTGTTCCCAGAATTTGACTTGCCATTCTCCATTTGTCTTCATATCCCCTGCCATAAGCATAAATGTATAGCTCCTTCCTCAGTTGTGCACCTTAGAAACCTCATTTTCCTTTAAGTCTTGGCTTTGGTGTTACCTCCTCCAGGTAGCCTGCTTCAGTGAACCTTCCACTTGTTAATGTTCTCTGTCCCCTTTAATTTACTTTATATGTATTTGTAAGGTCTTTGAGGTCAGGGACTATTTTTCTTTTGGTCTTTGTATCTCTCTTCCAATGCCTAGAACTGTGCTTTTCTGTAGTAGATATTTAATAAATACTTTTTTGAATTGAATTGAATGTTTTGGCCCCTCGTTGGATTGTGAACTCCTTGAGGGGTAAGGACTTTGATTTTTGTGTTTGTATTCCCCGCTGCCCTGCAGGGGGCTTTGTAGATAATAGGCACTTACATAATTGTTAAAGGGCATAAAATTCTCTCTTCAACCATGAGTAATATGGATGAAACAAAAGGAAAATGCTTACAAAAAATGAGAAATCATTAAATGAAAGTGTTAGAAGTTCAAAACACTGGGATTTATGTACTAATTTTATAATTAAAAAGAATAACCTTACTAACTCGGACAAATTTGTGCAGAAGGGGAAGAAATGTTTTAGTGGAATAACTACATTTACAAACACAAAATCCCTCTCCCTCAGTTCGTCTCCTTCAACTATATGGATTAATTATGTAGTTTTTAGATTCCACATGGACCTTTGAAATTTGCTAATATAAACTTTTAAATACCAAATATGGATAGGAAAACTGTTTCCCAGGGACTAGAACCCCCTAAGTCTTCAGAGCAGCTCCTACTATTTTTGGCAAACAGGTAAGATTGGGGTGGGAGTGGGAGAATTAAGTGTAGAAAACAACCACATTTTCTATGTTACATTTGGGAACAAATGGATAAACTATTCTAAAAGAAATTCAGTTTTATTATCTTCATATGTATCTTCTGTAACACAAAGTAATGGCTAACAAAGTTTCACCAACTTAAAGGAAATGTTTTAATAGTTACACAAGAATCAGTCAGCTTATTAAGTTTTGATATTTCCTTGGATTCAATGGAAGACTTTGTGAAGGAGAAATCTCCATCACCTCCAAACCTTGGTTACATTATTAATTTGCATAGCAAGACACCTTTTCATAGTGTATTCTTCAACCTGTGTCCAAATTATCATGGATTGGCTTAGTGTAATTCACATTAATTTTTGTTATGTGCCGCTTTCCCATCTAGATTTATATTTTGTTCTCATGCTAGATCTTGACATTTTTCTTATGAGAAAGCTTTCAAAATCCATTTAAAGAACTAATAATTTTAGTTCAAATTTAGCATTGACAACTGCTGCCTCTGAATTTTGTTAGCCTTAAACCTAAACCATCTATAGATGACATTGATACGTTGGCAAGTTGCCATCTTTTTGGTAGAAGTTTCTTGAATTGGGACTGTAACTTTCTTTTGGCTATTTCTTACCTATGATCTCATGTCCATAAAATTATCAGAATATGCTCTTGCCAAAAGATTTTGATCTGTGAACCAGTTGATTTATTTATTCGTTGAGTTCGTACAGAATCTTTTAAAAATGACTAAGTTTGAGATCCCTTAGCTTATAAAAAAAATATGGATGTTTCCTGGCCAGGCTTACCCTTTGAAAGTAAAATTTCATGAAAACATTCATTGTTTTCTCTCATAATTTTCCCTTAATTGATTTCCAATAAATAACTTTGTCATCCTTTCCTTCTTTCATTTTCATAGCCAATAGTATTTTGATTGTACTCCTATTGCCTATACTAGTAATCTAGTATTCAGATATTCAGAAATATCTCAGCAGGTAACTAACCATTGTTGATTTTATCACATACTCTGGAAAAATTTACCAGATAATGCAGTCAGTAGAAAATGATCCTTAAAGAAAAAAAAAACACCTCAACTCACTAATCTCTTTAAAGGTAATGCTCACATAAATGATATTAGCTTAGGTCCCTTGTAGCCATTGAGAGACAGCTTGTCATAGTGAAAAAGAGTGAGAAAATTTGGTTTGAAAGCCCAGCTTTATTATTTACTATTTGTGACTCTGTGAGCAACAGTTTCCTTATCTATAAAATGAGATAGTTTTGCTAAAACAGGAAGTCTTAACATTTTCTGTGTTAAGGATCTCTGGTGAAGCCTACAGATCCCTTCTCAGAATAATGTTCTTAAATGCGTAAAATGGAATACATAGAATTACAAAGCAAAACTAATTATATTGAAATGGTTATTTTAAAATTTGTTTTTGAGTCCATAAACTCCTGGTTAAGAATCAATGCACTGGATCAGAGATGTCAAAATAGATTGCTTGTGACATTCCTGGGAGAGCTAGGTGGTGCAGTGGATAGAGTGCTGGGCCTGAAGTCAGGAAGACTCTTCTTATTCAACTTTGGCATCAGACACTTACTAACTGTGTGACCCTGGGCAAGTCACTTAACCCTGTTTGCCTCAGTTTCCTCCTCTGTCAAGTGAGCTGGAGAAGGAAATGGCAAACCACTCTGGTGTCTTTACCAAGACAGCCTCAAATGTGGTCACAAAGTCTGACACAACTAAAAATGACCTAACAACAAAAAATGAAATTTCCAAGTATAGCCAGAACCAGATTAAATTGTAATTGGGAAATATTTAACAAAATGAATAAAAATACAATAAAACATAGATAACATTACATTTTAAATGTCAAAAAATGGCCCACAGGGATTAGTGGCCCCCTGCTTCTATTTGAGTTTGATTTGTTGTTCAGTCATTTCAGTAGTGTCTGAGTCTGCCTGACCCCATTTGGGGTTTTCTTGGTTAAGGTACTGGCGTGGTTTGATATTTCCTTCTCCAGCTCCTTTTACAGATGAGGAAACTGAGGCAAATGGGGTTAAATGACTTGCTCAGGGTCACACAGCTAGTAAAATAGGTTGGATTTGAACTCAGGTCTTCCCGACTCCGGGCCTCGTACTTTATCCACTGCCCATCTGGCTGCCCCCATTTAAGTTTGATGCCACTTTACTAAATCATGGATCTAAGAGTTCTATCATTTCAAAATTCTATGATTCTGTAATTTTTTTTTAATCATATAGTTGCTGTAGGGACCTCACAGGTATGGAACCTCCTTCCACTAATACGGATTGACAATCTTAAAGTTGCCTGGGTTACTGAGAAGTTAAGTGACTTGTCCCTGGTCACACAGCTAGTATGCCAGGCAGGACTTGAACTGATTTATTCCTGATTCCAAAGTTGGCCCTCTATCCACTTTCCTCCCAGCAGAATATGTTTTTTGAGAGAGAACATGAAGAAAATGCTTTGCAAGCTTTAAAGTACTATATAAATGCTAGTTGCTATTATTATTGAAGACAGATACTATTGTAATTTTTGTCATCTTAAGCCATTGGCTAAGCATGGGTCCATGCTGTGTGAATCATAATAGCTGCATAATAATTGCTAATTGAATGGATTGATCCTATAGTATCCAAATTAAATATGACTAATGAGGGCCTTTAAATTTGTGTTGCTTCTTTAAGTTGCTTTTTTCTTTTTTCCTTTCTCTTCCTCTCTTTATTCTTCCCCATTATCTTTTTCTTTTCTCTCTTTCTCCCTCCCTTCTCTTCCCCTTTCTCTTTCTCCATTCCTTTTTCTTGGCGTCCCTCCTTTTCTTCTTCTTCTTCTTCTTCTTCTTTTTTAACTAAGTTAAACATTCAGTTTTTCAGAGCTCCCCTCGAGTACATTTTTAATTAGTAAAGTTTCCTGTGCCAGCAGCTCTTATGAAACTGTCATCCACATGATGCATATCAACTGACCCTCTGGCAGAATATGTTGATTGTCCCCTCAGTGGGGACTACCCCTCCCACTATTCTGGCCAGAAAACTAGCAAATGTCTGATTAACTTCCCTCCTCCTCCTCCTTGTCTCCCTAGGAACTTTGGTGGATTGCTTGATAGATCTGATGTGAAGACAGCATAAACAAGCTGGCAGTCTTCATAATCATTTAACTTTCTCGAGTAGTTGTATATGAGCAGCCACTTGCCGAACAATTAGATTTTTGTACCTCAGGAAAAGGTTGCATGCCATGCTCTATCCTATAGCCATTCTTCCACAGCGTTTGTGCTTCATGCCACACAGAGGGAGTAATCACCCTGATATTATGAAGTGGGTGGTTTTTAGTATTCTGCTTCAAATGGCATTGGCCCTTAATGCAGCTGGTTTCACTTAATATATTTTGTTTAAACAGACCCTGTTCCTGGAAATGGCTTCAGCATAGTTTGTTCTTTGTAGCTATTCATTTGCTTTTTTTTTTTTGTTAATGATACTGCAAAGTGTAAGTGCGTGGCAGAAGCCAAAATGTGCACTGTGAGGTTGATATCAGCATTTAGGAAAAAATACTCTGTTTCCAGATAATCTTCTATTGGGTAGCTTTAAAGGAAGAAGTTGATACTTCTTGGTACAAAATTAGCCAAGTTCCTTTGTTGTTTATATGTACACCTATTTTCTGAGAACCTACTTTTTTTTTTTTAATTCAGCTTGTAAAGAGGTGAAATTACGGGATGATTAGGTTTTCCTTTGAAAATATGAAGTATTCTTTATTTTATAAAAAGAGTCATGGTAGATTCTTTAAAAATGCATTTTTATTGATATCTTTTGTTTTTACGTCACTTAAATTTCCTCCTGTATCTCTCCCACAAATTCTCTCCCAGAGAGCCATCCCATAAAACAAAGGATATTTTTTAAAGAAAAGGAAAAAGATAAAAATCAGCAAAACCATTCAATCCATTGAAACAAATCTGAAAATAGATCCACTATTTCAGAATTGTGGACTTCCTACCCCTGCAAAGAAGTTGTGGGGAGGTATCTTCACATATCTCTTCTTTGGGGCCTTGCTTGTTTTTTTGTAATTTTGGAGCATTTACTTCTAAGTGTTTTGTGGTGGTACTTTCCATTTACATTGTTGTAGTCGTTGCGTATCTTGCTTCCTTGGCTGTGCTTACTTCACTCTGCATCAGTTCATGTAGCCCTTTCCCTCCTTCTCTGTATTCATCATATTCTTCATTTCTAATAGCACAGTACTATTTCATTACATTTGTGTACATCCATGTACCACAGTTTGTTTAAACATCAGTTACTCAACAGAAATCTGTGTAGTTTCTGTTCTTTAATACTACAAAAAGGGCTGCTGTAAGTATTTTGGTGTATATGGGGACTTTCTTCATACCAATGACCTTCTTGGGGTATATGCAATAGCAATAAGATAATATTGTAGTAACTTTAAAATGTAATTTGATTTATAGATCAGTTATTTACAGATAACTGGTCAAGGAACACATACATTGTGTAAAGTGAGTTACAGGTCTGAACTTCCCATCTCTCTTCTAGCCCCTCACACTACTCTAATGAATGTCAGTTTGCTTTTTAAACCAGAAGACTTAATAGCAGTGAGTTGTTATTATTGCTTCTTCCATAGCATTACCTTTTAGGGATTTTGGTGAACGTTACTATTGGTTTTTTAAAAAATTACTTTAGGCTTCTTCAATCCAGATAGAAGTATGTTGCTGAAGTAGAAAAATACAGGTTTTACTTCAGTTCCTCACCTCCTATGACCAATCAGATTTGCTTCAATGAATATTTTAAAATCTTTGGTGTTGTGAAATAGAAACAATTCTGAATTCCAGAGTGGTGCTTCTTTTCATCTGTTTTCCTTTCTTGACCAATCCTCAACTAATACAGCTTCAAGAATGATCTCATGGGAGTAGATAAGCTTTCTGTTCTGAAATTTTGCCTATTGTGATTATTTCCCATTTTGACAGATTAAAAAAAAAACAACTGCCTCCTTTAATTGATCTCATCCAGTAATCTTTACATCAGAAATTTTTGTAACTATTTCTTGACACTCAAAAAACATTCATTTTCATCTAGGAAAATATGGATAAATAGGGACAGATTCTTTCTTGTCTTTTGTTAGAAGAAAGGAGTAGGAAATCGAATAAGCATTTATTTAGAGTTTACTATGTGCGAGGCACTGTGCTAAGTGCTTTACAAAGATTATATCATTTGATCTATTGATAACAAGGTTTGTGTCCAGTCTATGCCCAAAGACAACTATCTCTCTCTCTCTCTCTGTTTCAAACTGTGAACACATACCTTCTTTGCCCCAGATTTCTTACTGTCTAGATGTAAAGGTGTACATATCTTTTACCCTTAAAGGGTTTTCCCTTTTTTTTTTTTTATCATTTTGTGCTTGACAAACATCATAAAGCATGAGCATTTCTATATACACAAAAGAAAGAGTACATGAAACCACAAATCTCTATCAAATAAAGCTTATATTTTAAAGAAATATAACAAATTCAACATCTTAGTTTCAAAGCTGCCCTACTCGTCTGTGCTTCCTTCTGAACTTCCTTGTTTTCTTCTGTGTATTTAAAGAAATGTTATGATGACCCTCTTTTCTTCTTTTTAGGGGAGGGTATGCTTCCCTCTCATTCATTATACATACTATCTGGGCAAATATTTTCAATGTTTCTGTACCCTTAATAATACAGTTTTAATTTGTGGTGATTATTCCATATAGAATTGGTAATAATAACTGACATTTGCATTGTACTTTAAGCTTTGATATGTGTTTTTTGTTATCTTTTTTATCCTCAAAATAACCTTATGAAGGATTACCTCATTAACTGTACTTCATAATAATCTCTATTTTGTAGAAGAAACTGAATATCGGAGAGGTTAAGAGACTTGATCAAGGTCATTTAGCTTATCTCGGAAAGGATTTGAATGCAGATTTCTCCATACTGTTCCATAGTACTTTCTCTAGAATTATAAATTGGTAGCACTTAGTTATTTTGAGCTTGAATAGCTTAAAACTGTACTAAGGCTTTTGGAATACCCTGTATTTGTGTTTTATGTACATATAACATAAATCTTTTATATGTATATGTGTGTGTATGTATGTATGTATGTATGTGTGTGGTATCTCATATAGAATACCTATGTCTCTATATTAGATATGAGATAGTGTAGTGTGGTGGCTAGGAGAGTAGGGTTTTAATCCTATCTTGTTAGCTGTGTGAAATCTAGACAGATCACTTAATGTCTCTGATCCTTAGTTTCCTCATCTTTAAAATAGAGTAATAGCACCTACCTCACAGGGTTTTAGTGAGGCTGAATTGAGATAATGTATGTCAAGTACTTTGCAGAACTTAAGGCACTGTATAAATGTGAGCAAGTATTGTTATGGTTTCCAAAAATGAAATAGATGAAAATTAGATATGTTTTTCTTGTACTACAGATTAAACATTACCTAGCACTTGATACTCTTAGTAGCACTCTGTACATCCCATAGCTATCAATTGCTTAAAGGAAGACTATTATATGTTGTAATATCCTGTAATTTAATAAATGCTTATTGATTGCTGTATTTCACTTATCTCTATCTGTTTCTTATATTGTGGAAGGAGTGGTTTGCTTGTAAGGGGAGAATCACTCCTTACCTAATTTTTGCTGTACTTTTTTTTTTTTCACAGTTTTAAGAATTTCAGGGAGAGGCAGCATTGGATAATAGAAACAATGTGAGACTGAAAATTAGATCAGGCTTGTAGGCTTACCTCTAATACTGATCAGTTGAGTTAGGCCCTCGTGCATGGGCTCTCTCTTCTCCCGTTCTCTTTCTCTCAGAACTCTCCGACATCATCTCCCAATCTCTGCTCCTTTCCCCGAAACTGACAAAGAAGTCGCCCTTGCGGTGTCACAAGGCATCCTTCTTTACTTGGGAGCTTGGTTCCATCCTCTCTCGTCTTCTCCAGCAGATTATACTCCCAGATAGATGTGTGTGTTATGGGTGGGTGTATGTATGTATATATACATATATGTGTATATACCTAGTATACACCCACACAGATCTTTCCTCAGTCCCTCTCTTCAGTCCTGTATCACCAAATAATTTCCTATTAGGCATTTCAAACTAGATTTTCTAAACACATCTGCAACTCAATATATCTGAAACTGAACTTAGTATTTTTCACCCCAAACCCTACTCATTTTCACTATAATCTGTTTCTGTGGAAGGTACCACTATCCTCCAAGGTTTGTGACTTGGGCATTTTTCTCTGTTCTTTACTCTGTTCCATACCCTGCATATCCAGTCAGTTACAGAATCTTGTCGTTTATACTTTTACTACATCTCTCACATCCAATCCTTTCTCTCCACTCACAGAGCTATCACCTTAGTTCAAAATCTCATCACCTCTTGCTTAGATTATTACAATGATCTCATAATTGGTTTCCCAACCTTAAATTTCTCCATGGCTGCCAAAGTAATTTTCCTTAGGCACTAGGCCTATTACAATATAGATAAAACTCCTCTACACAGCCAAATTCAGTGACTTCCTGTTGTCACTAGGATAAAATATAAACTCCTCTGTTTAGCTTTTGAAGCCCTTTACATCTTGGCCCCAACCTGTCTTTCCTGCGTCATTGTAAATTATTCTCCCTTTCTGTATTCTGATTCAGTCAAATGGGCATTTTCTCTGTCCTCACAAAGGACATTCCTTGTCCCATCTCTTTGCTTTTGCATTGGTCATACCCTATGCCTGGAATGTACTTACTCCTTACCCCTGATTCAAGAGTTCCTCTCTTCCTTTAAGAGGATGTGCAAGTGCATTTTTCTGCATGAAGCCTTTCCTGATCCCCTGATTTCTTGTGTCCTTTCTCCGAAACTACCTTATGTTTAACTATTTTGTATGTATTTGTATTTATATACTATATTTATTGCTACATATATTTTTATGTATACTTATTGTCTCTCCGATTAGAATATAAATTCAGTTAAGGATCATTTAATACTTTGTACTTGTATCCCTAGGGCCTAGCACAGTGCCTGGCACAGAGTAGGTTCCCAATATTCGTTGCTTGATTAATTGTGACCTTGGACGAGTAAATTAATTCCTCTGAACCACACTTTCCCCTTCTGCAAAATGAGATTTGACTAGATGATATCAAAGCTTTGTGCTAGGCTGAACATTTTCATATTCTTTGATCTTTGCAATTAAAATCTAATTAGTCCTTCTAGAATATGATTAAATGCTTTTGAAATTGGACTGGAAACTCACAATGTTTTATTTACTTTAGAATGGAATTCCTTCTAGGGTATTAGATCCTATCAAAGAGGGTTTAGTTATTGAAGAAGGAAAAAAAGGATAACTATAAGATGACCTTTACCTATAAAGTATAAATCTTAGGAACTGTGTTATAACTAGCAGTTTTCTTTTTCTTTTTTTTTTTGGTTAGGCAATTGGGGTTAAGTGACTTGCCCAGAGTCACACAGCTAGTAAGTGTCAAGTGTTTGGTCTGAGGCCAGATTTGAACTCAGGTCCTCCTGACTTCAGGGCCAGTACTCTATCCACTGCGCCACCTTGCTGCCCCAATAACCAGCAGTTTTCAAACTTTAGTTTAAGCCATGCAAAACATTGCTCATGTATGTGCATTTGTGTGTGTGTGTGTGTGTGTGTGTGTGTGTGTGTATGTGTACATGTTTTAATGCAGAGTGTACTGACTAGAGATGTATGTGTATATTATATATATTTAACATACAGTATCCTGATAGCATATATGTATAAGAATAATACAAAGTTAAAAACTGTTTTGTAATTTTAAGCATTCATTAACCTAGGGATGGGTTGTCCTGTCTGTTCTTATACCCTGAAAAAGCATGAGAAAACTCACATTTTCCTTTTAATTTAGTGGCAAAAAGATAGCCATACAGCATAGTATATTTTCCACAATGTTTTATGGCTTGTTCATCCTGGAAGTTATGAGATGAGTCAGGATTCAAAGGCAGCAATGTTCTTGATGGAAGCCAGTGTTTATTTTCCATTTTCTTGTTGTGGTTTAACTGAACCCTGCCTGTTGGACTCCTATGGCTTGAACTTGCCTAAGCTATATTGCGAACACTTCAGATGCTTGGCAGTGGACAGGAACTTGATAAGAAGAATCCAGTACTTCTATATTTTTGGTTTAGAATGGGTAATTTGTAGGCTTGAAAACTTGTTCTTTCCAATCAAGAAGTTTTCAGTAAAGATTCTGTTTTTAAGCCCTGACAGTGAAAAGTTGAAAATATTTTACGCGAAACATAGGATATATTAGAAACTGAGGCCTAGAAAGGCAAATAATTTACTCCAAATTATATTAGGATTGTACCCAGGTTTCCTGATCTCCATGCCGTTTTTCTTTAATTCTACTGAACTGTCTCCCACTTCATAATTTTAATTGGTAAATACATGTGCTTTCTTTCTGCCTAGGTGGAGTTTTGCCTAGTATAGTCTAGATAAAACAAACAGTGGAGAGGGCCTAGTAATTCACAAGATAGTATTTGTGAAGATTTAACAATACTTATGGCCCCAGAAGTCTATGAACTAAGCCTCAGTATGAGTGAACTATATCTTAATGCAAAAGAACTAACTTTGAACATATAAATATTGCTGAGACTCATGACATGTAACTAGTGACTGCAATGTAGCAACAGAAAGTTTTACCTTATTTCAGAGGAACTTTGATATATTGGTATTCTCATTTATGTGAGTACTACTTCTGGTGAATTAATCCATGCCTACCCATTCTGTATAATTCTTCTCTGTATTCTCCTATACATCCTCCTTAGGAAGTTCAACCAACCATTCTTAAAGAAAAGAGCCTTTCTTTGAATTACTTGGCATTGTGCAGGTCGCTCTGGAGCCTATATTTCTGTTGTATGACTAGCTTATCTTTTTTTCTGATCATATAGCTACTTGATGACGTCCTTCACATCAGGCCTGTGCTGTTCTCCATTTGTAATGTTAGATCCTGGTTGTGTCTACCACGTATACCTCTATTGCCCTTTGGGTGAGCTTTAAATTTAATTCTTAAGATTCTCTATGGTATTTCATGAATTGTAGCTGTTGAGCATCACTGGTAGAATATTGTTGTTAAAAAAGTTGGGGCCATGTTTCACAGAGAAGGTTGGGGTTATTAGAAGTATTGTACAGTTTTGCAAAGGGAACTGGAGTGGGAAGTTATTTGGGTGAAGACCTTTGGAGGGAAAAAACAAGGTATAGTGTGGTGGGAACAGATTAGTGGTTCTCAAAGTGTGGTTTAAGGACCCCTGAGACCTTTTTAGGGAGACCGGGAGGGCAAAATTATTTTCACAATAATACTTAGTAAGACATTTTAATTTCTAATACAATAGGTATAACCCACATAAACAAAAGTACTTTGAGGAGGAGGTCCTCACTGATTTATAAGAGTACAGGGGTCGTGAGACTAAAAAGTCTGAGAACTGCTGCTGCTGCAGACTATCTAGTCAGAAGGAGAAAATGAATAATAATCCCTTTTCCCCTCCCCTCTCTTTTCTCCCTTCTCTCTCCTCTTTCCTCTCTTTTCTCTTCTTACTTTACAAAAAACAGATTGCCTAATGAGTTCTAGACTTGCCTTGATAATAATCTTATTCTTCAAAAAGTGAAGAGTGAAGCAGAACTGCTTTTTGGAACCTGATTCTGACCATTAGGGAGGAAGTGGTTGTACAGTAGAAATGTTGGGAACCTTGGGAGCAAGTTACTATGCCATCTTAAATATCATAATAAATGAGGGGTGTAAAGCCAGGTCTAGGTATGCTCTAGATTTTAGGAGCATGTATTTCAAAGAATTCAGAGAAATGGTAGGTAGGATCCTAAGATTCTATAGGGAACTTAGCTGAAAATCTAATGATATACAAATGGGTGCCATTTCTCACCAGCTCCACTGCTTTTGGACTTCTTTGGACCTTTCCATCCTTCCTCCTTCCCTAGGAAACTCACCATTGAGAAATCTTATTATACTGTAAGACTGAATCTGCCTTGTCCTCACATCTCATCAGTATCCTCAGATTGGAGGGCAGAGCCATGGGCTCCATGGCCTCTATTTAAGGAGGGGGTTTTTCTTCCCATTTCCTACCAACTACAGTGCTTTTGGACTTCTTTGGAACTTTCCATCATGCCTCACATCAAGCACCTTCTTCCTCCTTTCTGGCTCCCTCCCCCCCAGCATCCTTTTGTGTGTTATCTTCTCCCATTAGATTGTAAGCTCCTTGAGGGCAAGGTCAATCTTTGTTTTTATTTGTACTCATACCCCCCAGTGCCTGGTACATAGTCCGGGCTTAATACATTTTATTGACTGGCAGATTATTCTGATAAGGAGGAAATGTGAGACCTGCCAAAAGAGACTAATGCAGATCTAGTAACTCATTTCCCTCTGTTTTATTAAAGTCTTTTTATAGTATAGTCATTTTGTGATATACTTATTATACCTTCATCCCCACTTCCCAAACCATGCCTGCCTATCCTATGCATCTCTTGCCCCTATCCTCCTGTATGTGTTCTGCAGGGGGTGCAGCTAACATTCTGGATTTTTTTTTCTAAATCTCTTGACATTGTGTGTGTATAGCAGTGCTCTTCTTCTTGCCCCCATTGTAATAGTTAAACAAAACCAGCTAACACATAGCCAACACATTGTGTCTGCCAGCATGTGTCATATTCTGAACCCTACCAGTTTACTGGAAGGAAGAGTGGACTAACTCATTAAAAAATGTGCAGAAGTGAAAACAAGGGCAGAACTGAGGATGAATATAAAAAAATAGTATGGTCATATAAGAATGATTCTAGTGTGACAAACCCAGACTGACCGAAGGATTGTGATGAATGCTAACAACAATACAGGCCTTTTAAAGTAGGTTAGAATTGAAAGGAAGATCAGAGAAGGTATAGAAACTCTAGTTGGAGCATAAGAGATGATGATTTTGGATTCTGGCAAGAAGGTAGAATTCTCATCCCCCATATCCAATCCATTGCCAAAGCCTGTCTATTTCACCCTTGCAACATCTTTTGAATATATCCCTTTCTCTTCTGATATGATGACCACTCTGATGGAGGCCTTCATCACCTCATGCATAGAATATTGCAATAGCCTGCTGGTGGGTCTGCCTGCCTCAGGTCTCCCTATTTTAAGCCATCCTCTATTTAGGCACCAAGGTGATTTTCTCAAAGTGCAGGTCAGACCACATGATCTGCCTTCTCAATAAACTCTAGTGGATTCCTATCACCTTTGAGATCAAATACAAACTCTTCTGTTTCGCATCCAAAGCCCTTCATAACCTAGCCCTTTCCTGCCTTTCCAGTCTTCTTACACCTTACTCTTTATTACATACTCTTTGGTCAGTAACACTAACCTCTTTGCTCTTCCACAAACAAGACACTTCATCTCTTCTCCTGGCGTTTCTCTGGTTGTCCCCCATGTCCAGAATGCTCTCCTTCCTCATCTCTGTCTTCTGGCTTCCCGCTTCCTTCAAATCCCAACTAAAATTCCATCTTATTTGGGAAGCCTTTTCCAACCTCTCTTAATTCTAGAGCCTTCTCTTTTAATTATTTTCTATTTTTCCTGTGTGTAGCTTATTTATACATTTTTGTTTGCTTGTTTTCTCCCCTGCTAGCTTGTGAATTCCCTGGGGGCAGGTTCTTCTCTCTTTTGTCTCTTTTGGTATCCTTAGCACTTAGCCCAATTCCTGTGCTTAATAAATATTTATTGACTGCCTGACTATTGAAATAATTTGTTTCTGTTTACCAGGGATAAAGCAGGGATAAAACAAAGATGTTTAACAGAGGATTAAACATAAGATAACTAAAAAAGATGATATGAAAGTACCTAATTACTCTACATTATTTCGAGCCATCATTTCCAGACAAATTACGTCCCTGAGTACTGAATTTGTATATATGATTTTTCAGATTTTTTGGTGAGCTCTTCAAAAATGGTAGTGAATATGAGACAAGTTGCTACGGGACTGGAGGTGGGCAAATGCTCTGGTTTTCAAAGAGGGGAAAAGAGATTTTTTAAATTAGGGGATGTATGAGTTTGAATTTGATTCATGGCAAAAATCTAGAACATCATATTATGGTTTGCAAGCTCTTAGAAAGGGTGATCACTGTCAGCATGGGTTCTTCAGGAACATGGCTTGTTCTCAAGTCTTCCACCTCATCCTTCACTTAGCTGCCAAAATGGTTTTCCTGAAGTGTAGGTCTGACTGTGAAATCCCATTACTCAATAAACTCCATTGGCTCTTTATTGCCTGTACAATCAAATAGTAATTCATCTGGCATCTAAAGTTCTTTACAGCCTAGTCCCTTCCTGTCTTTCTAGTCTTCTCACACATTAACCTTCTCCATGAGCTCTTATGTCTTCTCCCACATAACTCTCATCCATGAACTCTTCAGGTCAGCTGGGCTGGCCTACTTGTTCCTCCTCACTCACAGTGTCCCTGCTCCTATCTCTATACCTTGCACTGACTGTAATGTTTTCTCTTCTCAACCCTGCCTCTTAGAACCACTGGTTTCCTTTAAGACTTGTTGAAGTGCCATATAGGAAACCTTTTCTGATTCTTCCCATACTGGTGCCTTCTTTTATAAAGTTACATTGTATCTACTGTGTATCTTGCATATATTTATATATGTATATGTTGTTACCCCCAATTTGTCCCCATGCTTGGAATTCTCTCTCTTTTCATCTTGGACTCCTGGCTTCCTTCAAGTCTCGGCTAAAATCCCAACTTCTATAAGAAGTCTTTCCCAGTCCCTCTTAATGGTATTGCTATTCTTCTGTTGATTATCTCTGTTTTTTCCTGTATATATCTTGACCATAGTAATTTGCATGTTGTGTATTCTATTAAACTGTGAGTTCCTTGAGAGCAGTGACTTTTTTGCATTTCTTGGTATCCCTTGTTTTTAGCATAGCACATGGTACATGGTAAGTGCTTAATAAATGCATTTTGACTTGACTTGAGGGCAGAGCCTGTTTTCCTTTTCTTTTTATTCCCAGCACTTAGCACAACTCCTAGCCCATAATAAGGGCTTAATAAATGCCAAGGTTCCCAGCATTTCTATTGAACAACCGGTTCCTCCCTATTGGTCAGAATCAGGTGCCAAAAAAGCAGTTCTGCTTCACTTTTCACCTTTTGAAGAATAAGATTATTATCAAGACAAGTCTAGAACTTATTAGGCACTCTGCTTTTTGTGAAGAGAGAAGAAGAGAGAAAAATGAGAGAGGAGGGAGAAAGAGGGGAGGAGGGAGAAAGAGGGGAGGAGAGAAAAGAAGAGAGAGGAGAAAGAAAAGAGAATAGAGGGGGAGGGGAGGACAAGGGAAGGAAACTTTGTCAGTTTTGAGATTCAGAACTCCATTCATTTTCTCCCTCTGACTAGATATTCAAATAGTAACAGCGGTTCTCAAACTTTTTGATCTCATGACCTCAGTACACTCTTAAAAATTATTGAGAAGTTCCCCCTCAGAATACTTTTGTTTATGTGGGTTATATCAAGTTTTATCAATTCTTCCTCAGTATTTTATATCTACCCCTTTTTCCTCCTCTCCCGTGGCCACCAATCTGGTTGAGACCCTCATCATCACCCACTTAAACCTCCAATTATTCTCCTCACGAATTCAGCTTCACATCGCTGCCAAATATCATCCCTAATCCCCAGGTCTGACTCAGGTTTATCTGTGCCACTCAGGTTTAACTTTCAGTGGCTACCCATAAATTTATATTTATATAAAATATAAATTCTTCAGCCTTGCCCTTAGAACTTCTCATAATCTGGTTACAGCCTACTTTTCTAACCATATTTCATATTATGTTATAAACAAACTGAACTCCTTGTTGTTTTCTGAATTTAACATACCACCCCACTCCCTAACTCCTGACATTTGAACAAGCTGGCTTCCATACCTAGAATACACTCATTTCGTTGCAAGCCTTTCAGAATTCTGTTCTTTCTTGGAGGACATCTCAGGTGCTATCTCAGCCTTCCTTGAATCACTTTAGTTGTCATGGTCTCCCCTGCTTCAAGTTTTCCAAAAGTACTTTTTCTGGTCTGTCCCTTTTCCCCTTCACTTCTTGCATTGTGTATTATACTTACTGTGCACATGTTGAACTCCTCTCTATACCTCACCCCTGCCTGTAGAATTTTATATATTCCTTGAATGTAGGTACTGTTTACTTGTCTTTTTTTTTTTTAATTTTTAGTGCTTAGTAGAATGCCTTGCACAGGAGCTGGATGGCTCTTTATGAAGGATAGTGAGGATTCAAATTCAGATTAGAATAGATCTTTTCTTAGATCTCTTCCAACTCTGTTGTGTGATTCAGGGATTGTTTATCAGTGGAAAGAGTTCAGTGAACCAGTGATTGAATCTTTTTAGGACTATTTTTCTATACCTTTAAATCACATTGTCTAAGCTTGATAATTTGTACTGCTTCTGTAGCTGGTCTGTATCCTATTGAGGCACAGTTCATTGAAACCTGGACTCTCAAGTCATCAGGCCTAATAATTTTATTTTGTCACCTAGTATTTTCAGCACAGTTTTTATGGAAAAAACTATAGAAGTATTTGTTCTGACTGTTTCTCATGACTGAAAGGTGCTCTTTCTTACATTTACCTCTTAGATTCCCTTGTTTCTTGAATCTTTCATTTTTTAAAAAATTTTTGGAGGTATTTGGGGTTAAATGACTTGCCCAGGGTCACACAGCTGGTAAGTGTCTGAGGCTGGATTTGAACTCAGGTCCTGCTGACTTCAGGACCAATGCTCTATCCAGTGTACTACCTAGCTGCCCTGATTCCCTTGCTTCTTTTAATACTCTTCTCAAGTACCATTTGCTACATGAAGCCTTTTCTGAACCTCCAAGCTGATAGTATTCACTGTCCCAAAACTATCTTTTATATACATACATATATATATGTGTGTGTGTGTGTGTGTGTGTGTGTGTGTGTGTGTGTGTGTATATATATATATCCTTTATAGGCTTAGATATATGTATATATATGTGTGTATATATATATCCTTTATAGGCTTAGATATATGTATATATATGTGTGTGTATATATCTATCTATCTATCTCTATATATATATCTATCTTCTCCTCCAATAGAATGTGAGTTCCTTGAGGTGCTTCTATGCCTACACATATACCTAGCATGCTTAATATACAATAGACATTTAATAAATGTTTATTGGTTGATTCTGTTCATATTTAATTGCAGTTTAGTAAGCTGAAGGAGAGGGAGAAGAATATTTCTGCTTTTTTTTTTTTGCATCCCAAGAAGAAAACCTGGCAAGATATGATCAGCAACTTCTTTTTTTCCAGAGAATCTTTTAATGCCTTTTAGGAGATAATTTGTGACACTAATTTGGGTCTCCATTTGAGGTTGTTAACTTCTAGAGAGATCATGTGGCAAGACCTGGGTTTTATTTCCAGGTTTGTCACTAAGCTAGCATTGTGACCTTAGGTAAGGCATTTAACTTTCTAGTGCCTCTTTTTCCTCATCTGTAAAATGGCAGAGTTGGACCAAATGACCTCTAAAGTCCCTTCCTGATATAACATTTTGTAATACTTGGTTCTAACATAATCACTTTTCTTACATCTAACATCTTTGTTTTTCTTTCCTTGAAACCTGAAAAATTGGTTTGATCCTCAAATTTGAGAGGTGGCTCTTGATCCAAAGCAAATTTGTTGAGCCCAGTCTTAAGGAAAGATTCATGGAGAGTAACTAAATGCAAATATTCATTTAGGCTACTACTATTAGGCTACTGCTGAGCCTAATCATTTAAAATCATGTAGTGCTCTGATATCCTGTTTCTCCTGCTGGAAATCCCCACAAATTGTCGTCCATCCGGAAATGCAAAGGCTGGTTACTGGCACTTGGAGCTTGAACTAAGCTTTCAGGAAGACAAGTGCAGTGTTTTGTTTGTACTCTTAATTTATTTGCAAACCAGGAAATGAGGATAGTGAAGAGGGAAAATCTTCCATTGATCTGTGTGTTATGATCCCTAAACACGTAATTAAAATATCGTGGATTTTAACAAGGACCACTATAGACAAAGTGGGGAGAGAGTGAAGAGAAGAATGAATAGATGTTCTTTTCATGGTGGGGAACATGAATGTTTCTGCATTTTAAATTTCCATAGTGACTGGTACAGTATGAACACTGAGTGATTTTTCCAATTATTGACTTTGTTGGTTGATTGAACTGGAGCTTTTAAAATTTCCTTGTTTTTGTGATGTTTATTTTTAGTTTTCTCTTTTTAAATTAAATTTTAATTTTTTTCACTCAACAAAAATCTACCTTCTCTTCTTTCCATGTCCTTCAACTCCTATGGGGAGGGCTGAACTCTTGTAATAAATATATATCATCAAGCAAAACTAATTCCCACATTGCCCATATCCAAAAAGATATATGCCTCATTCTGTACCCTGAGTCTATCACTTCTTTGTCAGGAAAGAAGCAAATAATATTTTTTATTATGAGTCCTCTAGAATTATGGTTAATTATTTGTTAATCAGAGTTCTTAAGTCTTTCAAAATTGTTTTTTTTTTACAATATTGTTAATATTGTGCTGCTGCTTCTCATTTCACTCTGTGCCAATTTGATGCTTATAATTTATGAATGTGGTTATTGATAAACAAGTTATTATCCAGGTTGTTTTCTTTAAGATTGATGTTAGATCTTCACTGTAAACACCTTAAAATTATAGAAATCTAAAGATTCTAAAGAGTCTTCTCCAGTCATACCTTAAATATATCTCTTCCTAAAACTCAGTCCTGGATTAGGACCACCAACTGCTACATTGTTGAATGGAGCTGGATTGAGTCAGTCAATTAACATTTATTAAAGCGCTCATTATGTTCCAGGGTCTGTGCTAAGCACTGAAGAACTCTACTGACTAGGTTACATTATAGATTCATATTATCTAATTTCATCTGGGCGCTTAATGCCATGAAGTAGTTCTTTTATTTCTCCCTAATTGATTTCCTATTTCATTTCCCATAGAAATCTTTCAATACCTTCTCTTCTCTCCTGAAGCCTGCTGTATTTCTTTTCTTTCAACTAAGTACCTTACCTCTTACTTTCCTGAAGAAATTGAAGCCATACTTGTTGAGCTCCCTTTTCTCCCATTCTCTTTATCTCAAACCCCTTGACATTATCTTCCACTCTCTCTTCCCCAGTGTCTGTCAAAGTGTTGGCCCTCCTCGTCAAGGCAAACTCTTCTACATCTGTACTTGATACCATTCCCTCCAATTTTCTCCAGCAATTTGGTTGTATACTCAATCATCATTCCCTCTCAAATACTCAGTCTTTCCCTATCTACTGGTTCCTTTTCTGTTGCTTTCAAAGGCATGCTCACCCGTCATCCCTGTCCATAAAAAAAATCTTCACAGGACCTTCCCATTCACTCAAGTTCAATATCTTTCCTCCCTTTCTCAGTCAAATTCTATGAAAAAGCTATCCATATTTGCTTTCTCTGCTTCTCTTCCCATTCAGTCTTCTGTCCTTTGCTATCTGCCTTCTGACTTCATCACTTAACTGAAAATGCTCTCTCGAGAGTTATCTGTGATTTCTTGATTGGCAGATCTTATAATCTTTTCTCAATTCCTAACCTTCTCTACCTATCTACTACATTTAACTTTGGTGACCACTTTCTTCTCCTGGATACTCTGTCCTCTCTGGGCATTCATGATGCTACTCTCTCCTAGTTCTCCTCTCACCTGTCTGACCACTCTTCAGTCTCCCTTATCTCTGTCACCCACATTCATCCCCATAATCATAGGTATTCTCCAAGGTTCTGTCTATCTGTTACTATCTCAGTAACCTCATCAACTCCTGGGAGTTTAATGATCATCTCTATGCAGATGACTCTCATATATATGCATAAATGTACATGTACACATGCACATATACATGTATAATACACATATGCACACATATATGCTCATCTACACATATACATACTGATGCATTCATGCCACCTCTCTCCCTGACCTTCAGTCCTGAATCACTAATTGCTTAATGCATATTTCAGACTGGATATCTAGGAAACATTTCAAACTCAAAACATCCAAAGTTTCCTCCTTACCTGACCCCCAACACTTCCCACTTCCAAACTTCTTTATTTCTGTTGAAGGCATCTTTCCAGTCTTCCGGGTTAATCTGATCTCCATGATTCAGTTCTTCACCCAACATATCCAGTTATGTGCCAAAGCTTGCACATCTGGCCCCTTCTGTTTATTCACGCAGTTAACGTCTTAGTTCAGGCCTTCATCGCCTCTCATCTAGATCATTAGAATGGTCTCTCTTCCTCAGGTCTCTCCCCATTCCAAGCCATACTGCTTCTGAGCATAGATCTGATCATGTGACTCCCCTACTCAGTCAACTCCAGTGGCTTCTCATTGGATCTAGGATAGTGTTTAGCTTTTAAAGCCCTTCATAACCTGATCTCAAAATGTCTTTCCAGCCTCATTGGACGTTACTCTCCCTCCTGCACTTTGCATTGCAAACTGGCCTTCCTTGAGTTCCTCACTTATGACTCTCCCTCCTGGCTTCTCTGTCCCCAGGCCTTCATCTCCACCCTATAGAATCTGTCTCTTCAGGACGTCAAGTACCACCTTCTACATAAAACCTTTCCTTATCACCCCAACTTCGAGTACCCTCCCTCCTAAGCTTTGGGTGTAACTGTTATGTTATTGGCTTTATGTAGCTTATGTTTCTACTTACATAGATACTTACTATCTTCCCCTTTTACTTACATAGATACTTACTATCTTCCCCTTTAAAATATAAGTTACTTGCAAGTAGGAAGTTTTAATTTTGTGTATCTTCAGTGGCTAGCATGTAGTGGCCACTTATTAAATGTTCCATCTCTCCTTTGATTTGAATCCTACCATTTTTTTTCACTACATTGCAAAGAATACTTGATCTGCCCTAAGAGAAATGAACATTGTAACAACACTGGTTTCGCCTCACATTAAATTGGCGAACATGAAAAAAAAAACAAAACAAAAAACCACACAAACCAGCAATGCTGAATGAGCTATAGAAGACAGGAATTCTTAATATGTACTGGTGGTAGAGCTTTACACTGGTCCAACCATTCTAACAGTTTGGGAATTTTCAAGAAAAGTCACTAAATTTTTTGAATCATTTGACCCAACTGTCCATCTACTACAAGGCACATAACAAAATGAGGTCAAAGAGGGATTGAGGTGGGGGAGAGCCCCATGTTACTGATAGCACTTTTTGTGAAAGAAATAATAAATTTGAGTTATTGGGAGAAACTAGGGAAGATTTGTATGAATTTATGTAGAGTGAAGAAAGCAGAATCAAAAGACATGTTTCATAAAAATTCAGGTTAAGATAAATAACTAATATTAATCAGAAGACTGATGAAACATGTTTTTTTTTCTCTCAGCAGAAGGTTGATGGGTTTTTTTGGGGGTGTGGAATACTGTATCCACAGTGTGTCAGTTTCATTTGCTTAACTGTTTTTGTTAGAAAGGGAGGTAAGGGCAGAGATAAATATGGAAATGCTGTTTTTAAAAGCAATAAATTTAAAAAAAAGATTACTTGATTTGGAGTCTTAGGACCTGGATTCAAAACTTATTAGTTTATGACCTTTAGCAAGACATTTCACTTCTCTGGACCTCAGTTTCTTTTTCTGTAAGACAAGGGAATTAGGCAAGATGCCTTATGATCATTAGAATTGGTTAAAAATGAAGTGATGTTTTAGAATATGTTTCATTAAGTTATGTTACAGAGATTGTTTATAGCATATTATCAACCTGGAAAAGAAGACCTTCAGAGTATTGGGTCGATCATCTAGATTAGAGGATGAAGTAAGTGGAGAAGTATAGTTGGGTGCTCTTAGAACTTGGGCTCCCTTCTTAATGACAAGAGGAGGACTCACAGACTAATATCAGGCACCCTGGGTTTTGTAGGAACAGGAATTGTACATTTTTGTATTTGTTTTACAAAGTTTCTATTTTCTGATCTTTCTACTTTTTTTAGTCAGTCACTTTTCATATTTCTTGTCTATGTAGTATATTCTCAGCCTGAATTCTGTTAGATATTTGTATAGTTAACACCTAAATGTTGACCTTTGCTTTTTAAGCAATTTACATTGAGATCTTTAAAGGTCAAAATTTGAATGAAGACGTTGTTATATAGATACTCTTACCCAGACAGGTATGAACTTTTGCACAAGATTTGTTTGTGGCAGTTTCAAGTATTATCCGTTGGTCGAAAACAAAGCTTCACTATCTTAAATTAGTTTTTCTTTAACACTTACAGTACCTGTTGCCTATTTTAGAAATTTTGGAGGTGTTTTGATGCCATAACTTAAAAGAACTTTATTGTATGCCTGTCCTTTTTGGTGCTCAATCTTTTATCTTCTTCATTGTGTCTACATCAATGTTAGGTGATGGCCCAACACCAGAAAATTTGAAGAACAAGGGAACTAATTCCAACTTATCTATAAAGGATAATGATTGATATCTTTGCAATAAAGATTTGCCAAATTCATTTAATGAGAAAGTTACTTATAATGACCTCAATTCAGAATAAAGAACAAGAGAACCTTGTCAGACAGTATTGGATAGAAGGGGAACTGACAGAAGAGTGAGGAACACAGAAAAGAGACACTGATACAAGAAATGATTGGTAGTGGGGAGATAAGAAAAGGACAGTCATTGGAAATGATAACAGGATTTTACAAGTCACTGTTAAGTATAACAGCAAGGGAGTGCCTGGATCCTAGCACCTCCTGGGGAAAAACATTCTTTGAGAGCAGCATTCTAGGTAAATGGCTGCATTTGTATATTGGTGCCATGGCAGGAGATGACTTTTACTATTATTGAAATTCTCACATTGGAAATAAGGAGAATAAGCTTACTGTTGGACAGTGGTGTGGGACAATAAATGTTCATTGTACTAAACCAAGAAAAATCATCCAGGGAGTTTTGAGATCTTCCAGAATAGCAAATCCAAAGTTCAAAGGTTTTTCTGAGGCGATTTTCTCAAAATTTCACACTTCCAGTGAACTCTTGAATAGAGAGGAGTACTAGACTGGAAATTAGAGGACCAGAATTTGAGTCCTGGCTCTGTGGCTACTATCTATCACCAAATCCTGTGATTCTGTGAATCGATTAGTACTCAGCACTTTGTATAGAATTGTCTTAGAAGGCTGTCAAGCATATAAGCAATGGAAATGTTGATTTTACATTCCTTCAAGAAGTATGAATTTTTTTCCATTTGTTTCTCTGGCTGTTGATTGTGGGCAAGAGACAGTTTCAAATTCACCTTTCTAAATTCTATTAATATTTGTTTTTACACCACAATAACTTTCTGATATCCACGCTATCCCCTTCCCCCCTGCAACAAATTCAGCTCTCCCTTGTAACAAAGCAGAACAGGTAAAATTAAACCATAGAGTAATGGGGCAGACAGTACATACTGTATTTCACAACCATAGCACCCCCCACCCCCATGAAAGGAGAAGTGTTTTCTTATGTATTCTCCTGGATTAAGATTGGTCATTACAATTAATTGGAGTTCATACTTTTTAGTGTTGTTTTAGATATTGTATGTGTTCTAATTTGGCTTAATTCATGATACATCATTTCATTTTATATTGAGCAATAACGTTCCATTTTATTCATATGCCACAATTTATTCAGTCATTTCCCAACTGGTAGGCATCCACTTATTTAATTGTTTTTGTCAGTGGTACTGCAACAGTGCCACGGATATTGTGGTGAATATGAGGCCTTTATTTCTGTCTTTGTCCTCCTTGGGGATATGTGCCCAGTGGAAGGGGGTGATGATTACCCTAGGTGAAAAGGTATGAATTATTTAGTGATTTTTCCCTCCATAATTACAAATTGCTTTTCCAGAACAGACCCCCAGCAATGCTAGTATCATTCACTATTTGTTTTTCTTCATCTTTATCAATTTGATGGTTGTCAGGTGAAGCTTCAGAGTTGTTTTAATGTTCATTTCTCGTATTAGTGATTTGGAGAAATACTTCAAATAGTGGTTGATCATTTGCAATTCATCTTTTGAAAAATTTTTGTTCATATCCTTTTACTATTTGTCTATTAAAGAATGACTTTAGATAGGCCTGTCCTTATTGATTATTGTGGAAGTTGTACAGACGATTCATATGTTTGGTTCCTGGCTCATATTTGTAAAAGAAAAATACTTAATATAATGGAACAGATTACATGAATTATTGTAGGGACATAGACTTTGGTTCCCTTTCACCAGCCCTCAGGAGATTTTTTTTGTTTGTTCTTTTCAGAGAAAGTAAAATTGAAATGAAATTGCTTGCCTAGCACTTACTAAGGAGTTAATTTTAATTCTGTATTAAAATTGCACTAGATTATTTTTCAGTTGACATAGCTCTAATATTATAATTATTACTGCTTTAAGGAATGTGATATATACCTTAGGCATTAAATCCTATTTTGTGGTTGCTGTGTTAAATGTGTCTAGTGTATACCAGTTGGTGATAAAGAATACCAGTTGAGAAGACAGCTTTTGCTAAGGCAGTTCTTTTGAAGTCAAGTCTACAAGCATTTATTAAGTGTTTACTGTATGCCAGGCAATGAGCTAAGCGCTGGGGAAACAAAGAAAAGCGAAAACAGTTCCTTCTTTTAAGTGGCTTACAACCTAACTGTGTGCAAGTGAGATATATACAAGATAAATGGGAGGTAATTCTCAGAGAAAAGTCACTAATACCAAAGAAGACCAGGAGAGGTTTCTTATAGTCCTTAATTGTCTATGTAGATTTCTCTAAGTCACTCAAGGACTGTTGTTGACCTGTTTCCTTCTGATATTACTAAAGTTCAACCTAATAAGCAGTTTCTCTTAATATTAACCATGTCACATTTAGTGCAGTGTTATGATGCCAGATATCTCACTTTGAACTTAAAACATAGCACCCTGGTTTCATCTGTACCTTTGTTTCTCCTAGGCTAATGCTACTGTCCAACATGCTGAGGGTGAGCCATCCGGCTGTTTGCCTTATATGTGTTTGTTTTAAACCTTGACGGCAAAAACAAATTGAGATTGAATGTTTTGAAGGTACAGGCCTTTAAAAAAATCTTTAGAATTGTCATGCTTTACTTCTCAAGACCTTTTACAGTTAACTGAGATATTCATTTAACTCTGCTGCTGAGAATATTTGAATAAAAAGAGAGCCATGCATATAGTTTTTCAGTCCATTTCAACTGCCCTGGAGATAACTTGGATAAATATTGGCTCCTCCATGTCCCTGCTAATCCCTGCTGGGTCTTTCTCTGTGCTGAGGTTCAGAATACTTGCTTTCTTTTCCTTTTCAGCCCTTCTCCCTGCACCCCATTCCCCTCCTCCAATGTAATGTGATCTCTCAGGCCTGGTCTTCTGCTTTGGCAGATTCCTTTAGTCTTGAATGGAAAAAAAATTAACCATTTTCTTACCAGTTCTAAGTCTACAGAACTTTAAAAGTCAGATACCATAAATTTATATGCTAAGGTTTTTTTGGGGGGGGGGAGTGATTTCTAGTGAGGTATTTGTTTGAAAAATATACCTTTTCGTTATTTTTCCTTTTGAAGTCCTTTACAACTTGACCACTTTGTATTTTTTCTTTTTCTTTTTCTAAACTCCTTATTCCCCTCCCTGTATTCTGCAGTCTAGCTATACTTATCTTCTTGCAATTTCTTGAACAGGACACTCCATCTCCTTACTCTTTGTCTTTTCCCTTACTGTCCTTCATGCCTGGAATGATTTCTCTCTTTACCTGAACGCCTTCACTTCTTTCAAGACTCAGATTAAATCCCACCTTCTACAAGAAAATTTTTCTATCATTTTCCTCTCCTACTCCTCAACTGCTTTCCCTATGAGATAAGATTATCTTTCTATGTGTATTTTGTATGTTCAGTTTTTTGCATGTTGTTTTCCATTAGAATGTAAGCTCTTTGAGGGCAGAGACTATATTTTTCACTTTTTTTTGTATTCACAGTACTTAGCATAGTTCCTGTCACATAGTAAGTGCATGATAAATACTTGTTGACTGTTGTTGACTACACAGCTCCCTTAAAATATCAATTTTGTTGCTAAAATTACATATTTCTTTTTCTCAGATTTCCTAAGTAACAGTGTAATTTAAAATAATTCTTTATTTTGTGGACTTTCCAATCTAGGTACTGGATCTTGATTTAAAAAAACCCAAAAAACAACAACCAAAAACCTCACTGATTTTTTGAAATTTCTTTGGCATACATTTCAAAATTTGACTAAAGCAAAGGGGTCAAGAATCTAGATATACACATGAAAAACCTCTTGAGTTTTATATTGCATTAATGTGGATATTATAAAGACCTTAAAAAATACTGCTTGTATCTTTTTTAATTTCAAGTCATATTATAGTGATTTTATTTTAGAATGTAGAGGTTAGTTGTTTCTTCCTTTACTACCATGAATGTTAGGGTTTGGGCCCTATAGTTTTTGGCAAATATTAATAATTTCACATAATCACATGTCCTTGTCATCTATATCTCAGTAAATTGTCACCTGATTTGTTTTTTCAATAGTTGAATAATAATATGGTAAAATCTCACTATAGCAAAATGTAATAAAGAGCAAGATTGGCCTTAAGACAAATCTGGCTTCTCTTTTAGGGACTTATCCTGGGACTTTGACAACTCAGATAGTCGAAGGACCTTGTTCTGAGGTAGTGTTAATCTAAAAGGCAATGAAGCTCCTTGGCCCCAGCTTTCAGTACAAAAGTACCCAGTAAATGGATTGTGCTCCTCTTTTCCCTTTTGGCTTTGGTTCCCAAACCCTCACCATAGGACTGAAAGGCCTGTATTCTTCAGTTTTCATGCTTTCATTCCTGTGGCTAGTATTTGTTTCTCTTGATAACATTTTTCTCCTTGGTCCCCTAAAAATTTTTTTGACCATTGTTTCAATCTCTTCTGAATATATATTCTTTTGGTATCTGAACCTTTCATTTTTGACATTTTAATTTGTGATGGGTCTCTTTTTTTCCAACTTGACTACTCTCTTTTTCCTAGCAGAAACTTCATCCCTTTAAGGACTTCCATGTAAACTCTAGAACGCATTCTGCAATGTCCAGAGAAGACTTTAGGAAACATAGATCCTGACACCTTTGAGACATCTGAGACAGTTTAGTGGCAGTCCCAGTGATTGCAAGGGAAAGAAATATACATTAGCTACATAGTTTAAAAAATCGACTATAGAGATGAAGTTTAATAAGGATAAATGTAAAGCCCTGGTTAAAGTGTTGTTGTTGTTATTTTTTTAATCAGTTTAATAAATACAGACTGTCAGCGGTGTACCTGGATGAAAGTTTGTACCAAAAAGTTCAGTGGTATTTTGTAGAATGAAAGCTAACTTTAGTAAGTCAGTGCTGTGACATTGCAATCAGAAAAAGCCAGGGCATAACCTAGCAATAATACCACTAGGCCATCCCAAAGAGATTAAAGATAGAAGTAAAGGACTCAGAGGTATAAAAATATAGCAGCTCTTTTTATAGTAACAACTGGAAACTAAGAAGATTTTCCATCAATTAGGGAATTACTGAACAATTTATAGTATGTAAATGCAATGGAATACTATTATTCTGTCAGAAAAGATGAAATTACTTCAAAGAACATAGAAAGACTTGTGTGAACTAATCAAGCAGAACCAGAACAATTTATATGATAACAACAACACTGTAAAACTTTGAAAGACTTGAGAACTCTGATCAATGTGCTGACCAACCATAGTTCCAGACAATTGGTGATGAAGAATGCCACCTATCCTCTGACAGAGAAGTAATGGACATTTTTTTTTGGCTATAACCAGTGTGGGAATTTATTTCCCTTGACTATGCATATTTGTTTAAAAGGATTTATTTTTCTTTTCAACTTGAGTGGAAGTTAGGAGTGAAAGAAAGTAGATTTTGTTAAGTGAATTTTTTTTAAAAAAATTATCATTTGTGAGGAATCTATAAGAAGACTGGAAGTCTAAATGTCATTACTGTTAATTTTGATGGCTGGAGAGACACTGTATGGGGATAGAGAGAACTAAGGACTTTCCTGAAAGAGTAATAATAGTGATAATAATAATAACTAACATTTATTTATATAGCACTTATGTGCTACGCACTTTACCATTATGTCATTTGAGCCTTACAAAAACCTTGTGATATAAATCCTACTGTTATTCCCAATTTACAGATTAGGAAACTGAGGCAGACAGCAGTCAAGTGGCTTGCTAAAGGTCACAGAGCTAGTAAGTATCTGAAGCTGGATTCGAACTCAGGTCTTTGTGACTCCAGACGCAGAGCTTTATCCTCTGAGCTGTCTGGTTGCCTATTTAGTTAGCAGTCAAGAAGAAAGAGCCTAATGAGACGTTTCCTGAGAAAAAGCCATTTAACTCCTGTGTTGTAAAGAAGTATTATGAAGAGTGTTCTTGAGAAATTGTGACTTTGATCTTGAGAGAGTGAATGATGGGACTGTCTCCCCAGATTTGAAGTCAGCAGTTGAAGATGATAGTTGAAAGTGACTCTAGGTATAATCTTTCTCACTGTGATGCATTGTTAGAATATTTAGATATATCTTTGTATTATTTGTTACATCATAATAAATTGTGTAACTGGTAAAAGAAAGAAAAGAAAAAACCAATGCAGTCTTAGATTACATTGAGAGACAGTATCCAAAAATGAAAGAAGTGATAATTTTGGTTGTACTTTGTTCTTAACTACATGTGAGGTACTCAATTTTGGTCCTACTAGCAAATAATGGAAATCAGTAATGGAAAAATAATCATTTTATATCGTAATGAAAGTAGTGGGTTTGAATAGAATCTATACTTATTAAATCAAGTGCTTCAGGGTGGTGCATCAATTACTAGTGAGACACTTGACTGTTCTCAGATGCAAGCTTGATTTCATTTTTAGAGGGATCAGACTTTGGGTAGGATATTAACCAACTAGTATATCTGGGAGGGTGGAGGGGTAACCAGGGTAGTGAGGGAGTTAATAGACCATGCTATATGAATATCAGATGAAAGAACTGAGAGTATTTGGAGAAGATATAGATGTGGGGATGGAGCTGTCTTTGACTATTTGAAAGGCTGTTCTGTGAAAGAGGGATAAATTTGTTCTACTTGATCCCAGAAAACAGAACTAATAGAAATGGGTAAGATTTGCAAAGAGGCAGATTTTTTCTTGAGGAAATGAACAGTTTCCTAACAAGTTGAGCTTTCCAAAAGTGGAATGGTTTGCCTTAGAGGTAAAGGATTTTCTTTCTTTCTTTTTAAAAAATTTTTATTGAATTTTTTGTTTCCTATATCACCATAGTTATTCCATATTATTTTCTCCCTTTTCCCTCCCAGGGAGCCATCCTGTATGAGTTGTTTTTTTAAAAGACAAAAAAGAAAAATCAGCACAGCTGATTGATACATTGAATAAGTGTGAAAACATGTGAACAGGCAACACCTATGGATTGCCACCTCCACAAAGGGGTAGGTTGGGGGTGTCTTCCCATACCTCTCCTTTCAAGTCCTGCTTGATATTTATAGTTCTGTCACATTTACTGTTGATTTTTTGGTGTGTTATTTTTTTCCATTAATGTTATAGTTGCCATATATATTGTTTTCCTTGGCTCTACTTACTTCATTCTACATCAGTTCATATAGATCTTTCCTTGCTTCTCTATATTCATCATACATATCATTTCTTACAGCCAAAAATATTTCATTACATTCATGTACCACAATTTATTTAGCCATTCCCCAATTGATGGGCCTCTATTTTGTTCCCTATTCTTAGCTGTCACAACAAGTGCTGCTATAAATATTTTGGAGCAGATGGCAGTTATTTTCTTATTGATGGCTGCTTTGGGATATGTGCTGAGTAATGGAGTTTCTGGTTCAGAGGGTATGGACATTTTAGTCACTTTATTTGCATAATTACTTTCCAAGATGATTTACCATTTCGCAGCTCCAGTAACAATGCTTTAATATGTCTATTACTCTGTAACCCCTCTAACATTGACTGTTGCCATTTTTCATCATTTTTGTCAATTTGCATAGTGTGAGGTGAAACCTTAGGGTTGGTTTTTTGTTTTTTGTTTGTTTGTTTTTGCTAGACAGTGGGGTTAAGTGACTTGCCCAGAGTCACACAACTAGTAAGCGGCAGGTGTCTGGGGCCGGATTTGAACTCAGGTCCTCCTGGCTCCAGGGCTAGTGCTCTATCCAGTGTGCCACCTAGCTGCCCTTTTAGAGTTGTATTGATTTTGATTTTTCTTATTATTAGTGATTTGGAGTATTTTTATGTGGTTGTGAGTGCTGTGCAATTCTTTTAAGAATTATTTGTTCATATAAAGGATTTTCTTTTACTAAAGGTCTTTAAGCAAAGACCTTCTTTGCTTGTTGGCATGTTATAGGGGGCTTGCTGGCTACTTGCTGGGCATGTTATAGGGGGTGTGCTTGTTAAGATGTAGATCATATGATCTTTAAGGTCCCTTCTAACTCTTAAGGTTCTGTGATAATGTGAGTTCAGCATTTTGGCCTGTCTGGGCTTCTCTTTTAATATAAAATGTGATTTCTTCCTTGAAATTTGCATATAAAGTGAATATGCTTGTTCCATGGTTGTTAGTCTCTTGTTATAATGCTTGCTCATGGTAGGAATGTAGAACAGAGAGATTATAAGAATAAATAGAATTCTAAGATACCTGGTTCTTCTCATTGTATCTTCTCCCCCTTTTTTTTTCTGTTACACAGTTCAGTAATTGTTGGAGCCAGGAGACAAACCCAGTAGGATAGATGTAGTTGTTATCTCCTTGAAGCTTTTCATTCTGCAAATGAAAAACAAAGGCTTAGTGTGAGAGATTTGGTGATTTGTCAAGATTTCACAAGTAGTAAGTGGCAGAGTTGGGATATTAGTAAATTTTTTTATTTTCCTTTGTACTTCGTGGAAGTAAGATGTCACCCAACTACTGACATAATTGCATATTTGGAAACTAATGTAATAAAAAAGGTATTGGATTTGTAGTCACAGAATATGGGTTCAAATATTGACTGGTTTTTAATATTAACAATAACAACAAACTCACTCAAAATTCTACTTATTTTCCTGCTTGTAATGTTTGGGGTGGGGGAAAGATGGGATACAGAAAAGTAGAGAAATGCCAGCCAAGGTTTTAGACAGCAGGTATCAATATTTTATGTACTGAGACTGTAAAGGCAGCTGTGAAAGCATGGCAGGAGGCCTGAAATGCTATCGAATTAGACTTTAGTGATTCCACTAATTGTGATAACATCTATTCACAATAATATATTTGCTTCTAAGAGTCAAAGGAGGAGGGGCAGCATAGTATTATAGGCTGACCTTATTAAAAAGTTTTGATGATTAGCTTGATAGAAGCAGGTGATGCTACTTCATGCTCTTATATCACCAGAAGGCAAAGTACATTGGACAAATCAGATATAACAATACCCTGACTGATGTAAATGTCTCAGTGCCAATGGATTTGAATGATAAAGTAGACAAACCATAAGTGCACATGAAATGAACTGAAGATATGAATATTTTCATTATATTCCAATATTTTGTCAACATAAAAATGGAAACAGATCTTAACAATTAGTCAGTGCTTCCTCTTGTGGTTTATCAATGGTATCCTCAATTCCAAAGTCATACAATGAAGTATTATTAACCAATAAAGTAAATCGTAAAAATAAATTCCCTTAAGCCTAGATCAGATGAAACAAAAGATGAAATTGAGGAATTACTAAAATCTAAAGAAAGAAAGGTTGAGAAACCTGAGGTCATTGAAAATCTTTACTTAATACAGAACTTCAAAAACTATACTCAATAACAAACTAGATAATAAAATAATATTTTTGTTTTATATGACTGAAAAGGAGATGGGCATACTTGGACTGGAATTTCTTAAAGCCCTTTTTAGGTTTGATAGCATGGATCCAACTAGTAGCCGAACTGTGCTAAAATAGATTAATTCTTAAAAGCTGATATTGCTGTAACCATTATGAACAAATGCATTCTCCCATAGTATTTGACATAAAGTATAAAAACATTCAGGACTTGCACTCAAAAGTATATGCTGTGGTTGTTGCCATGGAAAAAACCATAAGAGGAAAGTTGGTGATTTCAAGAAATATCTTTTTTTTAAATAATTTTTTTATTTTTAGTTTTCAACATTCACTTCTATAAGATTTTGAGTTTTAAATTTCAAGGAATAATCTTTTTTTCATTTGGGAAATAATATTTGTATAGCAGTTTTAAGGTTAACAAAGTTCATTATGTTATCTCATTTAAAACAACCACCTTGCAAGGCAGGTATTACAAGAATTATTATCACTATTTTTCTTTTCTTTTTTTATTAAACAGTTTATTTATTAATTTTTAGTTTTCAGCATTCACTTCCATAAGATTTTGAGTTTCAAATTTTAGCCCACTCCCTCTCTTCCCCTTTCTCCATGACAGCGTGCAGTCTGATATAGGCTCTACTTAAACATATTTTCCCGTTAGTCATGATGTAAAGAAGAATTAGAACTGATGGGAGGAACCACGAGAAAGAAGAATCAAAACAAAACAACAAGAGAAAAGGAGAGCCAATAGTATACTTCCATCTGCATTCAGACTCCATAGTTCTTTCTCTGGTTGTGGATAGCAATTTCTGTTGTGAGTCTTTTGGAGTTGTCTTAGATCCTTGCTGAGAAGAGCTAAGTCTATCAAAGTCGGTCATCGCACAGTGTGGCTGTTACTGTGTACAACGTTCTCCTGGTTCTACTCACTTCACTCAGCATCAGACCATACAAGTGTTTCCAGGTTTTTCTGAAATCTGCTGGCTCATCATTTCTTATAGCACAATAGTATTCCATTATATTTATATACCACAGCTTGTTCAGCCATTCCCCAGTTGATGGGCATCCCCTTGTTTCCAATTCTTGGCCACCACAAAAAGAGCTGTCAAGGAATATTCTTAAGAACAGGTGTCAAGCATCGCTATGGCAAAAGCTAATTGAGAGATCTATTGAAGATCTTTGGATAGGCAGTAGAACAACACCTCAATATTTTTCTGGTACATGCAGGAGAAAACATGAATGCTATGTTGCTTAATTAAAGGGAACAAAAAAGAAATGTGTGGAACATAATTTGGAAAACAAGAATACATGAGGAATTATAGATTTCCTTTATCAGCAAAAGCAAAAATCAGAAAGTTATAGCAATACTGGAAGTCAAAACAATGCAAACAACAATAAATTAAATAAAAGGCTTTACTTGAGAAGCAAGTATCCTTCTCTCCACGGAGGAGGATATGGTAATTCTTGTCATCCATATGCTTGTAAGAAGTCTAGTATAACAAAAATTCAAGTTGGTCAAACAAAAAACAGAAGAGTGTGCACCATTAATGTAATGAATCACAAGACAGTTTTGTCAAGGGAAATAACTGAAGAACTACTTTGTAAAGTAGCTTCTCTGTGAAACTGAAAAGGGATGGGTCTGACTGAATACGATCCAGAGTTAGTAACTCAAGTGGTTCATGGTGGCCCATTAATTACTAGCAAAGCACTTACTAGCTTCCTTTCAAATTCAAGGCTAATCTCATGTTTTTCTTAACAGAAAGCAGCATGTATTTATTACCAAAAGATGAGAACACCAGTGACCTTCCAGAAATGGGTCAAAGTACATGTTATATACTTTTCACAAAGCATTTATACAGCTTGTAACACTCAAAAAAAAGTCTGTAAACATTATAAGAAAACAATATATTGGCTGAAGAGGAGAAAGAGTATGCCAAAAAATCCCAGGGTTACATGGAAAGAACAACTTATTAATAATTTGGTGATTATTAAACAAGCTACTGAAAGGTGTCATAACATTTACATCATAGTTATTGATTGCTGCTGCCTTTGACTCAATTCCACATTCATGGCTTAGTCATGTGCTACAAATATATGAAATAGATCCAAGAATTAGTGTATTTGATATCCATTTGGAAAATTGTTCTTTATTTAAAAATTGCCACCACCACAATGTCAGCAGTAGTTTATATAAATTGAAGTAGGATGGTACAGCTACAGGATAGTACAGTACTCTAAAGCACTAGCTTTAGAGTCAGAGGACCTGAGTTCAGTTCCTACCTCTGGGCAAGTCACTTCACTAGCCAGGCATTTCTTTATCTGTAAAATGAGGTTGTTGGAAGGAGGTCCCTTCATGGTCTAAATCCGTGATCCTTTGATCTTCCAAGGAGACCATTTAAACCCACTGAAATGCTGCCTAACTTTAAGCACATCATCATCATCGTAATCATCATCATTTATGAATAAAACTAAGTATGGCTTTCAAGTCAAAGAGGGGATCTCTACAAAATACTATATTAGTCACCTGATGTATCTCATTGACATCAAGTTATACACACTGCTGAAAAGCAAATTAAAGTTACTGCATTTCAAAGAAACTTTAAAAAACAGTATCAAAATATTTGGACCCAAAAAGTAGGAAATTCTTAATGTGCATCAAGGGAAAATAGAGACAAAAAAGCTTAAATCTGAAGGTCAAATTGAACCATAGATGAAAATGGTTACAAATACCTTGGTCTTCTCCCGATAAGACACATCAAGCATAAAACTCTCCAGGAGAAAGCTGAGGCCTTTTATGTTGAGATACTGACTGACATTCTGAAGTCAAATCTTTATAAAGAAGACATTTAGAGCAAAATAGCAGTCTTACCATATACTTTTGGCACAATAAAAGAGATCACAGTGGATCTGGAAGGTGTCTGAGCAAAAAGCCATTAAATTTTAATGAAACCCAGAGCTTCTTACACTAAGGCTAACAGTTCGTCAAAAAAGAAGAAAAGATTAAAGAATGTTCTCAGAGCATGTAATAAAAATGGGTTAAAATATTTTTACAGAAATATTTTTTGGGACCAACGTATCTTACTTCATAAAGCAATAATGAAAACTGATAATATGTATAAGCCATTGGGTTTGTAAAATGAAACCAAAAGTGGTTTATCTCTGGACAGCACCTATGAAAGCAGCAAGATCCAGGAGGGAAATACATGTGGTGCTCCATAGTTAACATCCACGTAAATGTAGCCAAAAATATATTGGCAAAAAAGTATCTAATAAATGTCTTAGTCATGCATATTTGTTCATAGAAATGGAAAGGTGATCATAATTGGATCATTGCTACTAGAAATTACAAGATGGTTATCTTTAAGGAGTCTGGATTTATTGACTGATGAAGATTATATAGTAGAGGTTCCAAAACAGGATCCAAAAAATTAGCATCTACTGGATACCTAGAAAGACACAATCATATATCTAGAATCATACACTAGAAGTTTCCTATCCTTAATAAGCTAATAAATCCTTACATTACCTTCCTTTTTTTCTCCCCCACTACTCAATTTTATTTTAAAATCTTAATTCTTTTCTTCTGACCTTTCCCACCTCTGCCAACATTGAGAAATCAAGAAAAACAAAACCCCCCATTGCAAACCTGTATAGTCAAGCAAAACAAATTCCCACATTGGCCATGTCCAAAAACACCCCAAAACAAACTCTCAATCTGCACTCTGATTCCATCCTGTCTTTTTCAGGAGGTGGGTGGCATGTTTGACTAAGTCCTGTGGAATTGTGGTTGGCCATTGTATTGATCAGAGTCCCTAAATCTTTCAAAATTGTTTTTCTTTATAATAATCTTGTTATTGAATAAATTGTCCTCCTGGTTCTGCTCACTTCCCTTGCTACGTTTGTGTGTTGGGGGGCGGTGATGTCTCCATTTTGGGGTCTTAATTTACTTCTCTATAAAATGAGGAGGTTGAACTACTAGATGATCTTAATGCAACGTCTAGTTCTGAATCTTAATCTCATTGTTGTCTATCCTGCTGGGCATGACACAAAGCCCTGGTGTGGTCAGCCCTCAGTGAGCTTTTAGTCTATCTAGAGAGATTGACACTGCCATCACCTTGGTGCAGGCCCTCATTAGCTCATGCCTGAACTACTGCAATAATCTGCTGGTGGGTCTGCCTGCCACCGTTTTCTCCCCACTCCAGTTTGTCCTCCATTCACTTGCCAAAAGCACGGGTCCAACCTCTTTACCCTCTGCAGTCAAACTCATGTGGCTCCCTATCACCTCCAGGATCAAATATAAACTTCTCTCTTTGGAATCCAAAGCTCTTTATAACTTTATCTTCCCACCTCCTTCCTGTCTTCTAATACTCTTTGCCATATACCCTTCGATCCAGTGGCACTGGCCTCCTGGCTGTTTCATGAGTAAGACACTCCATTTCTCAGCTCCAGATGTTTTCTCTGGATGTCTCCCATATCTGAAGTACTCTCCCTCCTCATCTCTGCCTGCTTACTTCCCTGGCTTCCTTCAAATCTCATCCAAAATCCCACCTTCTACAGGAAGTCTTTCCCAATTCCTTTTAATTCTAGTGCCTTCCCTCTGTTAATTATTTCGATTTATCCTGTATATAATCATCCCTTAAATTTGTACAGATAACACTGTAAAGTTACTGAGAGCTCTCATGATTCTTATGTTAGTCAATACCCAAAACATCCTGTGAGATTTGTAGTGCAATTATAATTGTCCCCATTTTACAGATGAATGGATGAATCAATCAACAAGCATCTGTTAAGTACCTACTAACAAGTCAGGCACTATGCTAGATGCTGGTGACAAAAATGAAACAGTTCCTATGATGAAGGAGCTTACATCGAATGATACAAAGTGTAGATTACACAAAGATAATAATTGTGTCAGGAGTAGGTATGTGGTGCAATGGGTAGTGTGCCATGCCAGGAGTCAGGAAAACTCATCTTCCTGAGTTCAACTCTAGCCTCAGACACTTAGCAGCAGTGTCACCCTGGGCCAGTCACTTAACCCTGTTGCTCATTTGTGAAATGAGCTGGAGAAGGAAATGGCAAACCACTCCAGTATCTTTGCCAAGAAAACCCCAAATGGGGTCACAAAAAGTCAGACACAACTGAAACAAATTTTCCACACACTGTGCTAAGTGCTTTACAATTATTATCTCATTTGATCCTCACATAACCTTGAGAGGTAGATTCTAGTATTATCACTATTTTATCGATGGGGAAACTGAGGTAAACAGACAGTGAGTGACTTGCCCAGGATCACACAGCTAGTAAGTGTTTGAGACTGGATTTGAACTTAGCTCTTCTTGACTCCAGGCTTGGCACTCTATTCACTGTGCCACCTGCTTTTGGGATACTCTGTATATATTCATACAAAGTATGTACAAAATACAGTGCATTTTGAGGGAGAGCACTGAGATGGGGGTGGACGCAGATGAGGAGGAGATCAGGAAAAGTTTCATGTAGAAGATAGTGCTTGAGCTGAGTTTTGAAGGAAACAAGGGAGATTCTAAGAGTCAGATGGAGTGCATTCCAGGCATGGGAGACAGCCAATACAAAGACATGGAGATGAAAGATAGAGTATTGTGTGAGAAACTGCAGAAGAGCCAGTTTGGCTAGAGTGTAAATTATGTAGAAGGAAGTAATGTGTAATAATGCTGAAAAGAAAGGATGGGACTAGAATGTTTCATAGCTTTAAACGCCAAACAGTAGAGTTGGTATTTGCTGAGAGAGGTTATAATATGAGGGGGTTTTTGGGTGAGGTAATGATTTAAGTTCAAATTGTAGGTTGGAGTTAGGTAGTAAAGACCTTTAAATGCCATGCAGAAGCTTATATTTGATCTTAGAGACAGTAAGGAGCTATTGGAGTAGGGCAGTGACACTTTAGGAAAATCATTTTGTCAGTTGTGTGGAGGATAGATTGAAGTTGAAAGAGGCTTGCATTGGGAAAATCAATCAGAAGGCTACTGTAATATTCCTGATGAGAGGTGATGAGGGCCTGAACTAAGGCAGTAGCTGAATAAATAGAGGGAAGAGAATGGATGCAAGAAATGTGGAAACAGAAACAGAAAGCATTGTCAGCCAACCCAATTGGATGGGTGTGCTGTGTGACAGAGAGGAGTTGAGAGAATGATAGCAAATTGGGAACCTATGTGACTAAAACAATAGTGGCTTCCTTAACAGAAAGAAGAAAGTTTGGGAAAAGAGTGGAATTTGGGGGTAAGATAATGCATTCTCTTTTGGTCATGATGACTTTGAGATGTTAATGGGATATCCAGCTTTAAATATCCAATAGGTGGTTAAAGATGAACTACTGGAGCTCTGGGAAGAAGTAAAAATCTAGCAGTCATCTGCAGAAATGATAATGAAATTCTTGGAAGCTGATGAGGTCATCAAGGGAGAGTGGAAAGAGGAAAGAGATGAGGACCCAGATCAGTCTTGGGATACACCTACAATGAAGGTGTGTGAAATAGATGAACAACAGCCAGTGAAGGAGCCTGAGGACTGGTCCAACACAAAGGAGAATGAAGAGAGCAGGGTCATGGCAACCTAGAGAAGAAAGAGTATTTGGAAGGAGAGGATAACCACCACTATCAGATGCTGCATACAGGTCAAGAAGGATGACAATGGAGAAAAGGCTAACAGTTTTAGTCATTGGAATTTGGCAGTGAAGAGACTGAGCCCAGAGGGGGTGGTCTGTGCTACTTGTACAGTAATATACATATAGGTGTTGCCATCATTCATGCCATATGTCCTGTGTATATTCATTGATCTTTCTACTGCACTGCATAATTCTTCAATAAGTTGGGGATGCTGTGGATGGAATTTCTGTTTGAATACATGTTGGAGTAGATGACCTCTGTACTGTGCTCCCTTTAAGTTCAGATTGTGACTCTGATTGTTAGAATTATCTAGGGTGGTGTAAATGAATAGTGTGAAAGAGTAAGTTTCTTCTTAACCTTCTTTTCTCAAGATCAAATAGTCTCTGTCCTTCCAGTCTTTTCTCTGAAAGCCTATCCAATAATTTTAATTCCTTTACTCTGGACTCTTTTTAAATTGTCCACATATTTAAAGTGTTGCTTGCCACTCAGAAATAATGGAGTTCAGTAACCCAGTGTTTGATAAACCTGAAGAGATAAATGACCTGAGTAAAAACACTCTATTTGATAAGATCTGCTATGGAAACTGGAAAGTGGTCTTGTAGAAATTCTGTATTGTCAGTCCATGACTGTCAGGTGAGTAGCATGCCTCATCAGCAGTCTTCTAGAACTGTGGTTGGTCATTTCATTGATTATAGTTCTCAAGTCTTTCAAAGTTATTTCTCTTCACAGTATTCTTGTTACATTGTTTTCTGCTTCTGCTTACTTCATACTGTGTCAATTTATATACATCTTTAGGGGGTGAATAGGGATAGAGGTTATTACAAAAGATAAAATAGATAGGTTTGATTACATGATATTGACAAGCTTTTGTATGGACAAAATAATGGCAGCTGGGAAAGAAAGGAAGTGGTCCACTGGTAGAAAAATCTTTGTATCAAATATTTAAATATTTGATCCTATGATACCATCATTCTTGATAAAGGTCTGATTTTCAAGATATACAGACATTTAACAAAAAAGATAGAAGACCATAAGCCATCACCAGTATGTAAGTGGTCAAAGGACATGAACAAACTATTCTCAAAATGATTGTAAACTAGTAATAGCTATATGAAAGAATGCTTCAAAGAGGCATCCTGGAGAAGTAGATAAAGCACTGGACGTAGAGTCAGGAAGACTTCAATTCAAAGCCCACCTCAGACAGTTGCTGTATCACGTTGGACAAGTCACTTACTCTATCTGTCCCTCATTTCCCTGATTTGTAAAATAAAGGGTTGGACTTGATGGCCTCTAAGGTCTCTTCCAGCTCCAAATCCATGATCTTATAATTCTGTGAAATCATTAATAGAAAGAAAATGTAAATCAGAATAACCCTGAGGTTTCACCACACACCCATCAAATTATCAAAGATAAGAAAAGATGGATAGTCTTTGTTGTGGAGTCATAAAAATACAAACAATGCTAGTGCATTGTTGGTGAAACAATTTATACAGCTGTATGGAAAGCAATTTATAATTGTGCAAAGAAAATGATTGCAATGTCCATAAACTTTGACTGAGAGAGATCCCACTGCTAGGCATCTACTCCAAAGAAATCAGTGGCAAAAGGGAAGACCCCGTATACACCAAAGTTTTTATAACAGTGCTTTTAATGGTAGCAAAGAACTGGGAATAGTAGATGACTGTTGGGGAATTGTTAAACAAATTGTGGTACATGAATATTATGGCATATCACTTTGCTGTAAGAAGCTGTGAACATAATGAATATAGAAAAACATAGGAAGACTTACGAATTAAGGCAAAGTGAAGTAAGTAGAACCAGGAAAGCAATATATATGTAGTGTAAATGGAAAGAACAATGCAACTGAAATGGAATACTACAAAATCATAATGACCAAATTTAGCCCTAAAGAAAAAATGAAAGAAGACATCTCTGCCTATCTCCTTTGCAGAAGAGTGGGGTAGGGGGGATTAGGTTGACCTGAGAAGGTGGAATTCAGCATATAAAATCAGATTTTAAAATATGTTGGTTTATTTTGTGGAGCTTTTTTTTTCTTTTTTCCTCTTTTAAAATTATTTATTATAAGGAATGACTCCCTGAGAAGAGAGGGTTGGAAGTATTCTGTCAAAAATGTCAGTGACATAAAAACAAAAGATATAAATAAAAATTTATTTTAAAAATTAAAGTGTGGCTTTTAAACTCCACGTATTATGGTATTAATATAGTATTAATGTGTAAAAACAAAAGATACTAATAAAATTTATTTTTAAGAAAATGTGACTTCCAAAGTAGACACAAAGTAGTATTAATGTTAGCCCATGTCAGTATTGTCTTGCTTTATTTGGAAGAAGTTCTTCTTGGGTGTGCCTTCATACTTAGGAAGAGATTAGAGATAGCTATAATTTTGCCTTCAGTTCATCAGTGATTTGTAGATGACCTGCAGAAGATCATTGGATTGATTGGCTATTTCTTGGCAGTTCTCCAGAATGCTTTTTTCAGACCAATTAATCCGATAGGCAACAAGCATTTATTATTTGTTATGTGCCAGGCTGTGTACCAAGTGTTAGGGAATACAAAGAAAGGCAGTTGATAGTTTTATGACTTAACCTGAAAAGATTTGAGCACATAGATAAATATTCTTCTGAATGACAGAATATTGACTGTGACTTTTCATATTAGACGTTGGAGCTTAATATTAGTAATTTAAGTTAATTTTGTTACTGGTAATAATAGCTAGCATCCATATAGTGATTTAAGGTTTACAGAGCACTTTACACATTTTATGTCATTTGAGCTTTACAACAGTCCTGGATGAGAGGTGCTATTGTTATCCTCTTTTTACAGATGAGGAAACAGAGCCTCAGAGAAATGAAGTGCCCACAGTCACATAGCCAGGAAGTGTCTGAGGCAAGATTCAAACTCAGTTGTTCCAGATTCGAAGTCCAGCACTCTGTCTACTTCTCCATGGATGTCAAATACAAAGCCTATGGGCCAGTGCAACTGACAACCCTGCCATATGCCCCCAACCAGATTAAAATGTAATTGGGAAATATTTAACAAAATAAAAAAAAATTCAGAACAACATAGATGATGTTAACATGTGGTTTTCTAAGTCAATATATACAGCCTACAAGGATCCTTATATATGGTTTAGTGGCCCCCATTTCTATTTGAGTTTGACACCTCTGTGCTACATAGTGTATTTGCTGATATCTGTATGTGTAACAACATAATATGTGCCAGCAGAGAAGTTAGATCCATTTTTTGATAATCTTCAAAGATATGGATTAATATTATAACAAATGCCCATTAATGAGCACTTATCAGCATTAGCCCATGATTTGAGATATAGCACTTTAAATTTAAAGTAGTATGTAATAATAGGTTATATGATATACACTAGTGTTAACCCTCCAAACCATATCCAGTCCAATCTTGAATTCTTGTGTGCTTTCTTTGGCAAGCATAACTGAAGATCTTGTTACTTAATATGCACGATGCCCTGAAGATTTATCCAAGTTTAAGTAATTACAAGATAGACTAAAAAATGCACTCAGCAGCAAGCAAATACTGCTTTGCTTCATGAGCCTAGTGCTGCTGTCAGTGCTTCCTGACCCTGGGGTTCCCTTGTAGCAGATGGGGCTACCCTCTCCCTCCAACTATAGTATCAAAACAAAGCAATTGAAACTGGAGTCCAGCAAAAGAGAAGGGTATGATGGGCATCCTGCTGTGGTCTAGTGAATGATATTTTAAAAGGAAAATATGTTATTAGAGAAAAGGAAATTTGGAGCCTATCAAGAATTTTATTTCTGTTAGGTATATCTCCATGTATACTCTTCATTAGTTCAAATGTATTTTGAATCCATAGTATTTCTGCTGCTGTACAGTGTTATGCATTGGTACCCAGAAGACACAGTAATAACTCCCCAAAGAGGTAGAATGAGGAGGCAGCTTGCTGTTGTGACAAGGTTACTATACCTGGGATCATGAGGCTTGGGCTTAAATCTTGACTCCCACACTTAAGTAACTGTGTGATCTCAAGCAAGTTGTTAATTTCTCTGAACCTCAGTTTTAGACTAATCGGAGGAATAAATAAACCTCTGGGTTCAGTGCATCTGTAAAATGGGGATATGTTAACCACATCCCTCACCGGGTGATTGTATGTGTGTGCAATTATTTTTAAGCTTTATTGTATAGATAGAAATTACATTATTTATTATTTGGTGGTAGTGGTGGTGGTGGTAGTAATAGTAATATTAGGGCAAATTTTCACCCAATTTACCACACAAAAATCCAAAATGTAATAAATTCCTCCAAAGTCTGACATCATATGGTGTGCTTTTCATTTTATCCTGTGCAATTAGTTTATAAAAGTCCACTTCCCACATGCTTTATTACTGTTTTGAATAGTGTATAAAGCTACCTTATGTCTGAGAAGAATAAAATAATTTAGAACCTAGATATAAAGTATTAAAGCATTGTTCCTTTAATAGAGTAAACATACTGTTTATTCATCCCTCTGATATTTGTTGAATTTAGCCTGCATTGATGGCACTAGTAGAGGTAATTCCACTGGAATTTCTGCATTATTCAACAGCATTCTTGAGACATAGGATGTGCTTTGGCATAAGACTTTGAGTGGAATTCTTCCTTATGCAGCAGGATTCCCAAGCCAGAGATTTGGAGAAACCTCAGGATGACGTGAAGACAAGTTAAGAAGTAGAGTGTTTCAGATTTATTGAGAAAGCAGACACTCCACAGCATGAATTAATGTATTAATGTGAATGCTATGATCAGTATTTTTAAACTGATGTTGCTGGTTTTCATTTTTAAGTTAACAGATTGCTGTTTTAGCTTCAACTTTTTAAGTTAAAAGGGAAATGCTCCAACATATGCTAGAAACCTGTTACACCATAGATTTTATGAGTCAAATGAGAGGCATTGTGGATTAGTGGAAAGAGTTTTGATTTGAAATAAGAATGCCTGAGTTAAAATCCTGGCTAAGATAGTACTTACTTGTGTGACCTTTTTGGCCCCCAGTTTCTTTTTTTAATGAAAGATTTGGACTAGATGATAAATATTAGTATTTCTCACTGTTGGAGTAATTCAGCATATTTCTCACAAGAGCAAGCATGACACTCATCAAGTTTTAGAGCATATGGTTAGGAGAGCTAGATGTGATTTAAAAAAAAATTGTTGGGTTTTGGAATGTGGTTCTTTTAAAGTATTAAGACAATTTTTATTGCTTCATTTTGCCTTAAAAATTTGTCTCTAATAGTATCTGAATATTTTACTATGGGGAGAAAAATAACAGGACACTGGGCAACAAATTTTGAGATGTTGGAGGACAGCTGGAAAGCTAACGGAAGTCTGGTAGTTTTCTGCCTTTCTGTATTGCCTAGGTAATGAAGGAGTTAAGAATCCACCCACTTGAGCTTCTGTGGGCGTTACTAGCCTGCCTGATGTCATGAAGTCAGACAACCCAAGCCTGAAGGGGGCCCTTTGTTGGCAATTTAACCAAGCACTTCTTTCTGACTCTACTGAGTGTTCAGCGGCCTGAGAATGAGGCGCGGATGGCAGTTTGGGAGCTGCCATAAGGAATAACTGCTTTCAACTTTGTTGGGGTTTTTTTCTCCCGCCAAAAGAAGTTCCCCAAAGGAAAAAGAAGCTGTTTCACTTAAGTTACAGGCAACATGGACACAATGGAGGAGCCCCATTTCAGGGCACTTTAATGATCCAAAGAGTGGTGGATTGTTTAACCTTCTCAAAAGGATTTTTCTGTGAGACTGGTCCAAGAAAAAGGACGGGTAGGGGAGGGAGGAAAAACACATATCAAGGACGCTCTCTAACAAATGAAAATGTTGGAGATTTGTTTGAAGTTGGTGGGTTGCAAGTCAAAGAAGGGACTTTCCTCTTCCTCCAGCTGTTATTTGGAAGGTAAGTTCAAGGCTCTGATAGCTTTTAATTGGATTCAGAAGACAGACTTGGGTTCTGAAGGCCTAGGGTCTGGATTCCTGAACTCTGGAATCCAGTTTGCTTAGGCCTCTCCCTAGCCAGCCCCACGGCCCTGCTTTGTGAGAACAACCTCATTGCGTGGATGTAACCTCCCAGGATATAAATGAAGAAAGGATTTTAGTTCCTACAATCATTTCAGTTAGTTTGTAATTTGTGATGTGATAGCTGTTTCACTGGAGTTTCTGGCAAACGTTTTTAAATGAGGGAGTTTTGATAAAGTATATGGGATAGTCTTGTCAGATAGCCAGACTTAGGTAATTTTAACTGTTAATAAATAATTGCAAATTAAAAGTGTGAATCTATGTTTGTGAAAACGTGTGATTTGCATTAAGCATCCTCTGCAGGGAGGACATGGCTATACCATTTATGGTTGCAGAATTTCAAGTGCTCTTTCTGATCATCCAAGAGTGGATGGGGGAAAACCTCATCCCGTTCTTATCTACAAGCCGTGAATTTGGTTGGAGGAATAACTTTATTATGCTGGGGAAGAAAGATAAATGATCTAGAAAGGAATTACAAATGAGTCAAAGTACTTGGAAAAAGTATATGTTCTAATTTCTTTCAGTAACAAGGCCTAGTGCCAGGAGCATTTCACTTTTGTTTTTCTCCCCCATTTCTTTTTTCTTTTCCCTTGCTAGCTCCTTTCCCCTTTCTTTGTCCTCTTTTAGCTTTAAAAAGGTGGAAGACTTGGAAAAAGGAAATTGACCTCTGTAAGTAGTGGCTGGTGTGACATTAACATCTCTGTGAAAATTGATGGCATATTATGATTGTTAATAATGATTTCATTATCATTGGATTTTGGAGATAACAATATAGTATCATTCAGAAGTCAGGAGTTTGGATGAGAGGATATGATCTCTTGAGATTCCTTCCAGCTCTCAGACAAAATCCTAGGATTTTAATCTTGTTGAATGTTAATTATCTCTTTGGAGCCAGAATTTTTCATCTTTGTATTCCCAAAGCATATCACAATGCCCAGCACATATTAAATGTTTAAGAAATGGTTAGTGATTAAAATGGAATAAAGTAGTAAAAGAGAGCAGCTTTTTAGTAGAAGTGGAATTTTGTTGGGGCCTATGAAGTTGTCTAATTTTTAGATGTATTTCCATTAAATTTTTGGTGGAAATTAAGGCTTCATTTATTTGCTATCCCCAGTTTCTGTCTGAATCCTTGCCTGTACTAGATTCTAAATTTCAGTGAGATAGGTGAAAAATGTTTATTTTTATGGAAACAGGATGAGCACAGCTGTTTCATACACTAGTTTGATGTTTTTGTAAGGAGCTTACAAATCAGACAAGCTGAGAAAAATCACAGTATTTTAAGGTGATAGTTCATTTGGGTTCAAAAGTTTGCTCTGAGTGGTTATAGCTGTTCTCACTATTAAAGTTTGAGGAAACTTAGAGTTAAACTAGCATTTGTATTCCAAGTAGCAGAAAACTTTTTATCCACTCTCATTTACTCAGTAAACTTTAGAGACTAAGTATTATCTCATCAAAATTTGTTTGTAGATGAACCAGAGGTTTGGTTATGTATCAATGTACATATCAGTGGAAATGGAATAAAACTGAAGTCTTCTGACACTCATTTTCTCTACAACTTGAAAATTTCGTTGGGTAAATTGAATAACCCTAGCCAAATTTCTTGATTTGGAAATTTTAGTATCTTAGAAATTCTCATTCTAGAAACTTTGGAATTTTGAAATATCTTACTGGTATTCAATAATCTCCATAATTAAAAAAAAGGGGGGGGGACAAACTCCCTCAAAAAAAAAAAACTCTTTTCATGGTGTGGCATATTGTTTTAGGCCTAAATAAAACATTAAGTTTACTTCATCTATAAGAGTAACTCAAGTATCTAGAAAGTCACTCTTAAGAGATCTTCATATTTTAGTACTGTGTTTAGATAATGACAGGGGAATGGAATCAATGTTTTTGTAGTTGATTTGAGACCATTTAAATCTCAGTGATAATGACTTAAGAAATGTTAAGGTCATTAGTTGCTTGAGGAAAATGGTTGCCAACAGCTGGGTAAGTAATCTTACCTTTGCATTTTCACTAATGTTTCCAGTCATACTATAGTGAATATGTTTTCATACTTGTTCAAAGGATGAATGAGTATTGGTTGAGCATTTTATTCTGTGCTTGGCCCAGAAGTGTTTCTTAGTTTACTGATTGATGAAGCACAATCAAGCACAATTACATCTTTCATTTCTTCTCCACCGCAGGTAAAGCAACTTGAACTGTTTATACACAGTTCCATCAATCTGAAAAAAGAATATTTCTCTTCAAAACAAAAATGTTCTTTTGAATCCAATTTGCACTATTATTATTATGAATCACTTTTCTCCAGGAAAAAAAAATGTAGCATATCAGTGGTACCCTTAAAATTCCTGTAACTGATGCCAGAAATAAGAGGATTCCAACAGGAATAGAGGAGGGAGAGAAAGGAATATAATACCAGTAAAAATTGTACACCTTTAGCAGTTGATTTGTAATGCCTAACTTCATGGCATGTACACTTAGTTTTATCTCTGTGACATTTGAGTCATGTAATCCCTGGCCCATTCAGTTTTCCAGTGGTATTTTGAAACTTTTCTTTTCACACTTTGAACTAATTTTTATCATTTAAATTTGTTGTGCATGAACTTGAGTGGCTATTATGATACATTTGTATTATGTAAATCAGTAATTAATAACAATTCAACCAATTCTTTGAGAACATTACAAACACTTTTACAAAGGACCACTTTAAACTCATCTTTTTACAAGTAACTGCTAGTTTTATGTGGTAGCAGCAACACAATCACATTTCTCAGAATAAAACAAGAATTTATTAAATGCTTACTATGTGCCAGGCACTGTGCTCAGTATCTCTTTTTTAATTAATTAAAGGAAAATTCCCATGTAATATCAGAGAAAATTAGGGAAATTGCCTAATTTTGCTAATGAGAAAACCAATTGATCTGTTAGTCAGTCAGAAAACATTTAAGTCCCTACTATTTGCTAGCTATTCTTTTCGTCATCAGAAAGATATGGCATCTTAGAGCATTAAAACTAGAATGGGTCTTAGAACTGTTGGAGATTCAATACAGAACATTTAGCCCAATCCAGTCATTTTTCAGATGAGGAAATAGTCCCCAAAAGGTGAAGTACTCACTCAAGGTCTCTTGACTAGTTTGTGGCAAAAATGTGGCCTCCCTCCGTCCATCTGTCAGTCTTCCTTCAGCCACATTGCACTGGAATGGAACGCTGTTGGGTGGTTTCCCTGAAGAACACCACCCCAGAGTGTGGGTTGGAGTGGGGAATTCAGGAAACTGCTTTCTCTCACCTTTAATCTACTAGCTGTGTTACCTTGGGCAAATCACTTTCCCCTTTTTGGGTCTCAGTTTCCTTGTCTGTCAAATCATGAAATTATCTGTTCTGCTTCCCTAATTAGGCTATTGAGGATATCAGATATTGCTTGTGAAAATACTTTTTAAAACCATAAGACTATACAAATTGTAAGCTGATATTATATAGAATTTTGACTCCTTTGGGCTTTAAATATATTGTATTTTTTAAAAGAAATTCTTTAGTATTTAGCAGTGTTGACATTAAAGTTTTCACTTTCAGTTGAGTTACTCAGAATTGAGCTAAATTGTCCATGTGTTATTATATAGAAATTATTCATTTTCTAACTAATTTTGATGCATATAATTAATACTTCCTGTCCTTGGTTTTAAGCTGGAAAGTTTCCTATCCCTCTCCTGACCCTCATTTTTTCTGATGGTAAATATTTTAGTTAGGGATAGGGAAAAAATCACATTGGCCTACATTTCACATTTTAGATATTCTCTGCTCCCTTCCACAAAACATGTCCACAAACCCCAAACATTTGAACCTGTAGATCAAACTGCTTTCTTAGTGTGAAATTAAGTCACAGCAGTTTAGAAAATGCAGCCCTTAGAATTGAAATAGGAACACAAAAAAACGAACTACTAACACTTTTTTTTTAAAACCACTACAAATATTGATGTCCAAATGCTGCATTTAAATGTTGTATGTTAAGTGATTTGATTCCATCCCCACCCTCATATCCCAGGACTAAACAACATCAGCAGTTTCTTAGTTTAATTGTATTAAATTGGGTATCCTTGAAGAAATAAATTGCACTTTTAGACCTAGGCCCTTAGGAATAAAAGAGCTCAAAGCTCTACTTTTTGTCACTAGAGAAGACATGAGTCTTTTCTAAGTTGTCCCTGTTATTTAAATTGACTTTTAAATTCTACTTTCTCAACTAAAAAGTAAGACATTTTTGTTGTTCTCTATGTGAGAGAGCCTCCTTCCCTTCTGACTTCTAGTCTGGTTCTTTGTCTTGTAAGTTTGTAGCTGGTGTTTATGTTCAGTCTTTGTGATAGTCTGCTCTTTAAATGAAGCCAGTAAAACCAGGGTTGCTGCCTGTTGGCCTTTCCTTTTAGGACTGTGATAAAGGAAGTTTGTGTGGTTTCAATATAAGTGCAGATCTTAGTTCAAAATTCAGATGGAGGCCAACTAGCACTACTTTTTTGCTTCTGTATAACCAGAAATCATGGATTTTCCTTTTCCCTTCATCATTATATTGCATTTATGGTTACCCCATCACTTTAAAGGTCTTTATAGTGATTTGGCCCTCACCAGTACCAAGGCCAAAACCTGGGAAACAAAACTATATATTGAACACCATTGTATTTCAAAGCAGATTTTGAGACAGAGTTTTGCCTAATGGATAGAGAACTGACTTTTTAATCCAGAAGATCTGGGTTCAAGTTCTGCTTCTAACAGACTGGCTATGTGACCCTGAGCAAGTTATATACCCAGTGTCTCAGGTAACCCCCTGAGAATGGTAGTTGCAGAACAGTTACTAATCTTCATTGATAGAGGAAATTTCTTATCTGGGGGGGTTCCTTCACATCGATAAAATTGTTTCAGATTAAAAAAAAAAACCCAAAACCATGAATTGACAAGTTGTTGTTTATTTGTGTCTGACCCTTTGTGACTCTGTGGACCATACTGTCCGTGGGGTTTTCTTAGCAAAGATACTGGAGTGGTTTGTCATTTCCTTCTCTAGTGGATTAAGGCAACTAGAAGTTAAGTGACTTGCCCATGGTCACATAGCTGGTAAATGTCAGAGGCCATATTTGAACTTGGGTCTTTCTTGAGTCCAGGCCTAGTAGTCTATCCACTGAGCTGCCTAGCTGCCTGAATTGACAAGTTACAGAATCTGAAATGCTTGCTGTTATGGAAAATTAGTTCAATTAGGTAAATGAGCCTAATTAAGTATTAATAGGTAAAATAGGTAACCGTACACTATGCGGAAATTGAAAGCAAGGTAACCACTATCCCAGTGTATCAAGTCCCAAATGACTACAGTCCAAATTGAAAGAAAAGGAAATGTATAATGAATACTTTCAAACTATCATATGGCTAACATAAGGGAGAAAGTGATTTTAATCCTTTACAAATGGTTTATGGGAGAATGAAAATATTTTCATGCATTTCAGGAAATAACAGGCCAAATCTTGAACTGGTGACTAGATAAGGACTATTTCAACTTGACTCCAACTTAAGCTCTAATTGGGTCACCCCAACAATACAGTCATGTTTTAGAGATCCTTTCTCACATCCTGCCTTATGTCCCTCATAGAGCAACTAAAGATGACAGCTGGAATGGATGGACCCTAAAGGTCATCTAATCCAGGGCTTCTTAAACTTTTTCTACTCATGACCTCTTTTGAGTTTCAGGCATGGCTAGAGGATATGTGTAGTGCAAAGTGTGCATGCTTTGTGCTTGGGATAAAGGCTGCAGTAAAGTTGTACAATGCAACACAGGCAATCACTGCCAGAAACACCTCTGATTCATTACGCATTTGATTTTTAATTCATTTTTGATTCTTGTGCATTCAGAAAACTTTTACTGTTGCCAAATTTTTCTTAACTTCATATGGGGTCTCAACCCACAGAAGCATTGATAACTTCCTCACTTTACAGATGAAGAACTGAGGCCAAGAGAGGTTACGTGACTTGCTGAGGGTCACGCAGGTACATAGAGCCAGGATTTTACCATAGTCCTCTGTCTTCAAATCCACTGCTTTTTCCAATACTTCATACCTAAGTGCCTAACTTAAAGGCATATTAGAATGTACTCCTGGGTTTATAAAGTATGGTTTGGTTTAGTTTTATGGTGAAGTGTTGGGGATTTTTTTTAATAAGTGCATAATCTTTTTGAATCAAGTGAAATTTCCTTTACAAGTCTAATTTTTAAGTGTTTTGTCTTGGCCAAAGATAACTTCAGAGTTCCCTTCCCAGAGTAGATATGCTGTTTTGTCTTTTATTTTTGCTTGTAGCTCCTTCTAGTAATTATTGGCTGCTTTTCTAGCGAGTTTTATGCTGTTGGGGGGTTAGAAATGATTTTTTAAGATTATTTAATAATTGTATGGCACTTTACTTATGTTGTTTTATTTGATCTTCACAGTGAAAGTAGGTAAGGATTATTATCCGAGTTTAGCAGATGAGGAAACTTTAGGTTCACTGAGTAACTCACCTAAAGTCATAGAGCTACTAAGTGGCTCTTTTCACTACGTGGCATTGCCTTACCTTGATTAAATATACTAATTGCTTCTGAATAAACACAGTAACATGATCAACTCTGTCACTAATAATACAAATTTATGCTAGTTCCATGAGACTGGGATAATATGTAAGCAAAAAAAGTTTACTTAAGTTAATAAATAAGGTAAACAAAATTCCTGTGTTAACAGCTAATCTACTTAAGGGGGGGGAGGTTTAAACCTTTAGCTGGTATCAGTTTGCATACCAACAGAGAAGGGGCTACTTTGAAATAATTAATTCTTTTATATTAAAGCAGATTTGTCACAACCCCTGCCTCAAAAAGCATTTTTTCAAACAGTTGTAATTATTGCATGTACTAGAGAAAAACAAACTATGTCTCTTCCATACAAGAACCTATTCCATAGGTTTTCACATTCAGTTTGGCTTTTATTTTGTCTACCTTACTCTCCCTTCCCCACCCAAAAAAGGTCTAGATTAGTTAGATATTATTGGTCTAAATATTTCTGAGTATTTTAAGTTGCTAAGTGCTATGGGGACCTACTCATTTGAACCGATCTTATGATCCTTTTCTCTGTGGGGAAAAAAAAAGTGAAACTTGTGTTTCAAGCTGAAGTTCTGTTTCCTCCATGAAGTCTTCCCAGTGCCCAGTGTACTTCCTTCCTTCCTTCCCCCCTTTTAACTTTTTCTGTCTGTACCACTCATTTGGCACATACCCTGCCTTGTGATTTCCCAGACGCTGTTTTATTGTTATTTAGGTTTTTTTTCATATATATTGATCTTATCTCCTTATTACCTAGATGTCAGGCTTCAGAGCAGGAACTATACCATCCTCTTTCTTTGTGTTCCCTCTGATACTCAGCAAAGTGCCATATATATATGTAGGAAGGACTCGGCAAGTAATGTTTTTAGAAGAGTAGTTAGGAATGTGACTAGGCTTAGCTAAGGATATTTAGTGTGAGGCACTTTAGATATGTTTGCTGTTTTAAAGAATACAAAATTAATTGTCTGGACACAGTGTACATAAAGTGATCTCTGCATATGGTCCAGGCATAAAGAGATTGGCTGATACTAACCAAATTCAAATGATGGGAAATGCTGTTTTCACTCTAAGTTCATGTTATAAAAAGTTACATGAGAGTCTTATAAACTGATTTGAGAATAGCCTGAGCATGATCTCACCAACTGGAACAGAGTATTAAATAAAGCATGAAACCTTCTTCCTTCTTGGAAGGATCTGTTTTATAGATTTTAAAATACAGATATTCAGTGAAGTGGAGGAAAGCAGTGAACTGCCCATAAAGAACTAACAAGGGCAAATTGGTAAGTGTTTAAAATAATTGAATATGAGCAAAACTAAAGGGAATCGTGACATTATTCATTCAGCAATTGTATCTTCCCTACTCCCATGCTGACATGTTACAAGGAATAATCAGATGGATAGATAACATGAGAACAGATACAGAAATACAGCTGACGGACGAGTCCCTCTGTTTAGAGGAAACTGTGACTTTGTGTAAAGTGCCGATAGGAAATTTGGGAGCCTCTCTGGGATGTTTTTCCTGGAGTTGGAGGACTTTTCTTCCCCCTGGGATTGTGAAGTAGTTAACCATTGAAGTTTATCAGAAGCTTACTTCCTTTGTTGTTCCTTAGTATTTGCTTAAATAGCAGGTCTTGGAAGTCTAGACCAGAAGTATTCTGTGTTTGGGAAGCGTTTATAAACAACTGATCACTGACTCACAACACAACCTTAGAGAAGCATTTATTATGTAGCATGGGAGGACTGTTTTAAAAAAGCAAACAAACCAGCCGACCAGCCAGCCATGCTCTTAGAATGGGACACAAATCGTCCACCTCCAGATCTAATATGTTGATGGGATAGTATGAACTGAATTGTTTAGATATGTCTACAGTTGGGTTCATGAAACTTTTAGAGGGCTTTGGGGGCATTTTGTCACTGATACATTCTGTTTGTTTGATGGTTCAGGTTTATTTTGTAGTTTTGTTGGCAGGTGAAAGCCATTTTGGTGTGAGAATGACTATTTGAAAATAATTTTAAATGTGATTAGAGGAATCTTTTTATGAGAAATTTCCTTTCCTGAATCAGATGAGCATGACTTTGCATTTTAAAGGCTTAGAGGATAGTCTGGTGTCACTGAGAGACTGTGCCTTGCCCAGCATATGGCAGAGGCAGAACTTGAACACAGCTCTTCTCTGCTGTCCTCAAAGGCAGGCACTCTCGGGGCAGCTAGGTGGCATAGCGGGTAGAGCATCGGCCCTGGAGTCAGGATCTGAGTTCAAATCCAGCCTCAGACTCATAACACTCACTAGTTGTGTGACTCTGGGCAAGCCACTTAACCCCAGTTGCCTCATCACCAAAAAAAAAAAAAAAAAAAAAAAGGCAGGCACTTTGGGAGATGTAATCATCACGTGCATTAAAATAGGGGATTCAAGGAGGCTGCAGACAATTTTTACCAAAAACCATTTTATAATACGTTGTTGTTCAGCCATTTCAGTTGTGTCTGACTCTCCATGACCCTATTTGGGGTTTTCTTGGCAAAGATACTGGAGCAGTTTGCCATTTCCTTCTCCAAGTTGTTGTGCAGATGAGAAAACTGAGGCAAAGAGTTAAATGACTTGCCCAGGATCACACAGTTTGGAAGGGTAAGTGTCTGGGGCCAGATTTGAACTCAGGAAGATGAGTCTTCCTGACTCCAAGGCTGGTACTCTATCTACTGCACCATCTAGCTGCCCTTTTAAAAATACAGTACCTACTAAAGTTTATATATATTTTAGGGACTTCCACAATATTCCAAGGATTTATAAAGAGAAGAAAAGAGAAAATTTGTTTCTGTTTCTGCTATCTTCTCAAATATGTAAGGGTATTGATGAAAATTTGGAGATTTCTTTTGTGGTGTAGTTACTTAGCAGTATTAACATATTAGCCTTAATAAGCAAGGAAGATTTCTGTATATATTGTTCAACTTTTGTTTTGTAAGTGGTGATCATTTTTAAGCTTTGACAGTGGAGTTTGTTATGAAATGAAGCAAGAAACTTGGCATTTGTACATTGTGAGTCAGTTTTGACATCAGTCTGGACTGGGAATTAAATAGAGGATTCTGGTGTTGGATTGTGGCTGTACTCCAGTATCCTGATTCAAAGGCAGTCATAAGCAAGCTTCCCCACTAGGTTTCAGTCATTAATTTGTGGAGTTAGGGAAGAATCTGAGGAGGAAAATTGGGGGACTGCCTTGGATTTCCTGCCTTCCTGTTGAATCAGAAAACAGTGGGAGGCCCTTCCTTCCTATGAAATGCCATATCCTATTGCCTAAAATTCCCAGCATCTGCCTCCATTTTGGAGGTAGCCCCTTGGAGCACTTCTTTCATCAGCACTTTGAAGCGTCAGCTGTCCTCTGGCTGTCATTTACATTTTGCTGACTCCAGGTGTTTTTCAGTCATTTCCTCATCTCCATCCCACCCCCTACCCCATTATGGAATTTATTTTATAAAACCCAGACACTGTTCAGTGTTGTGTAGAGAGGTCACATAATATCATTTGAGAAAAACAAACAGAAACAAAAACCTTTTCTGTGGTCGTGATTTTAGTTTGATTTCCAGAGAATGCGCAAATCTACCTGGGCTCAAAACATGTATGCTTTACCCACAAAGCTATGGAAGTGCCAGGATCATAGATTTAGAGCTGGAAGCGACCTGAGGAGTCATTTAATCCATCACCTCATCGTACAAATGAAGGGTCTGAGGCCCAGGAAGTTTTTTGAACGGCCCCCATGGAACACATGTTTTTGACCTAGGTCCACCAGACTTTAAATGTTATATGTGTTCTACATCTGTGGACTAGTAAGGTGTTTGTCTTTCTTAAAAGGGGAAAAGACACTTTATGTGTGTTTCTCTGTCTTCTTATATACTTCAAAAGCAAGTTTTTCTATTAAATTGTTTATATTTCCTCTAATATAAATGTGTAGTTGAGGGCTAACATTTATTTCTTAATGTATTATTTCTTAATGTACAAAGATAGTTATTTTTGTATTTAATATTTCAAATCCTGTAATATATATACTAAAGGAACAAGTACTTCATAAGTCATTGGGACTATTCTATAATTTAGAAAATGGTCATGGTGAAATGGGACATTTCTTCTCTACTTCTCTTGCCCTCATGATTTATAAAGCGAGATAGCTGGGCAGATCCCAGACAGGAGGGGCACTGCTTCTTGAGCCCGGGAATGGGGATGAGCCATAGGGGATGACCGATTCCTAGGGTTATTTTATCTTCCCCTCTCTGATGCAGAACCATGGGACTTTGTATCCCCTTGAATCTGAAAGGGAGAAGGCTTTTTTTTTTTTAATTGCAGGGACCTTATCCTGAAAACTCTGGTTAGGCTTAGTGTATTGACAGCATGAAACCTGTATGTGTGTGTGGTGAGGAGGGGAGAGAGAATGGTAAGTGTATACTAACAGCATCCGTTGTTGCCTCGGGACCAAACTACACTCTCTTTAAAGGTTTTGCCTCTGGGGAAGATGCAAACTGAGAATCATCCTAAAAAAGAAGCCGTCTTTGAAGATTTACTTCACTGAGACTTCCCTCCCCTCCACCCCCCCTCGACCCGCATTGGCTTGCATTCTGAAGAACCCCAGCTTGTTTCGGAGCAATGGATGTGAAGGTCCAGCCCTGTTCTGAGATAAGCTTAGTTCAGAGCTGAGCACGTCCAGCGGTCTGTAGAAGCAAATACAAAAATTAGGACTGTTCCTTAGCTAGTCGGTGAGACTTAACAAGAGATTCTTTGGTATTCATCAGGTGCAGGGAAAAGGAAAATTTGAAGGCAGTTTCTTTTTTATGACAAAGGAAACATTTTGTTTCTGTGTGGGATCCTAGAATTATACAGCTGTAGAGCTGAGAGAGACCTCAGGAGCCATCATACAAAATCCTCATTTTACAGTTGAGGAAACTGAGGCCCAGAGCAGGAAAGAGATTTGCCCATGGGACACCTAAGTAATGAGTATCAGGGGTAGAATTTGAACCCAGGTCTTCTGATTCCAAAATCAAGGAGTCCTTGATTCTGGCAGGTGCAGGATCCCTTCTGCCTCTCTAGATTCAAATTCACATTTCAGGTTTTGTTGTTGTTTTTAGTTTATGAACTCCTCATAGAGCAATCAAAAGATTGCAAGTATCAGTAGAGAGGAAATGATCAGTATCCACTAAGGGGGCCTGTGCTGATGCTTCTTTGGAAGCACCTCGGAGTGTAAGCAGGATGTCTTCCTCAGACAGATGTCCTCAATCTGTGTAAGTGATGGCAGAGGCCTGTGAAGATCGACTATTTGGATTTCCAACTAATTTAATTTTGAAATTATGAATTTGAAAACTTGTTTATTTCAGAAGTAGAATCCAAGTAGTTTCACCAAAGCACCTTGGAATGAAAGTGCTTAGTACTTTTCCATAAATTTAAATTAAGGGATCATTTTAAAATTAAGGAATCTCTTTTGCCCCCTTTATCCAGATGCAAAAGGAGTACAAGATGTGGAGTGAAGAGATCTTATTTGAACTCAAATGTGTTGGAAAAGAAAATGGTTTTTGTTATCGCATCGGGGTGTGTGTGTGGAGGGGTAACACTAGCTTTATTTTCTCTCCATTTTTTAATTTTTCCATTCCTTACCTTGTCCTTTCTCTCTTTTTCTCTGCCCTCCTTTTTCCCTCCTTTCCATTTCTTCTTTTTCAGAAGCCCTTCAGAGGCCAGTAAATGCATCTGATTTTGAGCCACAAGGTCTGAGTGAAGCAGCTCGTTGGAACTCTAAGGAAAACCTTCTTGCTGGTCCCAGTGAAAATGACCCTAACCTTTTTGTTGCACTATATGATTTTGTGGCCAGTGGGGATAACACTCTAAGCATAACTAAAGGTAAGAGGACTGTGGGTTGCTAGAAGTGACTTTAAGAGACAAAATTTAAAGAAATTATAGCTTGGATTGGCCATCGCTTAAGTAAGTTAAATAATAAATTTAAAGTTTAGAATAGTAGAAACTGTTAGAAAAAAATGAAGAAATCATTTTAGTAAATAACTTCTTTAAAAAAATTCATACCCCATTAATGCTTAAGAAAAATAGAATTGTCCACATGTAAGGTGAAGTTTCTTTTACAATACAGAGTAAAACTGAACTAGATATTGAGACATTTTGATTTATATCTGTATCCTAATGTCTATCCATATCTGTGATAAAAGCATAATTTTTGATAAATGACTAATATTAGGAATGGCCCAGATTAGCCATAATATCTAGATATCTAGATACATGTTTCTATATACATGTGAACATATGCACATAAGAATGGATTTTGCGAAAGTGAAGTAAACTGTATATTTAGGGATCTAAAGAAATCAACATACTAATTGCATAAGATTAAAAAGATACTAAATAACATGCTGACCTGGAATCCTATAGAGGATGACGTATCTAACTTGGTTTTCTTCTAAAGGTGAAAAGCTCCGTGTCTTGGGCTATAATCACAATGGAGAATGGTGCGAAGCCCAAACCAAGAATGGACAGGGGTGGGTTCCAAGCAACTATATCACCCCAGTCAACAGTTTGGAGAAACATTCCTGGTACCATGGGCCTGTGTCACGAAATGCCGCTGAATACCTGCTGAGCAGTGGAATCAATGGCAGCTTTCTGGTTCGAGAGAGTGAGAGCAGCCCAGGCCAGCGGTCCATCTCACTAAGATATGAAGGAAGGGTGTACCACTACAGGATAAACACTGCATCTGATGGAAAGGTAGGATTTCCAGAGAAGGTTGAGATGGAGCCGTAGGAACGGAAACTATTGAAGTTCAAATTTGGCTTCATACGCTTACTATCTCTGTGACTCTGGGCAAGTTACTTAACCTCTATTTGCCTCAATTTTCTTGTCTTGAAAATGGAAATAAGAATAGTATCGGGGGAGATAGTTACATGGCTCATGGGATAGAGTTGTGGGCCTGGAGTCAGGAAGACCTGAGTTCAAATCCAACCTCATCCTCTTACTGTGTCTGTGATTTTGGGCAAGTCCCTTAACCACTGTTTGCCTTAATCCACTGGAGAAGGAAATGGCAAACCATTCTGGTATCTTTGCCAAAAAACAACCACCTATGTATAGTATGGTCCATAGGGTCACAAAGAGTTAGACACAACTGAGCAACTGAACAATGACAACAACCTAGTGTTGTTGTAAGGATTTGTAAAGTGCTTTGAAAGCCTTAAAGATATGTGTGTGTGTGTGTGTACACACACACACACACATATTTATATTTATTATTAGTATAGCTATAAAAAAACCATAAACTTTACATAGACATCCACCTCAGTTTACAGATAAGGAAATCAAAGGCCAGAGAAGTTAGTGACTTGCCTAAGGTCACCCGGCTAGTTTGTTTTTTAACAGATTTAGGATTAAATCTTGGGACCCTTGAAATCAGGTCAAAGTGATATCTTCACTTGACTGAAGGATAGGAGTAGTCTGAAAGCCCTAAATTGGAGAAATTCTCTTTTTTGCCTTATACATGATGCATCAGAGTCCAATCAGGAGTACATTTCAGGTTTCATTTTGTGGATGGTAGCAATAATTTCCATTCTTTTTAAAAATTAATTTTTATTTTTAGTCTGAACTTAAACACCAAATAGAGATAGATAAATAGATAGATAGAGGTGTATATGGAGGCAGCTAGGTGGTATAGTTGGTAGAGCACTGGGCTAGAATCAGGAAGACCTAAGTTAAAATCTAGCCTCAGACAGTTACTAGCTGTGTGACCCTGTGCAAATTACTCAAGTCCTGTTTGCCTCAGTTTCATCAACTGTAAAATAATTACAGTGCTTACCTCATAGAGTTGTTGTGAGGATCAAATGAGGTGATATTTGTAAAAGTGCTTAGCATGATGCCTGGTACATAATAGGCCCTATATAAATGTTAGCTATGCTTTTATTTATAGATATTTCTCTACATGTCTATATCTATATACCTACATATATGAACAGAAAAAAGGATTATACATGAAACCATGAAACTCTAGGTTTCTATTATATATAGCTTGCTTTTCTTTTTTAATATGTAATCAGAACAGCCTGTAGCTTTCAAAGCTATTCTGCTTGTCTGGCCTTCTTTCTGACATGCCTTCTGTTCTTTTCTCCCAGTTTGGAGGAAAAAAAAAAGATTCCCTAATGATGCTCTTTTCTCTTTTCTTCTTTTCTCCTCCCCTTCCCTTCATCTTTCTTTTCTCCTTCCCCTTTATCCCCTTCCCATTCCCCTTTCTGCTACTCCATCTTTATATCCCCCTTGTTCTGCCACCCTCCAGTCCCATGGGGGAGGAAGAAGAAAAACAAAGCCCTTCTAACTAATATACACAGTTAAGCAAAGCAGATTCTTACATTGGCTGTATCTGAAAATTTATAGCTTATTCTTCATCTTTAGTTCACCACTTCTTTGTCACACTTCATCACCAGCTCTCTGGAATCATATTTGGTCATTGCATTGGTCCGCATTCTTAAGTCTTTCGAAGTTGTTTTTCTTTATTATATATAAATCATTTTCATGGCTCTGCTGAGTACCCGCTGATCCGGGTCTTCCCAGGTATCTTTGAAACTGTTAATTTCACAGTTTCTTACAGAGCAGTACTATATTCTAGGATTTGGCCCTGAGGCCAGATCCAGTACGTTGCTTGTTGTTGTATGGCCTGTGATCTAAGAACGTTTTTATATTTTTAACTTAGCTAGCCTGCCATGTAAAAACAGACTGTGGTCCAGATTTGCTGACCCCTGCTATATCCCATTATATTCATATAGCATAGAAAGATAACCGCTTGTTTCCATTTCTCTGCTACTGTAAAAAAAAACTGTTATGAATATTTTTATACCAAAGGATCTTTTTTCTCTTTGATCTTTTTAGGGAATAGGTTTAGTAGTGGCATGTTTGGGTAAAAGGATATGTTCAATTTAATAACTTTGGGGGCATTGTTCTAAATTACTTTCTAGAATGTCTACACCAGTTCATGTCTCCACAAACAATGCATTAATGTGCTTTTTCCCCCACAACCCCTCCAGCAATTGTCATTTTTCTTTTTTTGTCAACTTTGCCAATCTAGTGAGCTTGAAGTGGAATATCAGAAGTTGCTTTAGTTTGTATTTTTCTAATTATTTGTGATGTGAAACATTTTTTTTCATATGGTTGTTGACAGCTTGTACTTCTTCCTTTGGAAACCACCAGCTCATTTATTGGAAAATAATTTTCATTGTTCTTTATGAAAGTGCTGGCTGGAGTCATATTTTATTACAGTTCCAAAGAATTGTACTAATGCTTTGTTGTATTGGACTTTTGTTCATTTAGATAACTCTTGAAATACATGGCTTATCAGCTGGGGTTCTGGAACTTCTTTATATATTTATTTTTATCCCAGTGGTTTATTTGTAAGGGATTTGGACCTGGATAACTTAGCTCGGATAATTGAACCCTCAGGAGTCAGTGGGTAAGGCATAAAAATCATTTCCCTAGGCTAACCTAATTAGTATTTTCTTTTTTTTTTCAGAATCTGCTATTTGAAATGTTAAGCTAGAGTCCTTTTTTTTTTCACTAATACCTGATTTCATGAATTCCTTAATTTCTTCTCTTTCCAGTTATCAGCCACCTTTAATGCAGTTCCTGTGTGCACTGGGCTCTTAGTAAATGTTAATATATAATATGGCTCGAGACATAATAGCCCTTAGCTCATCACTTTCTAAAATGTTGAGCTAGGCTTTTCTATCTAGGTGCTCCCCTAGAGATGTTGACCCTTTGGGAAATATATTCAATTCATTTGTAGGGTTTACTGTTCCAAGGAGCACTAGCTTTGAGTTGTTCTATCCCATCCACCTCAGAGTAATTTTCTGAAGCTGAATATCTGGATCCCATTACAGATATTTATCCAGGACAACAGTCATCCAGAAAAAGGTGATCAGTTTGGGTTTGTCCTAAGCAAGCTTGCTTATTAGTCTTTAATTAGAAAAGACAGTGTTCTGGGCCCCCTCCTGGCCAAAAATTATATTTGATTAGCATTCTTAAGATTGGATACAAAAAATTGTGACCTGTTCTGACATTCGATTAGCTGATGGGTGACTTAAAATATTGGTCAGAGAAAAAAAGAGTTTAAAAAGTAATTTCCAGAGATGATGGTGCCCCGTTCTAGGCCTCCTCCGTATAAAAACCAATAGTATTCCAAGCAGGTTCTTTTTGTTGCAGGCTCCTTACAGGGGGATTACTTTTGTGCGATTACATTCACCCCGGGGTAACAGATTGGATTTCTAGGTACTAATCTTTGCCCTCTTGCCCCCAAATAAGGATTTTTCTTCCCTCATCTGTCTGAGCACCTGGAAACACCTCAGCCTTTAGTGTCATTAGTCAGCCCCTCTGAGGAATTTAATATCCACAGCTGGGATGAATGACTTTGGTGGGATCATATCCTGTGACTGAGTGAAAACAGCATAGGAAGGGAGAGGTATTGCAAAAATGTGTGGAACTGCTGCTTGGCATTAAAAGTATGCCTAACATAGCAGAGCTTTGATACAGTTTTTTGCAAGCTTCCAAAGGGAAATTTTAAGGGTGATTAGAAAGGGTAGGCTGAGTTTGACTATGCTTAATTATTCTTATTTTCATATTAGCTAATCTTTAAAAAATGTATTGGAGTAGAGCAGATTTGCAAATAAGTCCCCTAAGGATTTTTCCTTTTGCCTCCACCCTCTTGGCTCATCTCTCTCTGTGTTCCCGGGCTTGCATAGAGGAGTTTATAAATTACCATTTCCAGCCAGCTGACCCAAAGCTGCCAGACCTGGGCCACTAGTCTACTCCAGAAAGCTTTTGTTTTGAATTAGAAGCTCTTATTCTTCTCTTCCCTAACCAAGTTGAGCAATCATCATTTTCTGGTTGGCTTTAAAATCTCTTAAGTTTTCATAACAAAGATTACTGGGATTTTATCACAATTCTTTGGGTATTTTTGGAGTTTAGGACCATGGCATGAGAGCGATCTTGAAGTTCGTGTTTTGGTTGGTTTGTTCATTTTTTCAGGTGTTCTGGTTACTGTAGGCTATGTTTTCATTTATTCAAGTTCATTGTAGTTCTCACATTGCCAGCACTTGCCTGTAGTGATAATTTAGACCTTTTATTTCTTTTTCCTAGGAAGAGAGGTTCAGTATTCATTATAATTTCGTTTTTATGGATTGCTCTGATGACAAGTTAAATATGTTTAGGTTGATGAGTAGGGTATGGGTAAAAACAATGAATTAATTCTGTAATCTTTCAAGTTTTCTAAACTTTACCTACCTTAAAGGACTTAACAGGTGTGGTAGAATTAGAGCAGAACTAGTAAAGTACCACTGAATCTTCCCATGCAGAAAAGGCTGGATTTATTGCACTGGTGTGCTGGTAAATTTTAACAACTGGCTCTCTGGGGGGGAAATGTACACATGACACATTTTAAAATTTAATCTCCATTATTAACATTTTCTCCATCACTTTCTTAAGTCCAGATAATCAACAAAACAATAATTCTAGCCCTGATTTGTAGCTTTGCCAATTTTTGAGGTGTAAATGCTCACACTGAAAATTTAACAGTCGACTCTTAAGAACTGTCTGCTGGCTCCAGTACACCATTGGCTTAGAGCCTTCCTGGTAGTATATAGAAGATCCCAAGGGAGCATTGGCTCTGGGGCAAAGCAGCCTGTAAACATTGTATGGGAGAGCATTCTATTTTGCGCAGTGCTGCACAAGTTAAGCTTAGTTAAGCCTCTGGGTCTGGTTGTTAGCAGTAAAATGTAGTCTCTCTCTTTTTTTTTTTTTGGACAAGGAGATATTTCAGGTTACTGGAATGATTAGAAAGAGGTAGTCCTAGAAATGTGCTGTATGTGTGAAATATTCAGAGCCAAAGTACCAGGCCATTCATAGTTGTTAATTTCACTTTCTTCTCTGAACATGCCATGAATTCCTGATGCAGATTGCAGCTCATCAGCATAATTCTTCCCCAGAGAACATGGTACAGAATTGAGGAAGGAGGATGCCAGACTGGAGCATTGGGAAATGGTCATGAACAGAATGTACGGTATAAGACAGTAGCTTTAATGTTTAATGAGTTTTAGTATGTAAATTTTATAATGGAAGAGGAAATAAGTCACAGGAATTATAAATTTAATTATTGAAAAGGATGAAGTTAACCTTCTCTGTGAAACTTGCCATAATTTGGAAATGTCTTTAACAAAGTAGCCTATGAGGGAAGAAAAGAGGTCTAAGAGCAGAATTTATATAAATAAGGGCTTAGGGGAACTATTAAAAGGGTTCTATGCCACAGAAGGAGTGTGATCTTGTGGTATCAGGTGAAACTTCTTGGATGTAGACTCTGTGCTTCATACTGTAACTAGGAGAAACTGGGTAATGAGCATTCTTCCCAGGTGAGTTTGCCCCATCCCTAATAGCCAAATGCATCTTCTGTTCCATGTGGTTCCAGGTAGCTTATTTCTAGGGATTTGTTATTCTAAGGAGCATCCTGTAGAATTTGTATACCCTTGCATCTTCTCCATAATCTTGAAAATAATGGAAGAGGGAGGATTTGGAGCATTATTAGCACTTTATTGACATAACTGAATCTCTGTTGGCTTCTCTTGGGAGAAGTAGGGAAGGGATTATAAAGTGTCCTTTACCTTCTACTTAATTTTCTATATAAACCATGCTTATATTGTTAATATCTAACATAGAAGGGAACTCTGTACATAACAATATATATGTTATACAAACCACAAATCTCAGAAATCCAGCACACCAACTTTGTTTTTCCTTAACTTGCGAGGTCTGGATGCCTGTGTTTATGTGTGACTCATGTTATCACTAGAACAATTCACTTTGTGGTTTCTCTTCATGTACTTTGAAGAAATTTAGTGGTATACATGCTTGGGCCACACTCCCCCTTCTAAGCAGTTCAAAGAGTATTACCAAATAAACCGGCATAAATCATCAGCATTTCTATGTATTAGCAACACAGTCCAAGCAGTAAGAGATAGAAAGAGAAATCCCATTTAAAATAACTGTAGACAATATCAAAAAACAAAACAAAACAAAACTTAGGAGTCTTCCCCTTAGGAGACAAACCCAGGAACTATATGAATACAACTATAAAACATTTCACACAAATCAAGTCAGATCTAAACAGTTGGAAAAATATTAATTACTCATGGATAGGCAGAGCCAATATGATAAAAATGACACTTCTACCTAAATTAATCTATTCAGTGCCATACCAGTCAAAGTGCCATACCAGTCAAAGTACCAAAAATTATTTTATAGAGCTAGAAAAAATAATAACAAAATTCATCAGGAAGAACAAAAGTTCAAGGATATCAAAGGAAATGCAATGAAAAAAAATGCAAAGGAAGACAGTCTAGCCATACCAGATCTTAAACTGTGTTATAAAGTGATAATTATCAAAACAATCTGGTACTGGCTAAGAAATAGAGTGGTAGATCAATGGAATAGATTAAGTACAAATTACATTATAGTGAATGACCACAGAAATCTAGTATATGATAAACCCAAAGATCCAAGCTTTTGGACCAAAAATTATTACTTGACAAAAAACTACTGGGAAAAATAGAAAACAGTATGGCAAAAAACAAACAAACAAACAAAAACAAAACAGTATGGCAGAAACTAGGTATATAGACCAACATCTCACAATGTATACCTTCAGGTCAAATTGGGTACATAATTTACACCTAAATGGTGATACCATAAGCAAATTAAGAGAGCATGGAATAGTTTATCTGTCAGATTTGTGGATAAGGGAAGAATTTAGGACCAAAGAAGATATAGAGAACATTTTAAAATGTTAAATAGATAATTTTCATTATATAAAATTAAAAAGTTATTGCACAAACAAAACCAATGCAACCAAAATTATAAAGAAAACAGAAAACTGGGGGGGGGGGCGGATTTTGCAACAAGTATCTCTGATAAAGGCCTCATTTCTCAAATATATAGAGAACTGAATCAAATTTATTTTAAAAAAAATTTTTAAGTCATTCCCCAGTTGATAAATGGTCAAAGGATACGAATAGGCAATTTTCAGACAAGGAAATCAAAGCTGTCTATAGTCATATGAAAAAATGCTCTAAATCACAATTGATGAGAGAAATACAAATTAAAATAACTCTGAGGTACCACCTCACACCTATCAGAGTGATTAATATAACAAAAAGGGAAAATGTTAATGAGATGTGGGAAAACTGGGACACTAATGCACTTTTGGTGGAGTTGTGAACTGATCCAGCCATTCTGGAGAGCATTTTGGAGCTATGCCCAAAGGACTATAAAACTTTGCAAACCTTTTGATCCAGCAATACCACTCCTAGGTCTATATCCCAAAGACATCCCCTAAAAAAGGGAAAAGGACCTACATGTGCAAAAATATTGATAGCCGCTCTTTATGGAGTGGCGAAGAATTTAAAATCAAAGGGATGCCCATCAGTTGGGAAATGGCAAAGCAAGCTGTGGTATATGATTGTAATGGAATATTATTGTGCTAATAAGAAGTGACAAGCAGGATGATTTCAGAAAAAGAAAGACTTACATGAACTAATGCATAGTGAAGTGAACAGAACCAAGAGAATGTTGTAATCAGTAGCAGTAATATTGTTGGATGAAGAACTGTGAATGACTTAGCTATTCTCAGCAATACAATGATCCAAGATGGGCCCAAAGGACTAATGGTGAAGCATACTATCCACCTCCAGAGAAAGAACTGATATTGATATAATACAGACTGAAGCATACTATTTTTCACTTTCTTTCTTTCATTTTTTCCCTTTTATTTGAGTATTCTTGTACAAAATGACTAATATGGAAATGTTTTACATAGTTGCACATGTTTAATCTATATCTGATTGCTTACCATCTTAGGGAGGGGGAGGGAGGGAAGGATAGAATTTGGAACTCAAAACTTTAAATAAAAATGTTAAAAAATTGAAAAAAAAATTACTATTCAACAGGAATAGCATATTGGAATGGTGTACCTATATCTAAATGTTGGTGTAATAATGTTGGTGACCTATTCCTGACTCTATTCCAGGAGCACACTTCTAGCTGAAAATTGTATTTTTTGGAATTGAATTAGTTGGATTGATTCACAAAGATTTGTAACACTAAAGTCTACCTTATAAATCTTTTGTAATTTATTTAACTTGAGCAAAACCATAAAATTATCCTTGCCAACATAACTAGTGTCTATCCTCTTGTGGATTCAAATCTAGATTGGCTTGAACATTTTGCCATTATTTCTTTTTGAATTTCATACAGGTCTTGCCACCTTCTACTTACTGTAAAGTTAGTTGCTATCAGTAAGCGGTGTTAGATGCCTGTTGTATATCTCTGGTCTTATATGCATGTTATGAGGAATTTTAAACTGGAGTCCTTTTTTTAAAAATTAGGAAGCAGTATTTCATCCCCCTTAAGAGAGTGAGACACACAGCTACCAACAGTCACATAATTGCTTTTTCTTGACCTCTCTCTTCCTCCCTTCCATTCTTCACTTTCCTCCTTCCTTCTCCTTCCTTCTCATTCTTTCCTTCTCTTTTCTTCCTCCCCCCTTTTCCTTCCTTTCGGTCTGCAGAGAGATTTTTTGACTATAACAGTCTCATAATGTTACAGACCCTAGGTAGAGACAGTGATATGATTTTTGCCTTACAAATTTCTGTGCTTTCCCATGATGAACTTGATTGGAAGGGGACGTATTACCTCTCTCCTCCCACTGTCTTATTGCTTCATTTTTTGAGAGTCAGCCCTCTCAGACTTAAGAACTTTGGGAACATGATGCTTGAAGTGTGGTCCAAAGAGCAAAAAATCTGAATCATAGGGGGTCTCACATACCTGATAATTTTTAGCTTCTTATTATTGGGGCTTCCTCGGAATAAGTCCTTTTTAAAATATAATGAAAAAATTAAGATTTTTTTTTTCAGATCAGCAGATTGCGTTTCTCTTTGCAAGTCCTTCTTCCTGCCTGATTGGATACCTATTTGTTAGTAAACATTTCTTTTATTTTTATTTTTTTATTTTGCAAGTCAGTTAGGGTTAAGTGACTTGCCCTGAGTCACACCACTAGTAAGTGTTAAGTGTCTGAGGACAGATTTGAACTCGGGTCCTCCTGACTCCAGGGCGGGTGCTGTATCCACTTCACCACCTAGCTGAGCCTACTAGGTGCTAGGCCCCTTACTATGTGATGAAGATACAAAGAAAGAGCTGGGAGATGGGAGCTTCCTATTTGAGGAACAGCAAGGAGAACAATGTCACTGGATTGAAAAGGACAGGAAGAGTGTATGGAAAGGTAGGGGTGGGAGCAGTTTGTGTTAGAAAGGGCTTTGGACACCACACAGAGGATTTTATATTTGTAGATAACTTTGTTACCCAGAATGCAATTTGAAGTGTTTCGGGTAAGACAAGACACCTTTTTATTTGGATCTCTCATTTAATTTATGGGTATATTCTCCATCAATACCCCCCTCTCATAAACTTTGCAACCTGTGGAGTTCATATCCATTTCTTTTCCACTATTCCTCAATAGAGATGCACCCATCTGTGCACCCATTGTGATAGATAAATAGATTGAGTGAGTGAGTGAATGGGTGAACATTTATGAAGTGATTACTATGTGCCAGGCACTGGGAATACAAATATAAGCAAGCTAGAGTCCTTGACCTGGAGGAACTTCTATTCTAATAGGGGAAAGACGACACATAGAAGGGAGACTTGAGGGGCAGGAAGCATCCTCGAAGTTTGGGCCCCAGTAAGATAAGGCAAAACTCATCTCTCTGAGCTGAGGGACCAAGAGTCCTAGCCCATAGTAACCAGTGAGGAGGAAACTACAATAATGGTTCGAGTAGAGAAGGTGGTTGGCATGTGAAGTGGGGTAGGAAGTGATTAGTGTCACACACACACACACACACACACACACAAATTTTTTATTTAGCAGCTTATTAAATTGAGGCTTAATAAGAATTTCTTATTTGATTTATTTCATCTTGTGTCTATGCTATCTGACAAAATGCCATTTTCTGCTTGCTTTAGCTGTACGTCTCTTCAGAAAGCCGCTTTAACACTTTGGCAGAGTTGGTTCATCACCATTCAACAGTGGCAGATGGATTGATCACCACTCTGCATTACCCAGCTCCCAAGAGAAACAAGCCCACCATATACGGAGTGTCTCCTAACTATGATAAGTGGGAGATTGAGCGGACTGACATTACCATGAAGCACAAACTCGGAGGAGGGCAGTATGGAGAAGTGTATGAAGGTGTATGGAAGAAATATAGCCTGACTGTGGCTGTGAAAACCTTGAAGGTGAGTACTGGTGCGCAGCGCACTTTCACCGTGTGTTTTATGCTTATAGTGAGTAGAATAGTTCCTGATGGTGTGTAACTTAAATATGGTTAGTTACTTGATTAAATAACGAAAAACAACATAGCCAGAAATTCTGCCGTCCGTGAATAAATCCAGGCTTGTAAGTTAGTCTGTGCCAGTTTGTTCTTTTTAGTCCTTCTAGTTATGTTTCTGTGTAAGGATTGAATTATCCACAGTTTTAATGTGTTGGCACCATGAATAGAGGTGAGAATGACTAAGATTCTTGGGTATAATAGGATTAGTTACTTCAGTCAGTCAGTCAGCTAGCATTTATTAAGCTCCTGCTGTGGTTCTAGTTATTGTGCTAAGTGCTGGGGATTTAAAGAAAGGTAAAAAGGAAAAATCAGTCCCTGCTCTCAAGGAGTTGACAATCTAATGGGGAAAACAAGATACAAACAAAAATGTGGAAACAAGAGATGGACAGGATAAACTGGAGGTAGTCTCTAAGGTAGGCACTGAGATTAATAAGGACTGGGAAAGGCTTCTTACGGAAGGCGATCCTTTAACTGAGACTTGGAGGAGGCTATGGAAGCCAGGAGGCAGAGATAAAGAAGGAAAGTGTTCTGGACGTGGGAGACAGCCAGTGAAAACAGTCAGAGTTGGGGGATGTCGTGTTTGAAGAACAGGAAGGAGATCAGTGTCACTGGATTGCAGAATACGTGGAGGAGAATAAGGTGTGAGAAGATTGTAAAGATAGTAGGAGGTCAGGTAATGAAATAGTTTGAAGGCCAAACAGAGGATTTGGTATTTGATCCTGGAAGTTACAGAGAGCTACTAGTTTTTTGAATGGAGGGACAAGGTTAGATGAGATAGTAAGACGTGTGCTTTAGGAAGATTAATTTGACAGTTGATTAAAAGATGGATTGGAGTGGGTAGAGACTTAAGGCATGGAGACCAACTAGCAGTCGTTGAGCTATGTAGGACATGATGAAGGCTTGCACCAGGGGGGTGTCGGTGTCAGAGGCTACCAGGGTAGCAATATTATCAGGATGGAGCCCCAGGTTTCAATTAAGTGCAAGAAGACAGATGGAGTGAGAAAGGAAAAGGTTTAATATTTGTTATCTTTGGACTAGGCATTCTAGAGAACTCAGTGGAAGGATTGGGTAGCTTTAAACTCGGAGTTTGAAGTTGGGGGTTGGGTTGAGGAAGATGAGAATAAGGTGGTCAGTGGGGGCTACAGAATGGAGTTTGAACAGTGGCAATCAGAGGTTCAGAATCACTGGGATGGGGGGGTGGGTTTTATAAGGTGAAAGTATGTTAATCATTGAAGAATGAGTTCAGGTAGTTTATCATTATCCACAGAGGTTTGGCTTTGGATGGAGTTTTGTTTGGGCTTAAGGTTGGGCAGCTGTGTGTGTTTGTCAGCCAACCAAGTAACTTTTAGAAAGAGGTATTTACTAAGGTGGCACAATAGTAACTGTTGGTACAAAATATTCCCCGGAAAGTCTGTGACGCATTCTCTCACAAGTACATACAGAGTCCAGGGAAAAGGGAGCTCAAGTTTAGAGAGCACATATGATGAAGGGGCAACAGCTCCTACTTGATGGATGTCCTTTTCTCCTATTCATGGGGTAATTGAGAAGTTCCCCACAAGCATAGTGAATCTTCATTGTGCCCTTGGCTACTCAATTCTGCCACTGCTATCAGTTGATACTAGGGACTTTCAGTTTTGAAAAAGTTCTTTGGAAATTATGAATTTCAGTTAAATACTGGTATTAGGTAGTTTTTGACTCTTTAAGATTTCAAAAAAGGACAAATTTTGAGTTGAGATCTTTTAGGAGATATTTCAAGTGGCTTGTGTTACCTTCTTTGAAAGTGATCTGCATAAGATATCTCCAAATATTGCCTCTCTCCCTTTGGAGACATGGCAAGATTATATTAAAGCCATATGATACAAGAGACTTTATGACTGAAATGGTCCTCACATTTTGTAATTGGCTGTGATCTCAGCCTATTAGAATAATGCTCAGCATTTGTGATTTCCAAAGGTTAATACTTTCTTTTGAAGTTCTTTGACATAGTATGGCCCCCCAGGAAAGGTTTTTAATTTTCAGCTTAACTCCTTCAAAGTATGGAACTCTACAATCCCTTCTACTTTTAAATCTTACGATTGTATGGCTTTACTTGGGACTAGAGTGTCCCCTAGTGTCGACCAGCATTATTTTCTGATCCTTTTAGCTGAACTGTGGTTATGTTGAATTACCAAGAAAAATGGAGTTTCAGTTCTTATTGTAGATAACTGCAAGTGGAAAAAAGAAGAAATATCCTACCACTCACTCATAAAAAAGAAGGAGATTAAAGCGTAAGTCAAAGTCATTGAAAATCAGAATCGAAAAGAACTTCAAACACCATCTAACGTTCTTTCTATATAAGGAAACCGAGGCTCCAAGTGGGCCAGGGACTTCTCTGGGGAAGCTCATGGCAGACTTGGAAGTAGAATACAGGTTTCTTGACTGGAACTTCAGAGTTCTTTCCACCATGCTCTTCTGCCTCTCAGTGTTGTTAATCCTTCTCAAAAGAACTTCTGACTTGTTCTCTGGTTTTTAGCAATATCAAACATTTTTCTTTCTAGAGGTCATGCTAATGTAACTGGAATTTTCCTTTAGTAGTACCACAATTAAGTTGGGAAACTATTATCCCTAACTGGTTAAAGTAAGTAGTAGATCCACCAGAAAGAACCTTAGAAATCATTCAGTTCAGCCCCCTCATTTTATAATGAGGAAACCAAGGCCCAGAAAGGTTAAATAACTTGCCCAAAGTGATACCAGTAGTAGGTAATAGACCAGGATTTTAACCTAGACCCTCTTACTCCAAATCTAGTGCTCTTGAGGGAAGCTTCCATTTTACTGAGGTTAATTCTTGGTATTAGCATAGAAAACACTGTCACAGACTAAACAACACAGTAGGTATTATCAAAGGAGATGGGATCTTAGAACAGAAGTAGAAGCCCCTGGATGCTGCCACTGTTTCTGGAAATAGACATAATAATTTATCACCTACATGCTGATATTGTATTTCCTTTTTTTTTTTTTTTTTTTTGGTTGGCTAAGCAATGGGGTTAAGTGAGTTGCTCAGAGTCACACAGCTAGTAAGTGTCAAGTGTCTGAGGCCAGATTCGAACTCAGGTCCTCCTGACTCCAGAGTCGGTGCTCTATCTTCTGTGCCACCCAGCTGCCCCAATATTGTGTTTCAATACCTCGAAGTTGGCTTCTAGGAAGTCAACCTACAATGTCAACAGGGAATTTCCTAAGCCATGCTCAGCTGACAAATCCAAACTAGAAGACAATGCTACTGCTGCTCTAACCACCCTTTTTTTTTTTTTTTTTTTTTTTACTTTTCATGAGCCCTTGGTTTTTAAACTAAATTGGAGGCTACCAAAGGTGGGTGACAAGGATAATGAAGGGACACAAGACTATACTATATGGAGATCATTTCAAGAAGCTAAGGAGAGCCTAGAGTAGAAAAGACTAGGGAGGGGGAGTCCTTGAAATAGATTATTGCTGTTGTTTGTCCTTTCTTAAAGAGGACTGATGACATCAAGACAGTGTTGTCTCTTTTGTTTTTTGGGCTTTTTTTTCTTTCTTGATTATTTAGTTTTAGTTTTCTACATTCACTTCCATAAGATTTTGAGTTTTAAATTTTCTTCCCCCTTCCCACTTCTCCCCTACCCCCAAGATGGCGTGCAATCTGATATAGGCTCTGCTTATACATTCATATTAAGCGTATTTTCCCATTAGTCCTGATGTAAAGAACAATTAGAACTAATGGGAGGAACCACGAGAATGAAGCAATAAAACAAAACAACAGAGGAAAAGGAGAGCAAGTAGTATGCTTCCATCTGCATTCAGACTCCATAGTTCTTTCTCTGAATATGGATAGCATTTTCCATTGGGAGTCTTTTGGAGTTATCTTAGATTGTTGCATTGCTGTGAAGAGCCAAGTCCATCAAAATCAGTCATTGCACAGTGTGGCTGTTACTGTGTACAGTGTTCTCCTGGTTCTGCTCATTTTACTCTGCATCAGTTCATATAAATCCAGATTTTTTTTGAAGTCTACCTATCCATCATTTCTTATAGCACAGTAGTATTCCATTATAGTTATATACCACAACTTGTTCAGCCATTTCCCAATTGATGGGCATCCCTTCAATTTCCAATTCTTGGCCACCACAAAAAGAGTTGCTATAAATATTTTTGTATATGTGAGTCCTTTTCCCATTTGTATGATCTCTTTGGGATATAGACCTGGAAGTGCTATTGCTGGGTCAAAGGATATGCACAATTTTATAGCCCTTTGTGCATAGTTCCAAATTGCTCTCCAAAATGGTTGGATCATTTCACAACTCCACCAACAATGCATTAGTGTTCCAATTTTCCCATATCATCTCCAATATTTATCATTGTCCTGTTTTATCATGTTAGCCAATCTGACAGGTGTGATGTGGTACCGTAGAGTCGTTTTGTTTCGCATTTCTCTGATCAGTAGTTATTTAGAACATTTTTTCATATGACTATGGATAGCTTTATTTTCTTCCTCTGAAAACTGCGTGTTCATATCCTTTGACCATTTATCAATTGGGGAATGACTTGTATTCTCATAAATTTGACTCAGTTTTCTATATATTATAGAAATGAGGCCTTTATCAGAGACACTAGTTGTAAAAATTCTTTTCCAATTTTCTGCTTCTCTCCTAATTTTGGTGACATTGGCTTTGTACAATAACTTTTCAATTTAATGTAATCAAAATTATCCATTTTACATTTCATAATGTTCTCTATCTCTTGTTTAGTCATAAATTCTTCCCTTCTCCATAGGTCTGAAAGGTAAGCTATTCCTTGGTCTTCTAGTTTGCTTAGAGTGTCAGTCTTTATATCTAAATCCTGTACCCATTTTGACTTTATCTTAATATAGAAAAAATCTCCAGGGCCAGATGGATTTACAAGTGAATTCTAATTCCAATACTATATAAACTAGTTGGGAAAATAGGTGAAGAAAGAGTCCTACCAAATTCTTTTTATGATACAAATATGGTGCTGATACCTAAACTGGGAAGAGCCAAAACAGAGAAAGAAAATTATAGCCCAGTTTCCCTAATGAATGCAAAAATAATGCAAAAATTTTAAATCAAATATTAGCAAAGAGATTACAACAACTTATCTCAAGGAGGATACACTATGACCAGGTAAGATTTATACCAGGAATGCAGGGCTGGTTCAATATTAGGAAAACTATCAGCATAATTGACCATATTAACAACAAAACTAATAGAAGTCATGATTATCTTAATAGATGCAGAAAAAGCATTTGACAAAATACAACACCCATTCCTATTAAAAACACTGGAGAGCATAGGAATAAATAGAGTCTTCTTTAAAATGATAGATAGCATCTATCAAAAACTATCAGCAAGCATTATATGTAATGGGGATAAGTTAGAAGCATTTCCAGTAAGTGAAACAAGGTGAAACAAGGGGGTGAAACAAGAATGTCCATTATCACCAATGTTATTCAATATTGTGTTAGAAATGTTAGCTGTAGCAATTAGAGAAGAAAAAGAAATTGAAGGAATTAGGATAGGCAAAGAAGAAACAAAGTTATCATTCTTTGCAGATGATATGATGGTATATTTAGAGAATCCAAGAGAATCAAGTAAAAAATTACTTGAAATAATAAACAAATTTACCAAAGTTGCAGAATATAAAATAAACCCACACAAGTCATTGGCATTTCTATATATTACTAACAAAGCCCAGCAGCAGGAGATAGAGAAATTGCATTTAAAATTACTGTAGACATTATAAATATTTGGGAATCTACCTGCCAAAACAAAACCGGGATCTATATGAACACAATTACAAAACACTTTTTACACAAATAAAGTCAGATGTAAATAATTGGAAAAATATCAGTTGCTCATGAGTAGGCTGAGCTAATATAATAAAAATGATAATTCTACCTAAATTAATTTACTTATTCAGCACCATACCAATCAAACTACCAAAAAATTATTTTAGAGAGCTAGAAAAACCAGTAACAAAATTAATCTGGAAGAATGAAAAATCCAGAATATCAAGGGAACTAATGAAAAAAAAAAAAAAAGCAAGGGAAGGTGGCCTAGCTATACCAGATCTTAAATTGTATTATAAAGCAGCAATCATCAAAACTACTTGGTACTGGCTAAGAAATAGAGTGGTGGATCAGTGGAATAGGAGGGTGTTGTCTTAACTTGCAAGTGAATTTAAGTGAGGGGATGCTATACAAAGTCATCAGCCTCACTCTCTCTTCCAGTCATTGGAGTCCAGTCACAAGACATAGGTCAGGATCACTGATGATGGCCCTAGTGAAATAGAAGTGGTGGGGTGGAGACGGAATTCTCTGACAGGGTGTGTCTATCCTGGAAAGGTGATTTTCAGTAGGGAGGGAATGTTAGAAAATGATATGCTAAGATATGGTAGTAGAGTATAATGCAAAGAATCATGCTATGATGGAGATGAAAAGGTATGTGACTTTCCATGAAGGGGACAATCTTAGAAGCAAGGATTGATTCCTATGTGGAAGATGCTTTAAGGTGGAGATTCTCTAGGCTTTAAGGATGGTGTCTGGTTGAGGCAGAGGTAGTTTAGTGCAAGTTTAAAATCCCTTTGTTTACCCACAATACTTACATAATACCTTTCCAGCTGGCCCACTGAAAAGCTAGTGTTTCAGTTTGGTTGGCCAGTCTTAAATCCCAAATCGTGGCCTTCAACTCTGGAGACCTTGGACATAGAAGGTAACAGGGAAATCAAGCAGTTAAGATGACAAAGAAAGTGGTGTGACTAGAAGTATCAGACTCACTTCCCAAAGCAGCCTTTCACAATCCCTAGGACTGGTCTACAGCCAAAAAGCAAGAAAGAGGGGGAAGTCATTTCAGGGTAGCAACTCCAGCTGCTCCATATCTTTAATTCCCACTAGCTATAGACTTAAATTTGTTGGGTAGATCATTTGGGGACATGGGTATACATGTGCTTCATACTTGGAATATATAAAAATATGCCTGCCAGATAGAGTTTGTCTCTTACTAAGAGGGAATTCTCAGAGAAAGAAGTATTATGCGTTATGGAGGGTGGGGACAGTTGAGGAGTTGGGGTAGGGCAGCCATGAAAGGGGAGTGGGTTTTGGAAGTCCCACTTGGTCCTTAAGTCCTGTTTTGAGAACTGGGGACATCGAATGTATAATCACTACTGTGTATGTTTAAAGAAGACTGGAGGTGAGGCCTGGTGGGAAGCCAAGATGTTTAAAGGGGCCAGGAATTGGGGTGAAATGGGAAGGGAATAAGCATTTATTTAGTGTTTAATATGTGCCAGGTCTTGTGCTAAGTGCTTTATAAGAGATTATCTCATTTGATCCTCACCACTCTATGAGGTAGGTGCCACTATGATCCCCATTTTACAGTTGGAGAAACAGAGGCAGACAAGTTGCATGACTTACCTAGGGTGACACATCTGGTGTCTAAGGCTGGATTTGGTCTCAGGTCTTCATGAATATAGGCCCAATGCTCTATCCACTGAGCCACCTGGCTGCTTTTAATTAAAAGAAGACTGTTAGCCAGGTATTAAATTTACTGTGGAGAAGAAAGAGTGACTTGGAGGTCCTTAGACAGTAGTAACAAGGATTTTGTCAGGCTGGAGGAAAGATGAAGTATGAAACAGCTTGGCATAGTAGATAGATTACTGAATGAATGAATGAGCATTTATTAGATCTGCTTTGTTCCAGTTCTGTACTAAAAGTACCAGGGAAACAAATACATACAAGCAAGACAGTCCCTGCCCTCCAGAACCTTATACTCTAAGAGGGAAAGACAACATGTCCAGGACAGTGGTCACCATGGAGGAGGGTTTGGGACAAAGAAGACCTAGAGAATTGTGATTGGAGCAATAGAGAGATGATTGACATGTCGTTACAGGGAGCTGTAGTATTAATTTTATTACAGTTTTCAGTTAGAATTGGGAGGGGGGATAGAAGGAGAGGACACTGGTGTTTTGCAGCATAGCATGGAGATGGCCAGAAAGGGTCATGAAGAGTCTGATACCAGGCAACGTAAGGTAAAATGCTGACTCAGCAGAGCTCATAGTCCCAGAGGTGGGACCGTCAGTGCCAAGTGAGGATGGAGTACTGGACACAGGCTCTAGAAGACTTCAGACCTCAGACACTGGTTGTATGAACATAGGTAAGGCACTTAGCCTCTCCGAGGCCCTCAGACTCCTCATCTGTCAAATGAGGGTAATAATAGCACTAGCTTCACAGAGTTGTAAAGATCAAATGAAATAATGTATGGAAAGCACTTTGAAAACCTTAAATTGCTATATAAATGTCAGTTATCATTTTTGTGTCATTGATGAATGATGCTAGCAGGGGCGAGTCTGAAAGTGGCAAGGACTATACCAATTCCTCCTTTTGGTCTCTTTTAAAGGTGTGAAAGAAGAATAGTCAGCCTTGGAGAGGTGGCCAAAAATGTGGAGTCTTCAGGAAAAAAAAAAGCTGAGTTTCAGTGAATAGAGAGTGGATAGAGTGTTAGAAGAGATCTATGATAAATGGGAATTTAACAATAGAAGACACATTGTGGAAAAGGAGGACAGAGACCATGGGGACTAGAGAGAGCAAAGGCTGACCTGGATAGGGATGAGAGTATGGGGAGAAGTAGCAAGAAAAAAATATTTTTCAACGTGGTAAAAGGCAGTTCTAAAAATCATAGGAATTAGATGAATAAGAGTTAGGAATTTATTACCCATAGTGTATGGGGAGTGCTACCAAATATGGAGAAACTAAATCACATTCAGGGTTCTAATTAGAATGCCACGCAAGCACTTCTACTGACTCTGAACCCCTTCAGTTACAGTGGAGATGAGGGTGGAGAAGAAAGGAAAAGGCATTTATTAAGTGTTTGTTATATGCCAGGCACTATGCTAAGTAAGCCCTTTTACAAATATTGCCTCATTTGATCCTCACAACAGTCCTTGGAGGTAGGTGCTATTATCCTCATTTTACAGTTGAGGAAACTGAGGCAAATAGTTTGTTTTTTAAGTGACTTGCCTACAATCACACAGATAGTAAGTGTCTGAAACCAGATTTGAACTCATGTCTTCCTGACTCCAGGCCCAAGGCTCTTTTCTACTCTACCACCTAACTGTCTCAGGGGTACATTTTGTTTGTCAGGAAATGTAGCAACTTACAGTCATGCATAAAACTTTATTGGACACTTAATTTATGCAGTGTGCTGTTCCATTCTAGGTACACCAAGGCAGACAGTTTCTGTTCTCAGAGTTTACTACAGGGGAAGAAGGAGAAAGTAGTGGTTAAATACATGGCACCTTTACTACAGTGATTTCAGCTGTCCTTCCTCGTGTATGCTTTCCTCAGGCCAGGCATCATGATGAAGGAGGCCCACCCTGTGAACCCTGGAGAGTGTCTACCTATAGCCAGGCTAGGGAATGAGGCAAGTTGATCAGGTGACTGGTGTTTTGTTTGGGGAAAGGAGGCAAAGACAGTGATAGAACTTTAGCTGGTATTCAAGTTTGGCTGAAAATGCAGGGGTGCAGGGGAATGTATTCTGAAATATGGCTGAAAAGTTAGGTTAGAACTCGAATGTGGCCGGGCTTGTATGCCAGGCTAAGGAGTTTGTATTTTGTCTTAGAAACAATAGGGATAGACCTGTGCATAAAGAAGATAATTCTAGTAGCTCTGTAAAAAGTGGATTCAAGAAAGGGAGATACTGGAGGCAGAGAGACCAATTAAGAAGCTATTACATTGACAAAGTACAACACTCTTTTATGCCAAAAACCTTGCAAAGTATAGATATAGAGAAACCTCTTTTTAATATAAAAAGTATCCATCAAATCAAAAGTAAGCATTATATGCAATGGGGCTACACCTGAGTCTTTCCTGATAAATATGGGAATGAAGCAAAAATAACTACTCCCCCCACTATAAATGTGTGTGTGTGTATATATATATATATAATATATATATATATAAATACGCACACACACACATATATATATACACATACACACACACACACACACACATATATATATATATGTATTTTTTTTTTTTTAGGCAATTGGGGTTAAGTGACTTGCCCAGAGTCACACAGCTAGTAAGTGTCAAGTGTTTGGTCTGAGGCTGGATTTGAACTCAGGTTCTCCTGACTTCAGGGCTGGTACTCTATCTACTGTGCCATGTAACTGCCCCTTCCCCACTATATGTTTGATATAGTTCTGGAAATATTAGCAACAGCAGTAAGACAAGAGAAAAAAAAAATCAAATTCCACCTCTCTCTTCCTTCTTCTTTCAGTGCATTCCTCTTTCTTACCCCTTAATTTTATTTTTTTAGATATCATTCCATCATAGTCAACTCATACGTATGCCCTCTATGTGTACTTCTGCTAATTGCCCTAATAATGATAAAGTTCTTAAGAGTTACAAGTATCTTCCCACGTACAAATATAAATAATTTAACATTTTTGAATTACTTATGATTTCTCTTTCCTGTTTACCTTTTTATGCTTCTCTTGAACCTTGTGTTTGGAAGTCAGATGTTCTGTTTGGCTCATCTTCTATTTTGTTAATATCCATTTGCCCCCAGAAGGATTATACTCAGTTTTGCTGGGTAGGTGATTTTTGGTTGTAACCCTTGCTCCTTTGCCTCTGGAATATCATATTCCAAGACCTCTGATCCTTTAATGTAAAAGCTGCTAAATCTTGTGCTATATTGACTGTGATGCCATGGTATTTGAATTGTTTCTTTCTGTTTGCAATATTTTCTCCTTGACCTGAGAGCTCTGGAATTTGGCTATACTATTCCTGGGAGTTTTCATTTGGGGATCTCTTTCAGGAGGTGATTAGTGGCTTCTTTCACTTTCTGTTTTACTGTCTGGTTCTAGGATATCTGGACAGTTTTCCTTGTCAATTTCCCGATGTTGTCTAGGTTCTTTTTTTGATCATGGCTTTAAGGTAGTCCAATAATTCTTAACTATGAAATTTTTCACATTTTCTTCTATTTTTCATTCTTTTGATTTTGATTGATTGTTTCACAATGTCTCATGGATATTTCATGATGTCTCATTAGCTTCCACTTGTCCAATTCTAATTCTTAAGGAATTATTTTCCTTAATGAGCTTTTGTATCTCCTTTTCCATTTGGCTAATTCTATTTTTTTAGGAGTTCTTTTCATCAGTGAATTTTAGACATGTTTCCATTTGACCAATTCTGCTTTTTAAGAAGTTCTTCAGTAAATTTTTGTGCCTTTTTTTTTTTAACCTTTTGACCTATTGTGCTTTTTAAGGTGTTATTTTCTTTAGTATTTTTTTGTGCCTCCTTAACCAAGGTGTTGACTCTTTTTTCATGATTTGTTTGCATCACTCTCATTTCTTTTTCCATTTTTTTCTTTACCCATATTATTTGATTTTTAAAATCCTTTTTGAGCTCTTCTAGGAATTCTTTTTGGGCCTAAGACCAATTCAGATTTCTCTTTGACACTTTGCATGTAGCAGTTTTGACTTCATTGTCTTTTTCTGTGTTTTGATCTTCCCTGTCACTATAGTAACTGTTTGCTCATCTTTCTGCCTATTTCTTGACTTTTAACTTTATGTTAAGGTTATGCTCTGCTCCTGGGTGGAAGGGACACTGTCCCAAGCTTCAGGTTTTTCATGCAGTAGGTTTCAGAGCTAGTTCTGGAGGTCTGTCAGTTTTCTATTCTTCCAAGGTGGTATGATCTAAGGAGAAGTGTGGTCATTGCTCTCCTGGACTGTGCTGTGGTCTGTGAGTGGCCACAAGCACTCCTTTCCACCCTGGCACTTGTGTCCAGGGTCCTCACTCCTGTTAGTTCTCCTCTTTACCCTGGGACTGTGTCCCATCATCATGTATAGACAATGCAACAGAGTCCTGCACTCAGTGCCAGCAAAGGGTCCCCTCCTTCTGACCAGTTACTTGACCCCCCCTTACTTTCTGTGAGCTGAGAGCTCCAGAGACCATTGACGCAGCCAATTCAATCCCTCTCTGCATATGCCTCCCCCCCCGCCCCAAGACCTGTTGCTGGCTTTCCGGGGCATGGCCTGTGCTAGACAGTGCTCCACTCTCACCCCAGTGAGACCTTTCCTGCCAACCTTCCAAGTTGTCTTGGGCTGAAAAATTTCTTTAGCCCATCCTTTTGTTGGTTCTGCTGTTGCAGAATTTGTTTTGAGACATTATTTTTAAGTTATTTGGAGGGAAATTTGGGAGAGCTCTGAGAAGTCCCTGCCTTTATTCCCCTAGGAGATGTATTCTTAACCAAACAAGAAATAGTTGCATTACAAAAGATAAATAGATAACTTTGGTTATATGAAATTGAAAAATTTCTGCACAGACAAAATTAACATACTTACAATAAGAAGGGAAGTGGTCAAAAGGGAAAAGGTCTTTGTATCAAATTTATTTGATGGGGGTATCCAAGCTGTATCCAAGCTATATAAACAATCAACAAATAGATAAATAAGAGACTAATAGCCATTCCCCAAAAGGTGAGTGACCAAAGGATATAAACAAGTAGTTCTCAGAAGAACTGCAGAGTATTCACACCACATGAAAAAATGGTCCAGATTTCTAGTAACAAAAGAAATGCAAATCAAAACAATACTGAGATTTCGCCTCAGATACCCCGTAAATTGACAGAAATGACCCCAGAGGGGCAATATTTAATGTCGGAGGGGTTGGGCAATGATAGGCACACCAGTGCATTGTTGTTGGAGCTGTGAAATGGTACGACCATATTTCCCCCACACAAAAATTAGCATTTTTATTCATCAGTATCAAAAATAGTAGGAAAAGGTGATAATACTAGGAAATTTTATTCATTAGTATCAAAAGTACTAGGAAAAGGTGATAAGCAAAAAAAAAAATTAAAAATAAAAGTCTATTAAATGTTTGGTAGTTAATTATCAGTACGCACAAGAATCAAACATAATTTCAAAATAATTTGATTTTTAAAAGTTTTTCATTTTCAGTTGTTTTTTCCCTTTTCCCACCCTTCCCTTACACACTGAGAATGCAAGAAATATGGTACGTATTATACATATATGAAGTCATGCAAAATACATTTTTATATTATAACCATTTTGGAAAGCAATTTGGAATTATGCAAATAAGGTGACAAAAATGTCTACAGCATTTGAACTATTACTAGTTCCAGAGACTCTGTTACTGGACTTTTACCCCAAAGAAGCCATCAATAAAAAGAAAGTCTCCATATACTTCAAAATGTTTATAGTAGCACTTTTTGTGATAGCTAAGAATTAGGAACAAAGTAGATGCCTATCAATTAGGGAATGGCTAAACAAATTGTATGGTACATGAATGTAATGGAATATTGTTATTCTGTAAGCAGTGAGGTATGTGGTGAGTACAAAGAATCATGGAAAGAGCTATATGCATGGATACCAGGGAAGTAAGCAGCGCAAAAAATAAATAAGTAAATACACATATACTATATATCTATACAGTAACCAGAACAATGTAAATGGAAAGAGCAATACACCAAAAAAAATCAAAAGTAACAAAATTACACAGATCAAGCAGGATTCAAATGAAGAGCTATGAGAAGATAATCCCAGCCTGTCTCTTTGTGGAGGGGGGAGATCCACCAGTATTACACGTTGCACATATTTTCAGACTTTTTCATTGTATTGGCCAGTTACGCTGATTTTTTTTTCCCCCTCCAAAAAAAAGTGCTCTTTGTTTTATGGCATTGCTATCTGGGAGAGGATGGGATATTTGGGATAACTGTGAACATGTAAGAAACAGAAGTCATCAATAAAAACTTTTTTTTTAAAGAAGCTATTACAGTCATCTGGATGATAGGTGATGAAGGCATAAGTGGAGAGAATGGGACAACTGCAAGAGATGTCATAGAGGCCCACTCAAAAGGATGTGGCAACTAAGGATGGGATGGGGACAGGAGGGCAGAGGAGAAGGAAATGCTAAGTATGTGATTACAAAGTTCGAAACTTGGGTGACTGGTTTAACAGAAATAGAAAATTTGGAAAGGGAGAAAGTTTGGGGGGACAAATTTCTGTTTTGGTCACTTTTAATTTGAAATGCTGCTACTATCTCTAGACAGAGTATATAGCTAGTGTTTAGAGGACCTGGACTGGAGTTCAGGAAATTAAGGCTGATTATATCGATTTGGAATTAGAGATAATTGAGTCTATGGGAAAAGATCACTGAGAGACAGTGTTGGAAGAGAAGCAGTTCCAGGATAGAGTCTTGAGGAGACATCCATGTTTTGGGATGGGAAAAGGAGGGTAATCTAGTAGAAGACACTGAGAAAGAGTGGTTAGACAGGTGATGGGTAGGAAGCTGTGAGAAAACTACCCAAGAGGAAAAGAGTGGTCAGAGTGTCGAAAGTGGCAGAGTGGTTAAGGAAGATGAGACACTAGAAAAGTCCATCTTGACAATTAGTAACTAATTGCTCATTGCTAAGCCAAATTGTAAGTGGCTGGTGAGGAAATGGATGCACCATACTTACTAGATGATTATTAAATAAATGATCACTTGCGGGGTATGCCATGCATGCCTAAAATGTGAACAGTTTACTTCTTTTCCTGGAATAAGATTAAACCCAAGATGTTAAGTTAATCAGCATTTATTAAATGCCTACTATGTGTCAGACACCATAGTGTTCTCAAGGAACTTATAATCCATCGAGGGAGACATTTTTGTATGTATGAAATATAGAGGCATTAGCAACTAGGACATTCAGGAAAGGTCTTATGTATAAGGTGGCATTTGAGCTGAGCTTTGAAGGAATTTCAGGATTCTGAGAGGTAGAAGTGAAGACTCAGTACATTCCAGGTGTATAGCACAGCGTGTGCAAAGGCATGGAGATGGGAGGTGGAGTATGTGAGGACCAATAGGGGGCTAATTTGACTGGATCCCAGTGTTCATGAAAGGAAAGATATATACTGAGGCTGGAAATATAGGTTGGAGCAGGGTTATAAAGGACTTTAAATGCCAAACAGGAGTTTGTATTTGATCCTCGAGGTGATAGAAAATCACTAGGATTTATTGAGTAGAAGAGTGACATGGTTAGACTTGTACTTTATGAAAACTCCTCTGGCAGCTATGTGAAGGAGAGATTGGAGGTGGGGAGACCAATGAGGAGGCTGTTAACAGTAGTCCAAGAGAAAATGAAGAGGCCTTCAACTGGGGTGGTTGTGGTGTGAGTAGAGAGGAGGTAGTGCAAGAGATGTTATAGAGGAAGAAACATTAAGATATGGCCATTTACTGTATATGTAAGGGGAGGGAGAGTGAGGAATCAAGCATGACTGAATTTTTTTACGTAGGGACAATAGAGTTATAATAACAAGCTCATTAATTTTGACTCCACTCATTTGAATTTGTGAACAGGAGCTAGAACAGTTTACTTTTGCACTATTCAGTGAGGAAAAGGGTTGGCCCAAGAGAACAAACTGTCTTTGAGTATGGGAAGATCCCCAGTTGATAAATGGGTCACGTTCCAAAAAGTTCATTGGAACTTGGAACACATTTTCTCATAGGAGCAGATTAATAAATCATAGACTCCTAGAGTTGAAAGAGACCTCTGAGATCATCTCTTTCAACCACCTTTTCCAGTGATGAAACTTGGTGCTTAGGTTCTTAGCTAGCTTACAAAAGCCTAGTTAACATATAATAACTAAACTACATATTTGTAATGAATAATGGTACAAAATAATATTATTGTAATATTAGTAATTAAACAAAGCAGAAAAACAAGAAGATTGAGAGTGTTGATACTTAAGGAAAAGTGGGCTTAGAGAAGGAATTAAGAGTCATTTATTGGAATTCTGAAAGTTCTTTTCAGAGCTTTAATGATTGATAGCCCTGGTTCTGGTCTCAAATATCACTTTCAAATGAATGTCTTTCCTTTTTCTTTTAAAAAAATTTTTTCGTGCTTTTTGTTTTTATATCATATGTATTTCTGAATATAGCCTTCTACTACCTCATGAAATTTTAAGAGGCAAAAAACTGAATTTAACAAAACCAACACATGCAGTATAGTTGATAGTATATGAAATATTTCACACCCTTTTTTGTATTAAACATATTTTCAGATTAGTGATGTTGTAAGTAAAAATTAGAACCAATAGGAGAAACCACCAGAAAGAGGAAACAAAACTCAACGGAAGAGAAAAAAAAAATAGCAAATAGTATGCTTCTATCTGCATTCAAATTCCATAGTTCTTTCTTTGGATGTGGAGAGCATTTTCCATCACATGGCCTTTGGAGATGTCTTAGATCCTTGTATTGATGGGAAGTGTTAAGTTTATCAATATTAGTCATCGCACTGGCTGTTATTGTTTCACCCCCATTTTTAGCATCTCTACATTATTACTACCTTTGTGTTCTTGAGTAAGCTATCTAACCTTTCTGGGCCTTAGTGTCCTCATCTGTGAAATGAGGACGTTGAATTATATGATCTTTAAGGTTCCTTAGTTTACAAATAAAATGAAAAGGAGGAGAAAGGAAAAATGTTAAAGGAGAGCTCTTTAGTGAGAGAGATTATCTAAAGTACAGTAACTGTATGTACAGTGAAAAAGAAAGAAGGTTGGGGGTAGAAGTGGTATACCAGTGTCATGCCAGGAGACTGGTATACTGTCCAGGCTTCACCACCATACAACAATGAGGTCAGCAAACAGCTCTTACCTCCTCCCTTATCCAAAAGGACAGTAGTTTTGGGGTCAGACAGTTCTACACATTGAACATCAGGTGGCACCATCAGACCAGGACAACATGATTCCAGAAAAAAAGAGAAAGGGATTGGATAGGTGGAGGCAGTGTATGGCACATTCTGAAAATGGTTTTTTTATATCCTTTTCAAGAATCACATTTTCATTTAAATGAACATGCTAATTAGAGATGATCTGTATGTGTTCGTAGGATCATAGATTTAGAGTTGGAAGGAATATTAGTAGTTACTAAGCTCTTCATTTTACAGAGAAAACTATTCACAACCAAATAGGTTGTGGCTTTTTCACAATCACACAGGTAGTAAGTAATAGAGCTGGAATTTGAACCAGGATTCTTTGTTCTTTCCAGTGCACCACAGTGTCTTATCATTAACACAGATTCCTTCCTGGCCCTTAACTTGACATTGTTCTTTAAACTCAGTTCATTAATGTAATGATCAGTGGCCCATGTATAGAAATTATCCTGATTGTTGTCCTTTGTTCTCTAAGAGGACCGAAATGACATCACTGTGTTAGAGTCAATTTACATTGTGTCTGACTGTGATTAGACTAATACTAGCTTGAAATACTTTACCACAGGTCGGGCACAATTAGTCCATATGAACATTTTGAGTGGAGTCTCTAAATTTGTACATCTCGTATTTCTTTTGAGCTACTTCAATTCTGCTTTGTTCATAGAGCACAACACCTTCTCCAGCGAGGGCATAATATGCTGGGCAGTCTTATGCCAGTGTCTCCCATGTTACACAATCAATTCCAGAGTTTTGGTTTGGTTTTTTTTTTTGCTTTTTGGTGAGGCGATCAGGGTTAAGTGACTTACCCAAGGTCACACAGCTCGTAAGTGTTAAGTGTCTGAGGCTGGATTTGAACTCAGGTCCTCCTGTATTCCAAAGTTCTTAAGAGAGATCTTAAAAGTGTCCTTGTATCACTTTTTCTGACCACCATGTGAGCACTTGTCCTGTGTGAGTTCTCTATAAAATAGTCTTTTTGATAAGCAAGCATACATTTTGCATTTGAACAATGTGGCCAGCCTATTGGAGTTCCGCTTTCTGCAGTAGAGTTTGAATGCTTGGCAGTTTAGTTTGAGAAAGAACCTCAGTGTCTGGTATCTCATCCTGTCAGGTGATCTTCAAAATCTTTCTAAGACAATTCAAATGGAAGTGATTCAGTTTCCTGGCATGACACTGGTATACTGTCCAGGCTTCACCACCATACAACAATGAGGTCAGCAAATGGCTCTGTAGACCTTTCAGTTTGGTAGCTAGTCTAATACCTCTCCTCTCCCACACTTTCTTCAGAGCCTCCCAAACACTGAGCTAGCTCTGGCAATGTATGTGTCAACCTCATTTTCAATGTGTAAATCCCTGGAAAGTACACTGCCAAAATAAGTGAACTTATCTGTGGTATTCAGAACTTCTCCATTTGTTGAAATCGATGGTTGCACATATGGATGGTGTGGTGCTGGCTAATGGAGCACCTGTGTTTTCTTGGTGTTGTTAGGACAAAATTAGCGCTAGCAGCAGAGAATCAATCCATACTTTGTTGTGTCTCAGCTTCAGAGGCTGCATCGAGTATGCAATCAACTGCAATCAGAAAATCATGCACCAAGATTCCCTCCACTTTAGTCTTGGCTTGTAACCTTTTCAAGTTGAAGAATTTACTATCAGTGGAGTAGCTGACCTTGATGCTGTGTTTGTCCTCATTGAAGGCATTTGACAAGATGGCTGAAAACATTATGCTAAAAAGCATGGAAACAGGCACACAGTCTTGTTTCGCTCCATTGGTGACTGACAAAGCACAAGAGCATCGTTCATTATCCATTACCTGGGCAAGCATGCCATTGTGAAATTGACATACAATACTGATGAACTTGTCCAGGCAACCAAATTCTGACATAATTTTCCATAAGCCCTCGTGACTGATTATCAAAGGCCTTGGTCAGTTTACCAATCTTTGAATGGACTTATCAATCCTATCTCAAATTGAAGGTGATATGGTATGAGTGTCATTAAGAGCTATTCAAAAACAGCTGAAATACCATACCACTTTCAAATAGATTTGTTATTAAAAATTACACGTGATAAAGTAAGAAATGAAACATTAAAAGATGCTTGTGAGACATTTAGGAGTTGGTCAGTAACTATTTATTAAGCATCTGCTATGTGCCAGGCACTGTACTAAGCACTAGGGATTTAAAGAAAGGCAAAAACACAATCCTGCTCTTAAGGAGTCCACAGTCTAATGGGGGAAATAACATGCAAACAGCTATATACAAGCAAAGTATATACAGGATAAATTTGAAATAATCACTAGAAGGAAGGCACTAGCATTAAGGGGACTCTGGAAAGGCTTTTTGCAGGAGGTGAGATTTTATAAATTCCAAGATCCAAGCTTTTGGGGTAAGAAGCCAACATTTGCTGGTAAAACAGGAAAGCAGTTTGGCAGAAACTAGGCATAGACCAATGTCTCACACCATATACAGATAAGGTCAAAATGGATAAACAATTTAAACATAAAGGGTGATGTCATAAGTAAATTAGGGAAGTGAGAAAAAATATACCTGTCAGAACTGTGGATAAGGGAAGAGTTTAATGACCAAACAAGATAAAGAGTATCATGAGATGTAAAATAGATAATTTTGATTGCATAAAATTTAAAAGCTTTTGCACAAATAAAACTAATGCAGCCAAAATTAAAAGGAAAACAGAAAACTGGGGGAAATTTTTTCAGCAAGTTTCTCTGATAACGGCCTCATTTCTCAAATATACAGGCAACCCAACCAAATTTATAAAAATAAGAGCCTTTCCTCAATTGATAAATGATCAAAGTATATGAACAAGCAGTTTTGAGAAGAAGAAATTGAAGCTATCAATAGTCACATAAAAAAAATACTCTAAATCACTACTGACTAGAGAAATGCAAATTAAAACAACTCTGAGATACCACCTCACACCTATCAGATTGGCTAACATGACAGAAAAGGAAAATGACAAATGCTGGAGAAAATGTGGAAAAATTGGGACACTAATGCACTGTTGGTGGAGTTGTAAACTAGTCCAACTATGCTGGACAACAATTTGGAACTATGCTCAAAGGGTTATAAAACTGTATATATACCTTTTGACCTAGCAATACCACTGTATTCCAGAAAGATCAAAGAAAAAGGAAAAGGACCTATTTGTACAAAAATATTTATACCAGTTCTTTTTGTGGTGACAAAGAATTGGAAATTGAGGGGATACCTATCAATTGAAGAATGGCTGAACAAGTTGTGGTATATGATTATGATGGAATATTATGCTATAAGAAATGGTGAGCAGGATGGTTTCAGAAGAAACTTGAAAAGATTTACATAAATTCATGCAAAGTGAAGTGAGCAGAACCAGGAGAACTTTGTAAATAGTAACAGTAATATTGTAAGAATGATCACCTGTGGAAGACTTAGCTACTCTGATCAAGAGAATGATCCAAGACAGTTCTAAAGGACTCATGATGAAAAATGCTAGCTACCTTTAGAGAGAGAATTGATGAACTCCGAATGCAGATTGAAGCATAATTTTTTACTCTCTTTATTTTTATTATTTCATTTTGTTTGTGTTTTCTTGTGCAACATGGCTAATGTGGAAATATGTTTTGTGTGACTTCACATGTATAACAGATATCAGATTGCTTGCCTTCTCAAGAAGGGGAAGGGACAGGAGGGAGGGAGAGAATTTGAGACTCAAAATTTAAAAAAAATGATTGTTAAGTTTTTTTTTTACATGTAATTGGGAAGTTCTTAATGAAATAAATAAAAATAAAATTTTTTTAAAAGGTGAGATTTTAGCTAAGACTTGAAGGAAGGCAGAGACAGAAGTGAGGAGGGAGAGAATTCCAGACATGGGGGCAGCTATTGAAAGTATTCAGAGTTGGAAGTTGGAGTATCTTGTGCAAGGAAAAGCAAGGAGGCCAACCAGTGTCACTGGATCGCAGAGGAGGTGGAGCGGAGTAAGGCGCAATAAGACCAGAATGGGAGGAGGGGCCCAGCGTTTTGAAATATTTTGAATGCTTAAATGCCAGAGAAACAGAGGATTTTATATTTGATGCCAGAGGTGAAAGGGAACCACTAGATTTATTGAACAGGGGAGGTGACATGATCAGGCCTGTACTTTAAGATCAGTTTGAGAATTGAGTAGGAGGTGGACTGGCGTGGGGAGGGACTTTTGAAGTAAGGAGTCTAACAAGATGGTAACTGTAATACACCAAGCATGAGGTGATGACAGGGCCTGTGCCAGTGTGGTGGCAGTGTCAGAGGTGAGATGCTATGAATATAGAATTAATATGGACTTGGTAACTGATTGGAGATGGGGAGTCAGAGAGAGTAAGTAGTCAGATATGATACCTACATTGTGACATTTAGTGTTGGAAAACTTGGCTGTGATCCAGAAAGGCAGAAAACTAGTTCTAAACTGAAGCACTAGTATTTCATTCCTTTCTTGTTGGGTGTGTATTTATGTTGCTTATCTGAAGTTCAAGTTTTTAATTACACCAAGTATTTTTCTTCATTTAGCAGGGTCTATTAGCTCATTCGAGGATAGGCCATTATTAATAATAACTAACATTAATATTGCTCTCTAAGGTTTACCAAGAACTTTGTCTGCATTAGTTTTAACATTGTCGTACCAACACTACTGTTCTTACCTTTGTCCCCTCTAGAATATCCTTCTGCACTCTTTTGTATCTTTTTTTAAATATGTTATTAACTATTTTTTCTGCATTATTACTGGCACTCTCCCCCACTACCTCCATAGCATTCTTTCCTCCCCATTAAAAGTCCTTTCTTAGAACAAATAAGGATGGTGAAGCAAAAGAAATTTGCATTGCATTGGTCATGTCCGAAATGCATTGCATTGCATGGACATGTCTCTTTCTGTATCTGTAATCCATCAGCTCTCTGCCAAGAAGTGGGAAGCATGCTTTATCATCAGTCTTCTAGAGTTGTGATTGATTTGATCATTGATCAGGTTTCTTTGAATCTGCCCCTTTTGTTATGTCTTTTAGCACAATAATATTATATTGATGTACCATAGTTTGTTCAACCATCCTCTATCGTTGGGTATCTATTTTGTTTCTAGTTTTTTTGCTATAAGCAAACTACTGCTGTAAATATCTTTGTAAATCTGAGTCCTTCCCCTCTCTTTGATCTCTGTTGGTGTATAAGCCTAGTAGTAGTATTGCTGTTTCAGTGGTTATATACAGTTTAGTTTCTTTTTAGTGTAATTCCAAATCACTTTCCAGAATGGTTGAATGACTTAGAAGGTTCACCAGTGGTGCATCAGCCTTCCTATCCTCTTATAGCCCTTCAATAATTGCCATTTTCCTTTTTAGCCTCTTTGCCAATCTGGTGTGCCTGAGGTGATATATCATAGCTGTTTTTTTCATATGGTTGTCCATAAGCTTGCATTTCTTCTTTTGAAAACAGTCTGTTTACATCTTTTAATCATTTTTAGTATATCTGTCTGCCTGTATATTTAATATATATGTTAAGCTGTCAAGGCTTAAAACTGCAGTAAGATTTTTGGAACACCTTGTGTCTTGGATTGCATCAGAGGAATATCCCAGATTTTCGCCAATTAACTGCTTACCTTCTAATTCTTACTTCATTGATCTTGTTTGTGCCAAAAATTTCCAATTTTATGTAATTAAGATTGTCCATTTTATGTCTTGTGAACCTCTCTACCTTTATTTAATCAGGAACTCTTTACCTAGCCATAGTTTTGTAAAAGGTACCTTCTTCCTTGCTCCTCTGATATTTTTATGATACTTTTATATTTCAGCATTGTATCCATTTGGAATACATTTTGTTATATAGTGTGAGACACTGGTCTAAACCAAATTTCTCCCAACTTGCTTTCTAATTTTCTTAGCAGTTTTTGTCAGACAGTGAGTCCCTATCCCAGTAGTTGGTATTCTTGGATTTATCAAGCACGATGCTAGTATTTGCGGTTGCTTCTGGATGTTCTGTATATATTTCATTGTTCAAGTTTTGTATAGTAACATATTGTTTTGATTGTTATTGCTTTATAGTATATTTAGAGATCTGTACTGCCAAGGCCTCCTTCCTTCCCACTTCTTTTCATTGTTTCACTTGAGGTTCTTGACCTTTTGTTCTTCAAATGAATTTTGTTATTATTTTGTCTAGTTCTTGAAAATAATTTGGTATGGCACTGAATCTGTAAATCAATTTAGGTAGTAGTATAATTTTCATTATTGTAATATGGGCCAACATGAATGATTAGTTTTTCTCCAATTATTTAAGTTTACTTTTATTTCTGTTGTTTTTTATAGTTTTTCTGTGATTCCTGTCTGTTTCAATTGGTGTACTTCCAGATGTTTTATAGATTCTCTGGTTATTTTGAGTGGAAATTTATTTTTCTGCTGGATTTATTTAATTCTACACTGTCTATTTAATATGTACTTGAGAAGGATAAAATGACATTCCTTTAAAATATTCTGTAATACGAAGGTTTCATTAATTCAGATTATCTCCCCTTAATTAGTTTGAATTGCTAAAATTTTACTGTATGAATGAAAGAACTCTTCAGAAGGACTAAATAACTTTTAAAAATGAATATTGATGAATATAGCTAAACAGAAACAAAGTTGTCTTCAGTTAACCAGTATCAAAGATATCTCTAGTTAACAATGAAGATTGCTGTCTTACTGGTTTAAAATACTGAACAAACTTGGTCTGACTCCAGTAGGGGGAGACAAATTCATATTGATTTAAACAGAGTATCATCTTAATTTTTTGTGAAGGGAATTACCTGTCATGATATGTTCTTCCCTTACTTTTCTCAGATCTATGTTATAGATGTTTAGGAAAGGAAAGGGATCCGAAGAAGTATTACACTGTAGCCTATTTGTTTTGTTTTTAATGGAATAGAAATGCTTCATTTCAGAGCTGCTTTTAGAACATAATGTTGACCTAGCAAGATTTTTACATCCCCACTTCAGTTTGTGAACAGCATTAAATTCCAGAATTGCAGCAAGCATTAGCTCTTGTGCCTTTGACATTAGTGTCACCCTGGTAAATCAAAGTACTCTGGGCCAAAAACTGTATGGTCTGCTGAGCATTTTAAGGAACAGAAAGGACTCAGAAGAATTAAACAGCCTTGGTATTGAGCCTGGAAATAATTCTTTCCCAGTGCAGTCTGACACAGTGACTACCAATTAAGTAGGTTTAATTGACATTAGGTATATAGTGCCATTTTTTACAGAGTAATAAGTTGTTTCAAAGTTTTAGTCTCTCAATATCCCGCACTAAGTTATAATAGACTAATCGGGCTCAGGTTATGCTTCGCTTGTAAACATGATTAAAGACAATGTACCTAAGGTAGAAGAAAGAAGTGTCATGAATGCTAAGGGGATGAGGGTCAACAGTGTCAAAAAAAAAAAAACGCAGAGAGGTCAGGAAGGATGAGGATAGAGAAAAGGTCATTGTCTTTAGAAGTTGAGGTATTTGGTTACCGTGGAGAAAGCTAGACTGCCAAGGATTGAGAAATTAGTAGGAAGTGAGGAAATTAAAATGATAATAAGCCTTTTCTAGGTGCCTGGCTGTGAAAGGGTAGAGATAGAGGATGATAGCCTGAGGGAATGGCAGTGTCAAGAGATTTTTTCTTTCTTAATAACTGGGAAGATTTAGGCTTATTTTTCCCAAGAAAGAAGCCAGTGGATAAGACCAGTGAAGATTATGAAGTAGATGATACGTGAAGAGAACAAGCATCCAGAAGAGATGGGGGGAATGGGATCAAGGGTACATGTAAAAGGATCGGCCTTGGCAAAGGGAAGGATCATTTCTTCATCAGAGAATAGAATAAAAGAAGAGAGAATGAGAGATTATGGTGAAAGAGTTTCCAGGTATAAAGTAGGGGAGGAGAAGGAATTTACATGGATGGTCTCTATCCAGTAGAAAGCAGCCCTCTGCTGAAAGGATTGTTTGGGAGGAATTGTGTAGGTGGTTTGACCGAAGAAAAGGTTTGGGACGGCCATAGTGAGGTCGTCTCAAACCAGAAAGAATGAAAGGATTGCCCTATAGCAGTGAGTATCCATTTGAAATTAAATACCATAAGTCAAGCAATATAATTTACATCAAGTACTTTGTAAATGTTAGTGCTAGATAAATGTGAGCTGCTCTTATTATTATCATCATAAATTTGTAATGGCCCCACTGACTTGTTTATGTGACTTCTTCCAGGGATGTTCTGTAGCATGAGAGCAGGAGCAGATAAAGCAGAGAGTAGGGGTGACCCAAGAGTTGGTTTTGGCAAGGTATTAGTTGCTGTAGAACAAAGGAGCAAGGGATTTAAAAGTACAGGACAGTATATAGTAGAACTGGCTAACTATGGCGTCTTGGGATTGTAAAAGGAAGAAAGTGATGTCAGAGCCAGACTGATGGACTGAGATTGCACAGTGAGTGATGAGAGGGGAGTGGAGAGAGACAGAGAGAGAGGGAGAGAGAAAGCAGAATGGCATGTTATATTGAAGTCCTCAGCTGTGAGGACAGTGGGGTGAGATGGAGAGAAAGACTGTGAACCAAGCAGTGAAGTGCTTGAGAAAGGGTGGAGAAAAGGGCTGTCCATGATTGTAACGGAGATCAGCATAGGGTAAAAACAGAAATGTGGAGTGAACCTCAGAGGAAGAAAGGGTGCTGATTGGCAGCAGAGGAAGAAACCAGTGGCAGTGTTAATAAGAAGCATGAAGTGAGCCTCTCTCCTTAGATGCAACTCAGTGGCACCACTGTCCAGAGCACTAAGCCAGGAATACCTGAGATCAGATTCAGCCTCAGTCACTTCCAAGCTGGTCTGTGACCCTGGGCAAGTCACTTACCACCCTTTCTGCCTCAGTTTCCTCAACCACAAAATAGGGATGATGATAATAACAGCACCTACCTCACAAGGTTATTATGAGTCTCAAATGAGATATTTGTAATATGCTTAGCACAGCACCTGGCGTGTAGGAGGCACTTAATAAAGACTTGTTCCTTCCTTCATGGACAGTGTGTTGATAGCATGACAGAGTTGTATTAGTGCTGTTGAAGGTAGTCAGGGATGCAGCATCTTCTGGGGAGAACTAGAACTCCATGAGTGCAAGAAGGTAGAAGGAACAGAAGAAGAACTTAAAGGGAAGGGAAATTTGTTAATGATAGAATCAGGGATTCCAAAGGTACACTGTAAAGAGAAGGTAGAGCAGAACAGGGAGTCTGGAGGAGGAAGGGTGGAGGTGAATAATGATGAAGGTTTGGAGGAATAGGAAGCTAGGCATGGAAAAGTAGTTTTCACCTAGGAAGCCTGCAACTCTGAATCACAAGTGTTCATAGAGGAGGAGAAAGAAGTTTGTGAACACATGATGGTTGACATTCTGACTTTTCCCAATAAGAACTGTCAGCTCCTCAGTCCAGGGCAGGCTTGGGGGTGATGGAGGGGCCTATGATATTGTTGGCTTACTCATTTTATCCATAGCTATTTTCAGTTCTACACAAGTTTAAGAGACTAGAGGCCTAGTGTCCTGGATTCTGGATGTTTAGAGGTGGGCCCTTGATGATTTTGGAGGGTTGAGCATTTTCACTTTTTCTCATCTTCCTTGGTGGCTAAGTCTCTGATCCTGGCCTGGATCTTGTTTGTTAGAGGCTTGGTATCTGGGCTGAAAGACTGAAACATAGATCTTTGTAATAATCATGAACTGTCCACTTGGTCCTTCCCCTTCCTTTCTTAGGCATTCCATTGCTTGGTTCACAGTCTTTCTCTCCACCTCACCCCACTGTCCTCACAGCTGGAAACTTCAATATAACATGCCAAAGTTCCCTCAAAGAATTTGGACTCCTAGTTCAACTTCCTCACTGTCCTCTCCGTCTCAGTACACCATGGCTAATAATGACCTCGCCCTCAGTTAGCTCTGAATGCTGTGTTATGTGGCTAACCTAATTTCCTGTGAGGAAATGTATTGGATTTGGAGTAAGAGGACCTGGGCTTAAATCTTAGATCTGATGCTTCCCAGTTACTCTCCCTTAGGCTAGTCACCTCCCTGCTTTGAGCCTCTGTTTACTCATCTGTAAAGTGAGGGCGTTAGACTAGATGACCTTTCACATTCCTTCCAATTCTTAATCCTGTCATCCTGTGACAGACAATTATGGCTGCTTCATTAGGAATCCCGTGATCCATCCTAGCATGTTGTATGTATGTCATTGTTTCTTTTTGTATACAGTACTACCTTGTGTCCCTGAGAATAGACTGCTCTTTTCTTTTAAGTGAGTTACATGTCAGATTCTTTAAACTGATTTTTATTTTAAGTCCATTATTTCTTGGTTGAGTTGATCTTGAATCTGATTCCATTTTACCATGACCTTACATCCTAGCAAAATGCCATACTGCTGTAGAAACATAAATTCTGTATAGGGGCCATTGAAAGTAAGCCACCAAGCATGCAGACACTAACTTGTATTTGTTGCCATAGGTGAATAGAGAGAAGCTCAGTGCCACAGGGAAAAGGGGGGGGGAGCATTAATGTTCAGAGTGAGCCCTGAGAAAGGAAGTAAAACAGATTGGCAGGCATGCTACACATCTAGGAGCAAATCAATGTAATGTGGTTGTGAAGGATGGAAGTCCCAGGACAGCTGCAGTGCAGAGCTCCAATTTACACTAGCCGTGAAGCTAGCTCAGATTCCCAGCCCCTTTCCTGTATACTTTTCTTGTTGAAACTTTTCTTTTTTGTCTCTGCAGGAAGACACTATGGAGGTGGAAGAGTTCTTGAAAGAAGCTGCAGTAATGAAGGAGATCAAACACCCTAACTTAGTACAATTACTAGGTAAGTGAGAGAAGAACCAAGCAGAGGAACTTTTAATTAAAGCCTCTGGGGTGATGCAGGTGCCGTGAAAGAAGAGATAAGCTGCTAAGGTTTCAGACCCAGACAGCTATCCTCTACCAACAGTCAGCACTTGAAAGCAGGAGGCATTTTTTGGGTATGCTAATCTGTTATTACTTGCGCTAGTATCTGAAAGTAATCAGGGAATGCAAATCTAAAATTGACTGTTGAAACATTAGAGTTTTTCAGTTCTCTCACCTCTTACAAAGTGATTCTGAGGGTCAAAGCAATCTTCTGATAAAAGTAATTATGGTTTATATCGTTTTGTGGGGGGGGCTTGAGTGGTTAGATTTTTACTGCTTATTCTTTTTTTTTTTAAATGCTAATTCTTCCATTCTGAACTTTGTGGTACCTTTAATATCCGAAGTCTTTTAGCATTAGGGGGAAGAAAGAAAGTGGAAACATGCATCTCATTAGAGGTGAACCTGCAGTCACATGTATTGTACTTTTCATTGGTAGTTAGGATTATGGTGTGGGTATAGTTTCAAAAAGCTTCTCGCAAGCCAGTCATTTTGATGTCTACTAAGTAGTAGATGAAGCAGTAGCCTAAAGTGCTTCATGTCTTACTCCACAGGGGTGTGTACTCGGGAACCCCCATTCTATATAATCACCGAGTTCATGACCTATGGGAATCTGTTAGATTACCTACGAGAGTGTAATCGTCAGGAGGTGAATGCAGTTGTGCTGCTGTACATGGCCACTCAGATCTCATCAGCTATGGAGTACCTGGAGAAGAAAAACTTCATCCACAGGTAGGAGCTGTGCTTAGCATCCTGGACCACTTAGAGTCTTGGCATGAGAGCCAGAACTTGCCTTTACAAAGCTTCTCACTCTCTTGGTATTAAGAATCAGTCTCTAACTTTGATACTGGCAGAATATTGGACCTTGAAATAAAGGCATGAGCTTACAATCTTTAGGGACCCATAACCAGTATTTAAAACAGAAAAGGAATGGACCCTGGACCCAACATAGTGGTTAATCACAGGGGTATAGATAATTCAATCTGAGCCATTTTGGATTAAGTGGTATGTTAAGTAAGATTCATAAAAAGCTTGACTCTTAATAATCATAGTTCTATGTGAAATAGAGTACACATTGTTCCTTTGCACAGCTTTCATTAGTAATGACTTCTTCCTGGGAGCTGTAGGCATTGCCTTTAAACAAACTCATGTTAGTGGCCAGTGTTTGTATTTTTCCCCTTTTATTAGAAGTCCAATCACCTTGCTCTCATCTGGTTCGGAAATGTTTTGCTGCTGAATTGCATGTATCTGAATTAAGCTTCTTTGCTGTTTTAAAGGCTGGAGTGTTTTGACCTTCGAATGTGCTGCAATTATGTTAGTGCTTTGCATTCTTTGCCAGTGGAAATGGCTTCCTAGCAAAATAATGACACAGCCTGAGTTGGGGCCTGATGGGCTTTGCTAGGTCTGTTTTATACAAGATGTTCTTCCCACCACAATTTTGATCATTCTCACCCAATTAACTGAAGTATGAAATCTGTACGTGAGATTCCATAGTGAGGAATAAGAGTATCGTGTGTGAAACGCTAGCAGTTCCTTGTAAGACATATTTTCTATGCTGCATGGGAGTTTGATTCAAATGCTTCTGTCACTCAGGAAAGTGAACTCTCCAATGCTGCAAATTGAGATTTCTTGACTTTTGATTTGCCTTGCACTGTTAAGTTTGTACCCTCTGCATTCAGGCACACCTAGAATGCTTTACCAAAATCCTATTAAACTAAACTCTTCTGTATTTAATTTCTCTGTGATTTCTGATGACCAAGCTATCTTAAACAGTCATCTTTATAAGCTGCTGCTTTTCATCTCCCTATCCTGATTGCTGTGTGATTTCGTAGCTAACGTCTGTGAACCACAATGTTAGAATGAAATTTCTCTGGATGAATCAGGAGGCAAGATGAGGCAGATTACAAACGAGAAAGATTTTGAGATGTACCTGGGCAAGTGTTACTGAAGAAGAGAGAATCGGTAAATGCAGTTTGAGTAAAATATACTTAAAATATGGATGGGGCAAGAGGAGTCTCAGTAGGAATTTTCTCTAATGTCAGAGTTAATGAGATACACAAGTTTCAAAGAAAACAGATGACTTTTGTTTGCCATTATTCAACTGTTACTGATCTCCAAAACTGAAATGATGTTCAGGACCTCTGATGGATTGATTTCTGTATTCCCTAGGGATCTTGCTGCCCGAAACTGCCTTGTAGGGGAAAACCACTTGGTGAAGGTGGCTGATTTTGGCTTGAGCAGGTTGATGACAGGAGATACCTACACAGCCCATGCTGGAGCTAAGTTCCCAATCAAATGGACAGCACCTGAAAGCCTGGCTTACAATAAATTTTCCATTAAGTCAGATGTCTGGGGTAAGGACTTTTACATTTGATTTCAAAAAAAAAAAAAAATCCACTCTCATTCCTTCCATCTTATCTTCTGGCTGGCATTCTCTTTCTTGCTACCTCATTTCTTTTCCTTCTCTTACATAATGTGTATTCCTTCCCCCACCCCCCTTTATTCCTCATTCTTTTATTTCTTTTTTCCCTTTCTCTTTCCTTCCAAAGAGAAGCAGTACTTCCTGTTGTTTGATATATCTATGAATTTATTCTTCCAAAGTAATTTGAATATAAATTGCATTCTTTTCTCTTACCAGCTTTTTGTTTTTATTCAAAATATGGTATTCATATTTGGCATGATAGTTAAATGACACATAAAACTTTAGACCTCATGACCGGTGCTTCTGTGCTTGTAGTATTTTTCTTGGATGTTGCCTTTTAGCTTGTCACATGATAATTCTTAACTGGCTTATCTATAGTTGCCACTAATATGAGGTTCCATTTGCTGCTTCCTGTTTTATGTAGGCATAGATGTACTTTCTTTGACTAAATCCTGAACATAAATATTCTAAAACATGATCTTGGAATCTTTTAGCTAGACAACAGAACCTTAGAGATCTCAACCGAAAGCCAGAGCCTACTTTGCCCAGGATCACAGAGGTCCTTGAATTGGTTGTAGAACTAAGACTAGAACCCTGATTCCCAGTGCAGGTGTGTGTATATTCATTGTACTGTAGTGCCAAAATGATTATATTTCTAGAGACTATATAATGATTAATCCACTGTGACTTTGCTTAATTATGCCTTTAATAGAACTTGAAAGATCCTCATTTTTTCAGAGCATTCAAGTCTGAAACAGTGAGTAAATTGAAAGGTAGTCTGATTTTACTCTGTAGTGTCACAGGTCTTGATTAACAAAGAAGCTTGTTAAAATCTGTTAGCATCTGAACTACTTTTGAGCTTAGTACTTGCCTCTCTTACGTAGTTTTAATGCACAGATGACAGTCACAGATAAATCTTAATAATTTTGACTTATCTTTCTTCTTTTTTTCAGCATTTGGGGTTTTGCTTTGGGAAATTGCGACATATGGTATGTCCCCTTACCCTGGAATTGATCTGTCACAAGTATATGAGTTGTTGGAAAAAAACTATCGCATGGAACGTCCAGAAGGCTGTCCAGAAAAAGTGTATGAACTCATGAGAGCATGTGAGTTTTCTGCAAACCTAGCAAGAAAGATTTTGTTTAACTGAACTAAGAAACTAAAGTTTTTTTGTAAAAAGATATATGTGGAAGGTTAGAAGCAAAGTCCTTTGGCCATGTTATTTCCAAGGAATTTTGTTCTTAGTAATAAAAATATTTATATTTTTATAAGTAAATATATTTTTATTCATATGTATTATATGTGAATCACAAGTTATCAAGCATTGTCTGAGGCCTTAAAGGATACATTTCTACCTGTTTGTACCAGATTTTTAAGTTTCCAGTTAGTGTAGCAACATAAGGAGGTTATAGTCTTTTGTTTTTTTAAGGGAAAAGAAGATAATCTTAGCAATTAAAGTTAAAAGGGAGCCCAGAGATCATGCAGTTCAGTCCCTTCCTTTTGCCCAAGGTCACTCAGTGACTCATCTTTTCTGACTTCTGGTCTGTTATGTGGTGCTAAGTGGGAGTCTGTCTGTTGTTGTTCAGTCATGTCCAACTTTTTGTGACCCCATTTGGGTTTTTTTTGGCAAAGATACTGCAGTGGGTTGCCATTTCCTTCTTCAGCTCATTTTACAGATGAGGAAACTGAGGTAAAAAGGGTTAAATGACTTGCCCAGGGTCACACAGGTGACCTGTATCTGTAGTCGCATTTGAACTCGGGAGATGAGTCTTCCTGACCCCAGGCCCAGTGTTATTCTATCCACTGCGCCACCCAGCTGCCAGCAAATGGGAATAGGATATTCTTTTAATGTTCCCAGTCTTCATTTAGAATGCTCATCAATAACTTAAAGTTTGCTTCATAAGGAATCTTTGATGGTTTATTTAAATTGGGTTTTATTTGTCCAGGTTGGCAGTGGAGTCCTTCTGACCGCCCCTCCTTTGCTGAAATCCACCAAGCTTTTGAAACAATGTTTCAGGAGTCCAGCATATCAGATGGTAATGTACAGTGCTATGCCAAGGTCAATAAGAAAGTAGTAGGGAGTGTGCAGGCTAGGGGTGTATGCACTGCTGTGGGGTGTATGCAGCAATGGTCTCTGCACTCTGCATGATGGAAAGGAGTGTGCAGATGAGACGTCTGAAACCTGGAAGCGGGCAGGAGATCCAGAAGGGCACTTTATTTTGTAACCATGCAGTGTAAGATGTTAAGTTTTGCTTCAGCGTCAGTTTTTTCCATAATAATGTATAGGTAATCACTGTTAATTTAAAAAACAAAAAACTTGTAAGACATTTGCCAATGATGGTTCTTTCATGTGTTTTTAGAGGTGGAAAAAGAGTTGGGGAAGAAAGGTGTGCGAAGTGTTGTCGGTACGCTGCTGCAAGCACCAGAATTGCCAACTAAGACCAGAACATCTAGAAGAGCGACTGAAAATAAAGACGCCAGTGAGCTGCTGGACACCCCTCATGGGAAGAGTCAGGGAGAAGGCGGTATGTGCTACCAGCCCTTGTGCCTTCTCTTATACCATGCAGATCCCAAGCTACTAGAAACTTCCAAGGTCAAATATACAAGGATGGAAAATAAAAGCCATTTTTGTCTTTTAAATATCTACTAGGCCCTGCATGGAGGAACAAGTCCTGGAATAGAGAGTCTAGCCTTTTTGAAAATAGAAAGATCTCCATTGAAAATAGAAAGCTAATCACCCTGCAGCACCTCTATCTCCCTTTGGGAATCATTAAGGAGCAATTGGCTTTGGCAGTTAGTTTGGTCAAAGAGGCAGAGATGCTTATAAAATCTACTGAGAAACTAATCCACCTTTTCATCTATTATTCAAAGCGTTTGTGGTTCCCATTCCAGGGCAGATAAAACAATAATAAATATTGAACTCAAATGAAAGGGGGATTGTAGTTAGAACATTGACATGAAAAGCTCACTCAAAGAAAATCAAATCAACCTCCCACTTCCCCCCCACCCCCAAAAAAAACCCTCTGGTACAGAACTAGTGGTGTGGAAAAACCTCGTTTGTATAGTGTTTTATGGTTTATGGAGTGCTTTCTGCATGACAGTCTTCTGAAATAGGTAGTGTTAAGTAGTAGTGGTACCCATTTTATAGAAGAGGAAATAAGTGGAGGGGGGAGATTAAATATTTGCCCAGGGTGATAAAGCTAGTAAATGTTAGAGCTGGGATTTGAGCTTGGTTCTCCAAAATAATTGTCCTTTCCACTACATCAGTGCTCTTACTGTTGTGCCATTCTGCCACTCATAGTATTTGGTGGTTCCTGAAAAAAATGCCTTTCTTTTCTTTTTTTTTGGTAGTGGTTTTTTTTTTAATTAATTCATTTTGAATTATCAACAATCACTTCCATAAGCTTTTGAATTTTAAATTTTTCTCCACCTCCCTCCCCAAGACAGCACACAATCTGATATAGGCTATACATATACATTCCTATTAAACATATTTTCACATTACTGATGATGTTGTAAGTAAGAATTAGAACCAATAGGAGGAACCACCAGAAAGAGGAAACAAATCACAACAGAAGAAAAAAATAGCAAATAATATGCTTCGATCTTCATTCAAACTCTGTAGTTCTTTCTTTGGATGTGGATAGCATTTTCCATCATGAGGGCTTTGGAGATGTCTTAGATCCCTGTATTGCTGGGAAGGGTTAAGTTTATCAATATTAGTCATCATGCAGCATGGCTGTTACTGTGTACAATGTTCTCCTGGTTCTGCTCATTCCATTCAGCATCAAACCATACAAGTCTTCCCAGGTTTTTCTGAAGTCAGCCTGTTTATCATTTCTTATAGCACAATAGTATTCCATTATATTCATATACCACAACTTGCTCAGCCATTCCCCAATTGATGGGCATCCTCTCGATTTCTAGTTCTTTGCCACCACAAAAAAAGCTGCTATAAATATTTTTGTACATGTACACCTTTTCCCATTTGTATGATCTCTTTGGGATATAGCCCTAGAAGTGCTTTTGCTGGGTCAAAGGGTGTGCACATTTTTATAGCCCTTTGGGCATAGTTCCAAATTGCGCTCCAAAATGGTTGGATCATTTCACAACTCCACCAACAATGCCTTAGTGTTCCAAGAAAAAAATGCCTTTCCAGTATAACTTCCTAGAGGAATATAGGAGGTTGGATTGGTATATTAGAGTGTCTCATGATTTAGTTATGGTTTAAACCACTATAGTAGATTAGGAGTTTTCTGTCTAAATAACTAATAAACAAAGCAGATTTTGAGTGTACATTCTCAGCAGCAGAGCCCAGACTCCTCATTGCTATCTACTTTTCATCCTTTTAGGATCATGATATAAGATGTTAAGCACAGTGCATGCCTGTTAGTAGGAACCTAATAAATATTTGTTGACTTTTTACTTTATAATTTGATTGAGAAAGTCTTTAGGAAAAAAAATTAATGAAAACTCTTAACCAATTATTACATCAAGGATCTCTGATTTTATTGATGTCTGTATTCCTGGATGAACATCACATCCAAGCCATAGTAGACATTTTAATGAATTAGTGTAGCCAAAAATTAGTCATCACCTAGTGACCAACCCTCTGGGCAGGAGCCTTTCTGAACTTAGCTAAGTTGATCCTCTCCTTGACATATCTGCAGGCCATCAAGAAACCCATACTCAAGCCTTTTCAGCTTGATACTGGACCTGTGATCCACTGGCACCAGCTGGGCTTCCTCCATGCCATGATGAGGCAATGTATTAGGACTTTAGTACAGGATGAAAAGCATCTTAGTAAAAAAAGTGGCTCATTTGTGGCATCTGACACCTCCTAAAGATATATGTCAATGGGAAATAGAGTATGAAGCCAAGAATATCAAGTATCAGCATTGAAAATGTTTTACTAGAATTTTTCCCTTTTCCATTGACTGTACCCCAAATTAAAATTGTAGTAATCACTCAGATTCCCCTGATTCTTTTCCCTACATGCTGCCTGACTTATGGTAAATGAATATGTTGTCCTATAAGCAACTCCATTTAGATTTAGAGAGTGCTAGCAGAGAAATCTTCTTCCAGTAGTTGACCTGTTGGTAAGGATACTTGTCATTCAAAAATGAGGGCATTGAAGACTCAGATACATTTATTATAAACCATTATTCATATTTAAAGTACACCAATTTGAAGATTTAAAAAGGTCATCCCCTCTTTCTTCAGAGCGTAATAGCTCATTGTCATTGCGTTTCTATGGCATGAAGCACCTTCCCTTCCAAATTATGCCACTAAGAACATTCAGATGGTTGAGTGATCTGAGGGTAATAGGTTCTGAGTTTCTGTTTGGCTCTGTCATTGTTTTCACTTGACCAGATAATGATGTCAGAAGGGGACTCTTGTGCTTTAATCTAAACAAATGAGGGGAAAAGGAGACAAGTGTCACCCCTATTTTTTATTCTTATGTCTTCAGTTACTCAATGAATGAGAGGCTTACTTAAAGAAGAAAACAGTCACATATTTAATAAATAGTAATTACAACATTAGAATGCAGAGCTCTGAATACAAAAGAACTAATTTGTCAAAATTAGGTAGAAATCTCTGAAATAATATTTATTGATAGTCATTTTAGGAAATAATGTGTAAGTTTATCAGCACTGAGTCTGTGCCCTGATATGGCTCCCATGTTGCAGAATCTGTGTGCCAGTCTGGTCTTATGGGAAGGAGGTCTCAATGATAACGGTCACAAAAAGGGACGTGGAAATAAATTCTTTCTCTTGATTCACCAAAACCTTCCTAATTTTGTTTCAGATCCTTTGGATCATGAGCCTGCTATTTCTCCACTGCTCCCAAGGAAAGAAAGAGCTCCCCAGGACAGTAGCCTGAATGAGGATGAACGCCTTCTTCCCAAAGACAAGAAAACCAATCTCTTTAGTGCCCTAATCAAGAAGAAGAAGAAAACCGCTCCAACCCCCCCAAAGCGCAGCAGTTCTTTTCGGGAGATGGATGGCCACTCAGACCGCAGGGGAGGCGGAGAGGAGGAGACCCGTGATATCCTCAATGGCACTTTTATCACAGCTCCCGTAGAGGCCCCTGAGCCATCCAAGTTTCCAGGTCCAAGCAATGGGGTGAGTGTTAGCAATGGAGCTGTGTCAGGGAGCTCAGGTTTCCGGTCTCCTCATTTGTGGAAAAAATCCATCGTGTCAACAAGTAGCCGATTGGCAGCCAATGAAGAAGAAAGTAATACTAACTCCAGCAAGCGTTTCCTGAGGTCGTGTTCTGCCTCTTGCGTACCCCATGGGGCCAAGGACACAGAGTGGAGGTCAGTAACGCTACCTCGGGACCTGCAGTCCACTGGGAGGCAGTTTGATTCTTCTACATTTGGTGGGCACAAGAGTGAGAAGCCAGCCTTGCCTCGGAAACGGGCAAGTGAGAATAAATCTGATGTGACTTCCAGGGGCACGGTGACCCCACCACCCAGGCTACTGAAACAAAATGAGGAGGCTGTTGATGATGTCTTCAAAGATACAGAGTCCAGCCCTGGTTCCAGCCCCCCAAGTCTGACTCCAAAACTTGTCCGTAGGCAAGTCACAGCGACAGCGTCCTCTGGCCTGTCCCACAAGGATGAAACTGGGAAACCTAGTGCCTTAGGAGCCCCTGCTGTGCTTGAACCAGTCCCTGTTAGCAAAGCTGCCTCCAGTGCCTTTATGGGGACCAGTAAGGTCTCCAGTGAGGAGCCCAGAGTGAGGAGGCACAAACACTCTTCTGAATCATTAGGGAAGGACAAGGGAAAGCTCTCCAGACTTAAACCTGCTCCACCTCCCCCACCACCATCATCTGCTGGGAAGTCCATGAAGTCCTCTCCTAGCCCTGGCCAGGAACCAGCAGGGGATGGAGGCCCTAGTATTAAAGCAAAACCGTTGACTATGGTAGCAGATGCTGTGAACAGTGATGCTGCCAAACAAAACCCGTTAGGAGAGGGTGTCAAAAAGCCTGTGCTCTCCTCTGTACCAAAGCCACAGTCATCCAACAAACTGTCGATGGCCCCAACAACCACTCCGACTGCCTCTCCCTCTACTTTACCGTCTGCTTCGTCGACCCTCGGAGGGGAACAGCTATCTTCCACTGCCTTCATCCCTCTCATATCTACCCGAGTGTCCCTGCGGAAAACCCGCCAGCCCCCAGAGAGGCTCGCTAGCGGTGCTATCACAAAAGGTGTGGTCCTCGACAGCACCGAGGCCTTGTGCCTGGCTATCTCCAAAAACTCAGAGCAGATGGCCAGCCATAGTGCTGTGCTGGAAGCAGGGAAAAACCTTTATACTTTCTGTGTGAGCTACGTGGATTCCATCCAGCAGATGCGGAACAAGTTTGCTTTCAGGGAGGCCATCAACAAGTTGGAAAACAACCTGCGCGAGCTTCAGATCTGCCCCTCGACGGCGGGCGGGGGCCCCGCTGCCACCCAGGACTTCAGCAAGCTTCTCAGCTCAGTGAAAGAAATCAGCGACATAGTTCAGAGGTAGCAGCAGCCAGGGCTCAGCCAGCCGGAGCTGACTGCTGGTAGGCGTGACCTAAGAGCTATGGTAGACTGACGAAAGACCGGTGAACCAGTGCCTCCAGGACAGGAGAAGGCATGCACGGTACAGGCTGTGTGCTGCTGTGGAGCACGCGCAGCCTGACTGCCTAGGCCATGGGATGTCAATCACGATATGTTTTCTCCCTTTCAGCCCAGGTTCCCTGAGTCATTGCTGTTCTGCAACTCATCTGTGGAGTTCCATCTCTGTGGACGGAAGCCAAAATACCAAGGCCCCGCTCTCCCTTTTTACTAACATTGCTTTAGAATGAGCTTTAAGTTAGAAGTGGGCATGGAAAACATGGGGTTTTGTTTTCTTCCTCTCCAGAGGCGTTCCTGTGTCTTTCTCTTGCCATTTTCCCAAAGGGTGAATCTCCTGAACGCTAACGTGTTTGACCTTTTCCAGTAAAGTACTGCTAACACTCACCTCTCCTTGTTCCAGGAAGGAAATAGTCCTGATTGATTTTCTTAAGTCTCCTAAGCTAAAAAATATGTTTGAGGAAATAAAATACTCAGAAGGGTGCTCAGAGCAATCACTGCAAGGTTGGCCCCTCATATTCACCTGTTGGCCAAAGGAGAGCTGATGATTATTGGGTTAGTAAGTTGTGATAAGGGAAACAACTGGGTGGCCCATCACGTGAGCAGTGAGGGCCAAGGAGGAGGCACAGTGGTTTGGTATTGAGGTCATCCAGCCTTTCCTTTATCCTGGGGAAGAAATTGCCTCCCTTTTGTGACATGTAGTGCCAAATAGGGGCCAACAGGCTTTGGTTCCTAAAGAAAATGGGGTTGATGCTGCTGCGGTAATGTAGAGAAGGAACAGGCCAGGAAAGCAGGGGGACAGTTGCCTAAGTTGTTTGGAGTCTGTGCACTCGGCAGGTCTGGGGCTGCCCTTTTATGGTTCTAGTCACTGGATGACATACTGAGAACAGAAGTTTGGATCCAGTCATGTACTCATTTATTTCTTCCTCATGCACTCCTCTAAAGCAAAGCCCATTCTTACCACCCTCTCTGAGACAATAGACTGTTTAGTTTCCTCACATTCTTGAAGGCTCTCTAAGCAAGCTCCGTTCTCTGCAAATCTATGAGCGTCATCACGGCTGCCAGTGAGCACAGAGTTCATTGCACCAAAGAGAAAGGAAAAAAGTGTTGACACCCAAAGGCCCTGGCCGCATTTGGCCACACGCTTGGAGTTTGGAGAATGCCTTTTATTTAATTACAATGAACAACACTTATCAATCTAATGTTTCTCTAGGGGTTCTGTCAGGGACTGTTAAGGGGGGAGGGAAAGCCCACAGAAAGTATTTCAAATGGCAGGCAGCCATCTTTTGTCTCGCTCATTCTTCCCCAGGGACTCCCCGGGAGTGCTGGAGGCACAGGGACCATGACTCGCAGGGCAGCCACTCACAGTTTTCCTTGACCTCTCCGTGCCAGTATCCAGGCTGGTTGAGGGGCAGGAAGCAATAGGCAGGGGACTAGAAAGAGACTCGCCGCATTACCCAAGAAACAAGGGTTATGACTATTAATGGTGCAATTTAACCCCTTTACAGTTACAGAAACCAGAAGAAAAACCACATTCCTTCCTCCTCCCCTCTGACTCCTATGACCCTATTGCATTACACTATTTTTACACTAATCACCTTAACTTGTATTTTATTTTTCTGCTAGAAATGGTTTTTAAAATGGTTTCCTTCCAATGCCCTTTTTATATTTTCATGTCACCTCTTTGCCCTCACAGACTGCTGTGATTTACAAACAGAAGGAGATGTTAAAACACCACCAGCTGCCTTTTAAACAGACAAAACAAAACAAACCACACACACAAAAATCTTTGGACTGTTTTATGAGGTACTGTTTTTGTTTTGTTAACATAATGTGCCACTATATTATGCATTTGTATCTTGCTATTACACTTTTTATAGACTTACTCTTTTATAAATGTGTAAATAGTTTTTCAACTGTCCTTTCTGAAATACCTATGGTGCCATTCTTTCTTTTTTTTTTTTTTTTTCGGTCCAATACATTTTGTTCAATATGTGACTCTCTTAATGTTTTTTGAATCCAAGTCTGTCTTCCTTAGTATTTTTTAAATAAATCAATGTTGGCAAAAAATAAGAGCCTCTTCATGTATTGTTTTAAACCTTAAGTACTCATTTTTTGTAAACCATTCAGTTGTGGTGAAAGGAAGATTTTTTTGTTTTAGTAAAGGGAATATAAAGGCTTTGTATGCATGGTGCCTGTGGGAGCCTGGGGAGAGGTGTGAGGGTCTTGAGTTTTAATGTTACATTTTATCAGGAGAGGGGTGGAGAGGGAGGACAAGTGAATGATTATTGAAGAAAACAAGTCTGTTTCCTTTGGCTATTTCATTTCCACCTTTTATGAAGCAAGGTTCACTGCCCCTTCCCAAAGTGGTTACTAGCACACAGAATGTGGCTGTCTTGCGTCCTGTGTCATTATCTGCAATGTCTGGAACAATTTCCTTGTCCCTCTTCTCAGACCTTTCTTGCATCATAAGAAACTTACTTTCCAGCCACCTAGACTGCTTGTAATTCAGCAACTAAGATGGGGCTAAGCAGCAATGAACTTACCCTACTTGATAGTGACAGGCAGAAAGGAATTAATGATTTCCTTGGTGAAGCTTGCATTAACTTTTATGCTATTGGAGTATTATTTAGTGTACAGAAAGTGGTAATTTCCTGAATAGCTACTTCTTGGCCTGAAAGAGTTAACACCTCCAGAAAGGCAATTCTTCTTATTTTTGCCTTTGAACCCTCTCTCTGCTGCCACCCATCAGCTTAAAGCACCCCTCATTTACCTGTCTTTGACATGCCTAGTGTCTTATTTCTTTGTGGGAATGATGAATAGCTGTGGAGTGCTGGCCTACGTGGTGTTATAAGACTATAATGGTAACCCTTTACAGAGGCCTATTCTAACCACCCACTGAGCACAGGTTGTCAAGAGGGACTCTCTTTCTTCATGGGTTTGGTCTCCATTTAACGCTGGCTGACAGCCTGGAAAGTTGAAGTTGGGCAAGTAAGTAGAGCCCTCTGATAATAATACTTATTAAGCCAGTAGACTTGTCAAAGGAATACATATCATGCTCACCAAAGCATATTGAAAAGTACAGTTCACAAAAGCGCTGTGAAAGAAACTCAGTTGCAACAAGATGTGTTGAGCATCATTGGAGGAGGAAAATAATCTAGATAAGAAAATTTGCATAAACCAAGGACTGGTAGATTTCCACATCTGGAATTGCATCATTTTAGAGCTGTAAGCCATCATCCAGTCCACTTCTCTCATTTTACAGATGAGAAAAATGAGAGTCAGAGACATGAACCTGCTTGCCCAGACTCATTCATTACGGAAAGGGCACTCACTGAACGTAGAAGACCCGCATTTGAATCCCTCCTCCGTTGCACCTAAAATTGTGCGTATTGTGCAACCTTAGGCAAATCATCTAGCCTTACAGAGCTTCAGTGTCCTCATCCATAAACTTCCAGGAAGTTTCATGGGTTCACACCATCTCATGGGTTCCTTCTAGCTGAAACATTATGGGAAGGATTTAGCTAGTGGTAAAAGCAGTACTAGAACCCAGGTCTTCTGACTAGTCTAGTGCTTCTTCCACAAGTAACTAAATCTTCCTTTTCATTTGACAGCTAGTTTCCAACCTGAAAGATGACTCATCTTGCTTCCCAAGAATTTTCTGAGCACCCCAACAGGGATTAATCCTGCCCCAATACCAGTTCGTTCATATCACTGAGTGACGCTACTTTTAATTTTTCATTTGGAGAATTCTAGGAATCTTGCCAACACCATAATAAAATGGTATGGGAAATTCCTAATATAAGAACACTAGACTTAAAATGGCCTTTTATAAACATCTCGTTGTAGCCTGTGACGTCTCCTGGGTCTTCACATCACTTGAGGAAAGCCTGTGATAAATCACGTTGAGACCAGTTTCCCCAGGTGTTATGGAGATTGTTGTGTTATCATTCCCTGAGTCAAGGCTAATGGTAGACAGATCTCTAATTCATATCATGCTAAAAAGAACACTAGTGAATTCATCCTGTTTTTTGAGTTTTTAGGGTTGTTTCTTAAAATTAAAAAGAGAATTGATCAAGTTCTCCTACTTATTTTAATTCTTACACTTTGTAGCAAATGCCACACCAAAGGAGTGCTATCATGGTAAGTCAGCATCTACACTAAGAAGGAAAAGGAGAACCTATGCCCCAAATTGACATATTCACATAAGATTTATTGAATGATATCCTTCATAGCTAACTGAGACTGAGTCCTCATGAGGGCTGGAGGTAGGGGGAATGCTGTATATCTTCAAGAATGTGTCAAATCATTTCATCTTTGTCTGGGCATTGGGGGTTAGGAGGCTCCAAAGATGGCTTCCAGCTTTCCCCTTTAGATTGGAGAGGTCCCATGTCTAATGTCTGTCAGTTTTCCTGAGTTTCGAGGGTTCTAGGGCACTGGTCAGGAAGCAAGGGATTATCTGTTACCTCTGCTCCCATATCTACAATTTGGGATCTTTGAGCAATGTAACTGGTTGAGTGAGAAAAGGAATGGGGCGGGGCGAGGGAGGGAGGGGAGTCTGACCCATCCCATGACTATTCAGTTTAGCTGAGCCTGTTCTCAGAGGGTTGGAGATCTCCTCTCATTGCCTTAGCTGGATTCTGAGGCACTTTCCCAGGGTGCAGTCGCACCCCTTTATGCACAGGTGTCTATTAGTTTAGGGGCTAAGGGAACATTTGAACTTCAGCAGTGTGGGGAGACGTGAACTAAATTCATTCATAGTTGTTATACTTGGAGAAAATACCACAATTCTTATATATTACAAAATATGAATTTATTTAGGGGTCTAAAATGGCCACAACTGTAAAAGCTCAGGAGTAAGATTGTACTTCATTAGCATTGTTTATTTACCTCCCCCTTCAGTTTTAATAGCTAAAATGCTTTAGACTTAACACGCCCAAAATAGAGACCTTTTTGTGTATTAGATAAACACAATTAACAGATGCAAACAGTCATCGAGATGCTTCAGTGACCTTGATTTGGAAAAGTAAGGGAATGAGAATGAGTTGCTCAGGGGAGCCTAATCTGTTTCAAAAATAAATGTTTTGCAAAGACCTTCACCTCCACTAATCTGGAGAGTAATTTTTACTGTGAAGGAGAATTCTGAGGCTAACTGCGTAGTATAGGATGATTGGTTGACATCAGGAAGAAGCAGACCTTTAACCAGGAAATGGTAGGGTTGGCATGAAGGAGGGCAGGGGGGTTAAAGACTAAATTTAGCCAAATACAGTGGGAGGTGATTTAACAGATCAATGCATTTAACAGTTTGATTGCCCCAATTTTCAGGATTATTGAGCCTGAATGTACAAGTAAACTGGAAGACTAGCTTTATTTGTTGTTTGGTGTTGGATATTTTTTTTGTGTATTTTTTTTAAGGTGAAAACTTAATGTCAGTATTTCCATTCCTCTGAAACCATACTCTCTTGATCTCATGCTTTTCTGACAAAAGTAAATAAGTCAGATTCTGCAGTCAAAAACTACCATATGTACTAGTGAGTGGTCCAATTCTTAGTATGCTGCAAAGTGATATTAATTAGTGACCATGTGAATGTCTTTCTAGAAAAAGGAACAAAAACAATAAGGAGAATTTATTCTAGGCATCCTTCAGAGCTCTGAGATTTTTTTTTTTTTTTTTTGCCTTTCTGTTTTACTCAGTGTTAATGGATAGACAATGCAATTAGATGCTTTGGGATGTTTGTTAATGCACAGAGGGAAAGGGACTCAGATTACTTTCTATCAAAGCACATATGCATACAGAGTCCCAAAAGTCAATTGTGAACATGGGTAAATTTTAAGCCATTGAAGCTGAAAACTGCACTTAGACTTTTGGGGTGTTCGTTATATTGAGCATACCTGGTATGGAAGAGTATTGGCTGAATTATTCTAAGACTTTATGGCATAGATTCACAAAAGTGTGACTCTTGGTAATTCACTTCAAAATTTGACCAAAAAGGGTTTTTGCTTAAGAGTTCTAGAACTTTTGTCTTCTGTGATTAGAAGAGTAAAGAAATGGGAGATTACCCTCCCAGAATCAGTACCTGTTGCGATTTTAGTGTTAATTCAAAGTCCACTTTTTCCTTGGAGGAAGCATTCTGAATTGTGTTTCCCCCAAATGATGACACACATTCTTTTTGGTCTCTCATTATATTACTTTGATTAGTCACATCATCTGATCTTCATTGCCGCTGTCCCAGGCCAAAATGGTCATTGAAAGCAGAGCACATGCCCCAGGCCCAAAGATTAAACTTGTCTTTGTTAGTGTCCAGTTTACAGTTAAGTGAAAAGCTGCAGCAGAAAGAGACTTGCCCTAATGGAAAGTAAATTATTAACTCCAGTATTCCTTTTCCATCTTATTACCCATGTTTCTCTATTCTAAATCAGTTTGGTTCTATTGTAGCACCAATATGTTTCTCCATAATGAAGCATCTCTTTGACTATTGAAGATTGAGGCCTTTTGCTAGAGAATGAAAGTCTCTCACAAAATGAGAAAGGACTGTTGAATACTACATGCCGCCAAGCTGGGCTCAGCCCAGTGTGGTTCTAAAAGGCTAATAAAAATCCACCAATTAATTGTGACAGTTCAATGGAAAATTATTCAATTGTGAACATGAGTAAGGTACAGCTTTAAAAGAGGAGGGAAAATGTTGCTATAGTTACATCAATATAAGGTCCTTGTCTTAGCAGTTGAAGCACTGCAGCGTGTGAGTAGCATCAGATTGCTATATCTGACATGGGATAGCATCTAAGGAGACCCCAAAGCTATGTTTGAAATAGGCGAGATACCCAACCCCAGGTCTGAAACCACTGCAGGCTTAGCTCTGGTTTTTCCTGGGGTGGGTGAGCTGTTTTTTGTATATTCTCTCTAAAGAAACTAGCAAAGGCCAAATAGAATAAGAAAATATACTCTGCATTGTGCTGCCGATATTTCCTAGAGTGTCAATTAGAGGAATGCCAAGAAAGGTGTGTGGGTATGTGCAAGAGTTTCAGTCTTCAAAGTGTTAAGACATTCACAACACAGTAAATTTAAGTTCTAATATACTAATGGCCTGTAGTTAAGAGTCTGTAGTTTGCAGGGGTTGTGATTTTTATTTAAAAAGAAATACATATATTGAAAATGTGAAATACAGCCTTGTTAAACAGCAACATCAAATGCCTTTTCATGTGTGGCTCATTCAATCCCCACGAGATCCCTGGCCCAGTACAAGCATGGTACTCGGAAGATGGCTTATCCTAATAACCTGGGCAGCTACCCTGTCCAAAATGGCATCTTGACAGTGTGAACAGTGTTTTCCCGCCCGGGGCATTTGTGTTAATGGGGATGGAGAATAAGAATATTGGTAGGTCTTTTTTGTTTGTTTGTTTTACTTTGACTTTTTAAACCTGTGCTTGGTGCCCAGTAGAATCTACTCCTCATTCACAGCCACATTTTGTATGTCAGCTTACAGGCATCCCTGTGGAGACTGTCAACACTTTGATTATCCCACTATAATCACTCAGTCCTTCTGCCTTCAACTTAGAGCATGGCATGCAAGCTCACCCAATTCCTATTCATTGCATTGCATCTTTCTTAGCTCAGTGCCACTGAGGCCAGGGGATTGCTTTAAAACAATCAGAAACAGACCACTGGGGGAGGAAAAGAGTGCTACAGACTGAGCATTGTTGCTTTTCAGTGAGTTTGAACAAAGGCTGTGTTTTTCCTTATCAGAATACACCATCTCTCTCTCTCATCCTGTTATATGAGCAAAGTTTGGGATCGAAGGTCACAGAACTCACGCCTCAGCTCACCCAGCCCACCAGCATAACATACAGAAAAACCCACCTAATAACATTCTGAGTTTCTAGGCAATTTATGTTGGGAATTATGGCAAGTGGGAATTAAAAGAAGACAGAACCAGGGACAGCCATTTGACTTGGAGGAGACAGATGGGAGAAAGTCCCCAAACAGACTCCTTTCCATGGTATCATCCTAGCCATCTGCAGCCCCTCATCGCCGGCCAAAGCGGAAGCTAAAACCACCTTTCTTTCTATTGTAGCCGCTGAGTTCCTCAGCCAGGCTCCCCAGTAGACTATTCCGCTTCTCTTCACTTGCTAGGTAGATGTTGGTAGCTTTGTTATCTGCCTCTTGCCTCCCAAACCTGAATCTGAAACCAGCTCGCTCTTTATCGAGTCCATGTAGCTTCTTTGCCACGACGAACAGGGAGGCTGGATCTTGGAATCTCTTCTGCCTAGGTGCTCCTTCCGGAAAGCCAGGCTGGTGACCTCCCTCTCTCCCCAACTCGATCATCTTAACCCTGCCAATGCCATCTGCTGGATCTCTGATTTCTCTTCTGTCACTTGGAGGAAAGCAGGCACCCAGAGTCAGGAGGAGGAGACAGGAGAGGGAGTGAGGTGCTTTCATCTGGTTTGTTGGCATTGGGGAGCAGAGGGAGAAAGTTACAGACTGCACACACTCAGTGTTTCAAAACAACTTGTCAACAGTAACATCTCAAAGTCTGGGCAAACACTGTGGTGCTGAGCTAGAGATCTTCAGCTGAGCCCAACTTCCAAGAAGCATTAGTTAATGTCACCAGGCTGGGTGTTTGGGCTTTTATTTTCTTAGCAGGCTTGGGAGTTGATTGTACCAATTAGGCTGGTTTTCACTCTACTGAAATCCCCTGGATTTGGCTGCTTTGGCAGCTTAGTGCTATAATACTGCAACTGCTTGAATGGTTTACTGCAGTGTAGTTTTGCCCTGGTAGGGTTGAGTGAATTTGGCCTCATTAGTCTTTTATTATAATTATTGACTCTTGGGCTTTATCATCTCAGAGGCACTGGGTGGAAAGTTATGAGCATCCACTTCTAATAGGTCTCAACTTGATAATGTATAGGACTGGCTAAGCTATTCAGTTAGGTTGCTTATTAATGTCCTCTTAATATTTAAATAAGATGCTCCTAGAATTTAGAAACAGCTTTGTAGTATTCAGCATACTTGGAGGCCCGTGAGAAATAGGCTAGGTAGTCCTATCAGCCCAGCTCCTCAAGACAGTCAAGTATACAAGATGACCCAGCATAAATAAAGCTTCTCTAAACGCCATTGTCTCTATAATAATTGCTCTCCTGTTGTGGCTGAGAGGCCCCACTATGGGTGGCTACAGAGTTTAAGACTCCCTTTCTGTCCCTTAGGGAGAAGAATGATGATTTAGATAAAGACTGTATGTCCTAATGAATACAGAACTATGTTCTTCAGAACCTTTCGGCTCCTTCCAAAAATCAGTTCATTTGAAAACATTTTGTAGAAGCAACCTCAGCCAGAAAGCATGAAAGAAGAAAAAAACAAAAACAAAAAAACCACTCTATCTAAATCCACCCCCTACAAACCTGTCTGCTTTTAAAGACCCATAGGGAACTAATTTGGCTTTCTCCCAGGAAATCCTTTGCAGCAGGATCCTGTACAGGTTGAGGAAGATTGGGTTTTTTAAATGAAATAATTGTTAAGTGGAGATGGGGAAGGTGGTGACCTTTCAGGAAAACCCTATCTCATTGCCGTAATGAAAATTAGTTCATCAGCACCTTGAAAGATTTCAGCTGCCTGCAGTAGGAAATGACTTTTCCTAGTCTCTGACTTCAAGCTTTATAGGAGTTGGAAGCACCCAGTTCTCACTCCTGTAGTCTTGCCCAACCTCCTAATCCAGTCTAGACCCTGGTCCTAGTTTGCACCTGTCTAAGCTGAGCATCATTGACTAATTGTAGTAGACAGGAACTGGGTCTGTCCTGCATCCATCTTCAGGGATGAACAAAGATGTGTGTTGGAGTAAGCTATTTCATGACAAGGAGTCAAATCTACTTACATTATTCCTTCTGGATCTTCCTTCCCCAGGAGGTTGCTGATTTTCTTAGTTCCAGTGGATGGCCTAGAAAGAGCCAGTCTGAGCTTCTCAAGGGCTCTCCCTGCTTTAAATAGGCCTTCTGGGGATGCATCAGTTTCTGAGTGTCTCTGGCCCTTTGTGGTCTGATTGCTACACATTCCAGAGTCTGGGATTCCATTGGGAATGTGAGTGGCCAAGGAGAACAAGAAGGCACTGATCAAACCTAATAGAGTCTCTGATTAGAGGGTAGAATGGGGGCATGATTCTGCCGCCCACCCCACCCCCAAACACTGTCCAGTCTTTTCATTTGGCAAGGAGTTGATGGGATCATTAACTGCGAGTTGTTTCCTGTTTTCCTCTGTCATCAATTGCCATTAGTATTAAGAATGGCCTCAGTCTTTTATTCTATTATTCCTTTGCTCTCCTGCTTTTTCTGTTATTATTCTCTATTAGGGTGCTGGGGAGGGAAGGGGGCAGGTGTTAGGTGAGAGGAAAAGTATTTCATCTATATGTGGCATCTCTTTTTCCATTTCCTTCTGTATCAGTTGTCTTAGGTTAATCCTTCCAAAGCTAGCCGAATTTACCATCTTTTTTAGTGGCTGAGAAAAGCCATAATCTTGATATAGCTTATCAGATATACAGCTTTACAATACAATCCTGCTACTGGTCGGCAGAACCAATAAGTTCTGTAGATGGCAATTTGTCATAGCATCAGTACTAATTGCTGCTACAGAGGAGTTAGACATGAAACAGAGAAAGGACCCATTTGAAATGGTTCACACTCTAGGCATCCAGACTGTCCCACCAATGCATGTGGGAAGGGGGAAGGGAATTAGCATTTATTAAGCACCTACAGTGTGCCAGACTGTCCCATCAATGCATGTGGGGAAGGGGAAGGGAATTAGCATTTATTAAGTACTTTCAATGTGCCAGATCTCATTTGATTCTCACAATCATCCTGTGAGATAGGTACTCTTGTTATCCCCATTTTAACATTGAGGAAACTGAGGCAGTCAGAGGTTAAGTAACTTGTCCAGGGCGGTACAGCTAGTGTCTGAGGCTGAATTTGAACTCAGGTAGATAAAGGCATGATCACCACTGACCTTTTCAAGCTATTTCTTTTCAAACAGTTTGAAAAATGGATTTTTTTTTAAACCTTGTTTGTACCTTCAGCTCACCATAGTAATGCCTAATAGTGTGCAGTGAGTGCGTTCACATCTTGAAAGTGCTTTCACATGCATGATCTCATTTGATCCATAGAGCAATCTTGGGAAAGGCTTGGTCGGAGATTTTCATCTCCATTTTGTGAATGAGGAAGAAGCAGGTGAAGTGATTCGTATACACAGCAGAACAGCACTCAAACCCAAGTCCAGTGACACCAAGCTATAGCTAATCCAAAGTACAGAATCGGAGGGAGCTGTTTTCTTGTCCCAGAATAACCAGCCACCTCGGTTGCTGATGGCAATTCTTGTGGGAAGTCTGCTTGCTGGAGATAGAAAGTATGTGTTCCCAAAACACCCCTTTGGAAAACAAATTACAGGAGTTGACCTTGACAACTGGCCGGCTTGGTTTTTGTTCAGCCTCAGTGGTTTGGGCACATGAGAAAGAAGGACAAAATAGGTTCTAGGCAGTGGGACTGCTGTGCTTGTTTAATCTCAGCTGGTTGCAGGTGATCTGGAAGGAAATTTTATTTATCTGCTTAGCTATGAGAGACTTGGGGGAAGGGTCCCTGTCCATCCTGTTTGCACGTCTAGAATGATTTTCCTGATGTATAACTTTCCAAGTCACTCCCCCTTGCGCAATTAGTGGCTCCCCATTGTTGTTGTTTGTCCTTCAATCTGGAAGAGGACCATGACATCAGGGAGGTGATGCCATGACTTGCAAGTGTATTGGGTTTAAGTGAGGCAGGGCGGTGCAAAGTCACCAGCCTCACTATCTCCTCTGGAGTCATCTGGATCCAGTGGTGAGATATAAATCAGGACAACTGGAGATGGCCCCCAGTGGTTCTCCATAGATTACTCAATAAAGTCCAAATTTAGCCCAATAGTCACAGCCTTCCATAGTTAACTCCCACCTACCTTTCTAGCCTTATCCCATGTCACTTCTATTCATATACTGGGCTTTATTCAAGCTGAACTGTCTGCTGCTCCTTAAACAAGCCCTAAACTCTTCCTCAGGACCTTTACTCATGCCATTCCTTGTGGTTGGAATGCCCCTCTCCCATGTATCTCCTTTCATTCAAGATATCCAGGTCTGGCTTAAATGTCACCTTCCCTGTGAAGTTTCTACTCTGTTTGAAACTGGTCTCTCCCTTCTGTGAGTTCACCTCACAGTTTGTGCCTCTCAAGAATTTCTGAGACTCTATTTTGGACTAGACTATAAGCTTTCTGAAGACAGAGACCCTCATGTCTTTAGAATGTCTGTTGGGAGGCTTATAACCTGGGGCATTTACCTACAAGTCCTGTTTAACCCCATTGTGTGGTGTCTGAGAATAGCTTTCACCATCTCTGCTGGACTCCTTCATAACCTTGGTTAGCTCATCAATCCCAAACTGTTCAATTTGTGATCTTGCAGTTTAGCTCTCGAAAGAAAACGATAGAGTGGGTCTGGCCACAAACTGGGGCCATGCTTGTGTCAGCTTCGAGGGTCTGTGCTCCCTGAGGGCTCAAAAGTCAGCCATAGTTACCTATATACCAAGGCCAGCATGAGACTGGAGACCTATTCAGAGCCCAATGTGGGACTCGTGGACCTAAGAAGAGATACCCCAGCTGATAACCAGACACTAGGTCTAAGGCTGCTTTGGTTCTTGTTTTGTTTTGTTTTGTATTTTTTCCTCATTGTGTTGAATGGGCTAGGTTTTTTCTCTCCTGGAAAAGGGAGAGTTTTTGTGAATTCTATAAAGCCTCAGTCTACTATGACTTGTCCACTGAGAGCATCTAAATAAAGTGGGCAGGCAGAGAGCATCCGTCTCTCCTTGTACCATGTGACCATTAACCTATTTCCAAGTTGAGGGGAAGTCCTTGATGGTTTGGGACGGTTTCAGTTCCATTGCATTCTTGCCAGTTTTCCTTTTGGCTTTGTCTAGGATCAAACTAAGACTAGGTAGCCCTGAAGGATTTTATTCTGGACAAATTCAGAGCTCCTACTTGATCAAAGCAAACTATGTGAATATACAAAGTTGGGATGATTGGAGGGGAGCAGAAAGATTACCTTATTTTAAGAAATTGGGGCACCTAGATGGCACAGTGGATAGAGCACTGGCCCTAGAGTCAGGAGGACCTGAGTTCAAATCCTACCTCAGATACTTGACACTGTGTGACCCTGGGCAAGTTGCTTAATCCTGTTTGCCTCAGTTTCCTCATCTGTAAAATGAGCTGGAGAAGGAAATGGCAAACCACTCCAGTATCTATGCCAAGAAAATCCCAAATAGAGTCATGAAGAGTCAGACACGACTGAAATGACCAAACAACAAAGTACGAGGCCTTCAGTAGGCAGAAGGCAGAGTGAAAACACCCAGCATCTTTGGGGATGGGGATGGAGGTGGGAAAGAGACAGCAATAATAGGTGATATATATATATGTATGTGTGTGTGTGTATTTTATGTGTGTGTGTGTATATATATATATATATATATATATAACTTTAAGGTTTACAAAGGACGGTACATTGTTTGGCAGCCAGGTGGTGCAGTGGAGAGATAACTGGGCCTGGAGTCAGGAAGACCTGAGTTCAAATTTGACCTCACAAACATATTGTATGACCCTGGGCAAGTTGTAACCTCTGTCTGCCTCAGTTTCCTTGTCTGTAAAATGTGGATAATAAGAGCACCCACCCTGCAGGGTTATTGTAAGGATAAGATGAAATAATTGAGGCTGGGTTATGTGTAAAGTGCTTTATAAACCTTAAGGCACTTTATAAATGCTATTTGTTGTTTTATTTTCTAACAACTCTATGAAGTAAGTACTACAGACTTTATTATCCCTCCTTTATAGGTGAGAAGGCTGAGGCTGAGGGAAATTAAGCAGCTTGACCCAAATCACATTAATTTTAGAGCAGGATTAGAAACCAGGACTCACCTCAGTCCAAGCCCAACATCCTTTTCATCACTCCTCACTGCTTCTCATCTTGCCTTGGAAGTGGCACCAAAGACAGCCTCTCCCTCCCCATATCCCATCTCTACCTCTGTGGGAATATACTGTGGTTTGGGGGATACAGATGTGGGGATTTTATGCCAATCCCCCTGAATCCAGAGGCTTACGGTCAGCTTATGCTCAACAAACACATGTCACCAGAGCATGTGAGCTGAAAAACTGTTCTCTTCATTCCTCTTCATTTCTTCTTTGAGCATCTAAGCACCCTCTTGGCTGCCTTCAGGGACTGAGGCTGATTCCTGGGAAGTGTGGGCCAAGGATGAGATAGGTAAGACCTGAGCTTGCTACTTTTGCCTCTGAGAAGTTGGTCCCTCAGGAACAGTTGACAGGTAGGGTTTGGGTTCCCAGAGAGTTCAACAGAGGGAAAAAGCATGTGTCAATCACAAAACTACAGGGGTTAATTCTATGCCAGCTTCTGAGCAGAAAGTCTTTGAATGTTGCCAAGGTAAATTCAGCAGAGAATTTATTGCTTGGATTGATGAGTTGGGCAGTAAAAGCAGACTTTTAAGAAAATGAGCCTAGTGGGACCTGCCTTTGGGCAGGCTGCAAACATCACGATCCTGTGGGCTGAGTTGTTTAATCTGACCCTTGGTCTTTGGACCTGGAAAGAACTTTAGAGACTGCCCCATATCAGCCTCCTCTACTCCCATTTTTGTAGATGGAGCAAATGAGGCCCAGACAAGAGAAATTTTTTGCACAAGGTCACTCAGCAAGTTATTTGCAAAACTGGGACTAGAACCCAGGTCTCCTGGATTCTTAAGCCTTATTAACTACTAACACTTTAGCAACAATGAATTCATTAGATCTTTTCTGGGATCCTCCCTGAAGAATGTAGGACACACAATAGGTAAGATGTGATGGGGCGTTGTGGGAGGGCAGAGTCAGGATCCTGCCCAAGGAAGGCACTGCGCTGGGTATGATAGCAGGGCCTCAGTCGTGAGGGTGATTAATATCTTTGGATGAGAGGTGGACATAAAGAATAGGAAGAAGAGTTTCTGATGGGGTCAGATTCAGCACATTTGGACAACTTCTCTATTGTGCTGTGGCCTCATATGCACAGACAAACCACTGAGCCTGAAGGCACGTAGGCAGTTAGAAGGATTAAGGCTGGCAGTGGTGTCTGCCCATTCTTTGGGCACCGTGTAAAAGAACTTGATCTCACTTTAGCCTTTTCAATCCCATCCATAGACCCAGAGGATGATCCCTGTTGGGAGACTTATGCTGTTTTGAAAGAACAATAACTACAAAAAACACGTGTGGGTCAAACCTGCTATAACCAACTCAAAGAAATGGCAAGTTCTTATGTACTGAAATTTTTTTGTATCAAATAATAATCACTCCCATCTCTGTAGTACTCTGAAATCTACAAGGCATGTTCCCCACAACAGCCCTAAGAGACAGGTAGTGCAAGTATTATTGCCTCCATTTTACAGATGGGAAAATGGTGGTTTAAATAACTTGTCCAAAGTCCACACAGCTAGTAATTTTTGGATCAGTGATTCCAACCCAGGTCCCCTGACTCCAAGTCCAGTGCTCTTTCCACCATGCAACTCCACCCCTCACATGGGCCATTGAAATCTTTTTACTACATATAGACTTTTAAAAGATGTTATTTGTTGTAAAAGGATTTGACCTGAGTGTATATCCTTGGCCATATACATACATATATATGAAGGGTGCATTCATAGATTCAGATTCTGGGACTATTACATCGTTAACCTCTGGTGGTTATTGTTTTTTTTTTTTTAATGACTAGACACTAGGGGCTTTTAGTTCTTATTAAGGGGTATTAACACATCAGAACAGTGGTTAAGAAAACAATTAGTCCCAGTAACAAAAGAGGACCCACAAGGACAATTTGTCACTTGACAACTCACAGCATAGAATCCCTCTATAATGCTGCATTATTACCAAGATCATATAAACCACCCCTCAGTCAGAGAATTCTGAATGGATTGACTAGGCCAGTAAACACTTGCTATAATAGGGTCACAGGGATTAGTCTTGCTTTCCATCCCACGAGCCTCATTAACAGGTTTCCTGTCCATACACAGAACTATAACATAGGAGCCCTACAGCTGCCCATGGAAATGGAATATCTCAGGAAAGCTCAAAGACACAGAGTCAGTGAAGAAAGAAGGGTCAAAATGAGTTCCTTTATTTCAAGGAGATTGGAAATCCATATAAAGAGAGAGACGCCAGTTACACACTACTTATATGTTATTTGGACCATTAAACATCACCTTTGTTCCAGCAGCTTCAGGCAACACCTAGACACGGACTTCTGAAGAACAGTGGGGGCCCATGGAGTTGGCTAGGAAAGAGCTCATTCTATGTAGAATCAAAGCATATTAGTGATGGAAGGGATCTTAAAACATAGAACTTAGAATTCTAGAGCTTGAAGGAACTTTAGAACATAGAATATTAGAACCAGAAGGGACCTCCAAGAAGATCTACACAAATCATAGATGGATAGGTCTCGACTTGGGCAGGACCTCCGGGACCGTCTAATCCAACCCTCCCCCACCCCCATTTTACATTGGAAGAAACAAAGGACCAAGTGACCTAACCAAGGTTGCACCATTAGTAAGCATCAGAGGTGGCATCTGAACCCAGGTCCTTTGACTACAGCATCAACGGTCTTTCCACTCTTTGATTTTATTAACACGAGAGAGGTCTGCCTGACAGTCCAACTCAGTTTCCATTGCTCCATACCGCTTGTCCTTCATCCAGCGGACAGAAAGTCTCCTTGTCCTTCAGGTGGTCTCTAGCTCTGTTTCAGACTAGCAATTTCATAGTCATGCCCCCAGAATCAGGAAAGCCCCTGCCCAGATAGCTCTTCAGCGTCACAGTCAGGAATGCTGCTTGGGGTAGCCTGGGGGGAGGCCGTGGCACCGTGTCAATAGCTGACTTCTGTTCAGGGAGGCTAATTTGATCAGCCAGGGAGGGGGGCCAGGGTGGCTAGCCAAGTCCCTAAGCATTATCTGCCCCAGCTCGCTCCTGTTCCCTGGAAGCATGCTGCTTCCTATCTGTGTGACACATTTCCTGCGGTGGTCCAGAAGGCTTCAGATGTGGTTTGGGAAAATGTACACACGGGCAGTTGAGAATGTGGGGTGAGGGGTGGGGAATAACTGTCATTGAGTATGTGTTTGTATATACATGTACATACATGGATGGATGCATATATGTCCATATGTATATTTATCACTTCAAAGCTCTGAAACCACATTTTCAAATATGTACATTATCTAGTTAGAGCTTGACAATAACCCTGCAGGGTAGCCGGGCAGACAAACAAATTACTTTTATTCCCACTTTACAGATGAGGAAACTGACTTCAGGTGAGAGGTGAACTGACTTGCCTTTTGCCACACAAGTTCATGGCAGAGTTAAAGCTGGAGCTCCTGACCCTTTCATTTGTACCAGGCTTCCAGGAAATGTGGAGTCCTCTTTACTGCAAAGAGCTGTTTCTGTAGCAGTGCTTCATGTAATGGGGTCCCTCCTGCATTGCCCCCTCCCCTCTCAGCCTCCTTTGTCTCTGCTCCGGATCCCATGTGCACAGACAGTGCCTTCTTAGGCAGATTCAATGCAATCCAAGATGGCGGGACTTGTTGACATATTCCCACCTAATCCCCCACAATCCCTGCATCCTTAGACTGTATTAAATACCTTCTTGGCAGCTTCAGACCAACTCACTTAGAGATTACTAGGGGGTGATGTGGGGTTTCAACTGCTTCTGGCTCAAATGCAAATGAAGTTTTTGGCCCCAAAGCGAAGCCAAGGAGGGCGGAAACCAGAGTTGTAAAGCCTCTGGGAGGAGGAAGGAGGCTCCTTCCAGCACTCTCTTGTGTGGAGGATGCCTGGGGGGAGGGGGGAGGAGGGGAACAATAGCAGGAAGAGCTTAGCAGGCACAAGCTCACGTCCATGCCCAAGGACAAGCTCTATCAAAACTAGTTACGTGTGGTTGCAAGGGGAAAATTAATTTGGAAACTATTTGTAATCCAGCCTTTGCTTCTCTCCTGGGCTTCCTGCTGGGGAGTTCCCAGGCTGATGATGCTAAGGGCAAAAGTGGAGGGGGCAGTTTTGTATCAGCCTCAGTGTCCACTAAGCAAATTTGGGTCTTGAAAATTCTTACGGTTTGGGAAGGGAGTGCTTAGGAAAGAGAAGGAGGTGGTAATAGATAGATAAGCACATATATATTTATATATACATATATACGTATGTATGACTAAATATACATAACATATGTATGTATATGTAATATATACATGTATATGATATGTGTGTATGTATTATATATTCTAATGCTTTTGGGGGAAGGCAGGGCAGGACTAGAGAATTAAGTTGCTGACTTTTGTTTTAGAGTTTTTTTGTTTTGCTTAAGTTGCTGATTGAAATGCAACTTTTCTGTGCTTGTTCTCAGGAGGAAAGGAATAACAATAATAACAGCTTACATTTTTATAGTGCTTTAACATTTATATACGTGATTTCATTTATTCTCTTGCATGGTAAGTGCTATTACTATTACTACCAACTATTATTCCCATTTTATAAATGAGTAAACTGAGAACTGAAGAGGCAAAATATCTTCCTAGAGATCATACAGTTAGTAAAGTGTCAGGGCTAGAACTCAAGCCTATATCTTTGATTCCAAATCCAAGACCTTTTCACGATCTGAAGCAACCTCTCTCTAAAAATGCAAGAAAATCTCTAGTACAAATGCTAGCTAATCCATCCTGCATTGAGAGTGTGGACCAAGGGGCAGCTAGGTGGCGCCGTGGATAGAGCACTGGACCTGGACTCAGGAGGACCTGAGTTCAAATTCGGCCTCAGACACAAAACACTCACTAGCTGTGTGACCCTAGGCAAGTCACTTAACCCCATTGCCTAGCCAAAAAAAAGTTAATTAATTAATTAATTAAGAGTGTGGACCAAAAGCACGAGAGGGAACGAGCATCACCACTGGCCTTTTCCTGACTGTGTCCTCTATGTGTTAGAAAAGCCAGAAAACAAACTCTGGAATGGAAGCTCACTGAAGTCCTTACGATGGCTGGGTGGCACTGTAGGTGACACCAGGCCTGGAGTCAGGAAGACTCGTCTCCCCGAGTTCAAATCCAGCCTCAGACGCTTACTAGCTGTGTGACCCTGGGCAAGTCACTTCACTCTGTTTGCCTCAGTTTCCTCACCTGTAAAATGAGCTGGAGAAAAAAATGGCAAACCACTCCAGTATCTCTGCCAAGAAAACCCCAAATGGAGTCACAAAGAGTCAGGCATGACTGAAAATACTCAACAGAGCAACAAAGTCCTCACTAGCCCCTGACAGGATATAGCAGATCCACTGTGGGCTTTGGAAAGATGAGGTTTTCGACTTCGTTTGGTGAAAGATAGCGGTGGTGGGGAGAGGATATGCCTGAGTCTTACATATGACATGAACCAACTTCCATCCCAAGAGAGTGCACAGTCAGCTGGCAACCTGAATGTTAGTCTTATAAAGAGAGTGCCCTATGGTGGTGACTTGGAACCACTAGGCTTTTGCCCCAGGGTGTCGAATTTAAGGGGTGCTTATGGTACATGCTTCAGGAGCATAGAAACCACAGAGGTTAGCACCTAGTTAGCAAGAATAATTAATCAAAATTAAAGCTAGCAGATGGCAGGCTGGGTAAGCTCACCTTGCATCTGCTACTCCCCTCCCCCACCTCCCTCTCCAGGGAAAACAAACGGAGTGCTCATCGAAGGAGGCTGGAGGTACTTGCCCTAGGTGCAAAAATTCCTAGTTACAGTTCTTCCGAGTACATTTTAGAACCTAGGGACCCCTTTACTATTCAGGTTTCCCAGGGGAATAGGTGTTCAACCTTAATCTGACAGGCAGAGTTCTTGAAGTCAGGAGAGGTTACACGGCTGATGGAGGCTGCTGAGCCGGCATCAGAATTTGGAACCGGACTTTGGAGCTCATGGCTACCTTTCCTTGGCTCTGCCCACTAGACTGCTCTTCCTTCACCCAAGCGCCGCTGCTTCTCAGCTGTGGGACAGCCAGAAAAAAAGGGCACGTTGCCTTCTGTGCCTTCTGATTCATGCGCATCTGCGAATCAATTAACATCTCACCAGGAGTTTGTTTGGTGACAGATCAGAAAATGCTTGGCTCTTCCCACGCAAGTCTCACAGAGAGGGAAGTCAGCTCGTCCAGTGCCTAGCCAAAGCAAGGCCTTGGGTGTCCTGGCCCTGGGGACCGGCCATAGCCCTACAGTCTTCCTTTGCCAAGCCTGGGGACCCCAGAGACTCTGCCTGCCTCAGTTCCCAAGTGACTGGGAAGCTAAGTTCTAGAACTGGAGATAGGAGAAACTCCTTTTCCAAGTCCCTTAATTTAAAATAAATCAATAACCAAAAGGAATAGATTTGAGCAGAGAGAGAACAAGCTTAGACCCTGCGGTAAAGAGGCATTGGGTCACAGTTGTAAAGGGTCCTGATGCCTAACCTGGGTGTAGAGGGGGCTGTGGGTTCTTAAAGTGGACGCCAATGTATCACAAGCACCATCAGCTTCTACCAAATGCTTCCAGTATGCACTTGGTGAGGACCAGCCTAGCTGAGGACGGAAAGGCTTTCATCCAGAAAACTGGTCACTGGCTTGTGAATTTATTTATTTGCTGCTTCTCGTGAAACTGGTTAGCAAGGGAAGGAAAGATTTGCCATCTGTGACTGTAGGGCATGCCTACATTGATAAAATTGCAGATCTTTGAGGTACAGAATAGGTGGGGTTGGCTTTAGAACCCCTGACATTTGGCCTGATGTTGCCAGGCCAATGAAAATCTCCCCTTTGGATCTAGGCCTGGGCCTCCATCTGGCCCTGCCTGGAGTGGAGGGAAAGGGCAGGGTGCCCAGCATGCTTTGGAGCATGATCTCCAGCAGCCTAGGCTGGGAGAATGTGGGAAGGTGGTATGTTCAAGGTAAACAACTTGGCCAGCCTGTACCACCCTATGAAAGGGCCCAGCTATGACCTGTATTTTAAAATACACCCATGCATCCTTTCTACCCTGAGACAAAACTTCCCCCAACATCTCTTTGGTCTTTGCTAGATTTTCAGCAGAGAGAAGCTTCCTTATCTTCTGTTTCCTGGAAATGCAAAGGGTTTTGTGGGGGTGAGGGTAGGGGTGCCTAATTGCCAGAGGAAGAAAATTGAGGTGAACCTCCTTTCTTCATGAACCTTCACATTTTCATAGAGTGCAGAGCTGGAAGGACCTCAGAGATCCTCTCCACCCAAGGCTTCTTAACCTAAGGTCCATGAAGAGATAGCAAGGGGTCCATTAAATTAATGGGGGGAAATTTTTACATCTTTATTTTCACTAACTTCAAAATGAAATTTAGCATTTCCTTCAATAGTTTAAAAACATTATTCTGAGAAGGGGTCCATGAGCTTTACCAGATTGCCAAAGTAGGTCCCAACACAATGATGGTTACAACCCCCTTTACTAGTCCAACCATATTTTGAAGATGAGGAAATTGCAACCTAGAGAGGTCATGTGATTAATTCAAGGTCATACAACAAGTTAGTGGTAGAGGCCAGGATACAAATGCAAGCCTCCTGCCTCCCAGCTGAAGGCTGCCCCTCAACACCTCGCTACCTATTTTTATCTGAACACGGTATTCTCCAAGGAATGGCGTGTGCATGTGTGTGTTTGCATGCATGTGCATGTTAGTGTGTATGCATGTGTTTGTGTGTGTGTGTGTGTGTGTGTGTGTGTGTGAAGGGGTTGGCAGTGGGTGTTTGAGCTTGAACGGAAGCTTGAGGTCACAGTTTTATTCCTTCTAGCCTCCTTCCCACACGGGTCCCTCTGCCCTTTTGCCAGACTCTTTGCCTAAGACCTGGTTATCTGTGCCACATAACATTTTCATTCATCCCTGGGGAGCCTGCCTCCCCCAGTGGTGGAGCCGCTGTATCTCCACTGCTTCTGCCATTCCCTTCCCTAGGATCCGTGGTCAGTTAGACAGAATTAAGCCATCACCCTGACCTTCCTGCCCCTAAGTAGGTCAGCAAATCATCCTTCACCTGGAACAAGAGAGTGTCCTTAGGCTGAGAGAGTAAAAGCTATCCTTAGTAGAAAAGGAGGCAGATGGTATAATGGAAAGATTGATAGAATTTTAAGCCAGAGGTTATGGGTTCCAGTTGTGGCTCTGGCATTTCCTGGCTGTGTGACCTGGGGCAAGTCACTTCATCTCATTGGGCCTCAGGCTCCACTGTAAAATGAACAAGTTGGACAGGTGATTTCTGAGGTCCCTTGCAGCTATAAATCCTAAATCATATGAACAATAAACGCCTTCTTCCCCTTGCTTTCAGAGGCCTGCTGGTGCTAATCCCTGTGAGCAGGGGCAGGGCCTTGCTGCATTTCCAGGGAAGGTGACTTCAAAAGAAGCAGAGGGGAAAAAAAACCACCATCCCTGACAACTGAACCATGACTACTTCTGCCTGCTAATGAGGGTTAGGATGCCGGAGGGAAGTTCCTGACTGAGGGAATTTCTGTCAACCTAGACCCACAGTCTGCAATCACAGCAGGGAGGGTTGGGTTGGGGCTGCCTCCTCTCCTTGCTTTTTAAATGAGGAACACAAGGCTGTGGGGACAGTGCAGCTGTCTCTATGGACTGGGGGCCTGGTCTATCATGGCAGAGCCCACGGGGATGGGAGGCGAGAGGAAAGGAGGGACGGAGCCTCCTATGGAGCCCTTGGATGAGGGCACCTCCCTCAGGGGAGCCATGCCCGCTTCAGCAATGCCCAGATCCCACAGGAGGGCAGATCCAAATGTCTCCTGACCCCGAGGCTGAGCCTCTCCACCAGCAAGTGGGAAGGCAGGCATGGGCACACAGCCCATGCTGGAACATCTGGGCTTGTCCCCAAACAGCTTGTGCTGATAACCACCTCCTTGGCACAGAAGAAAAAGAACTTGCAGAGAATGGGGAGTCTTTCACTGCAGGGTCTGGGAATGTAGCAGCAGGCATGAAAATACTCAGCTCAATCTGCTTTTGCCACATGCTTTTCTGGGCAATATAAGCAGCTTTTCCACATCTCTCTCCCAACCCCACTCCACCTCACCTCGCGTCCTCCATTCCCCTTGTCTCTGCCTGTTGGGTTAATGTTCTCCCAGAGGACAGAGTTGCTCTGTGACCAATGCAGAAAGCCCCAGTGCCAGGTTTGGCCCAAATAGGTGGCCCACGTGGGAAAGGTACAGGGGCAGAATGAGGTAGGGGCTCTCTGAGGGCCAGTCCTCTCCAAAGGAAATAAGGTTCTGTGCTCTGAGACTGAATGAGATTCTCTTTCCATAGTCTTAGAAGGCCAGGCACAGGCTATAGTCCTGGCCCAGTCCTGCCTCCTCCCTGCCCATAAAAGCCCAGAGTCTCCCAGGCCCCTTTGGCTCAGGGAATGCCTTGCCCCGGAGGTCAGTCCAAGAGCTGGTAAGTTCCACACAGGGAAGAAGGGAAAGGAGCTACCAGGTCAATGTATAGCTCCTGACTATAGCCTGTTCTCAGCTACAAGACCTGGCGTTGATAGCACTGTCAGGGAAGCAACAGCAGGGGTGGGGAGGTGAATGTCATTGCACTTAGAAGGGTTTGGGCTAAACACGGGTGGGAAACCTGCGGCCTCGAGGTCACATGTGGCCCTCTAGATCCTCAAGGGTGGCCCTTTGACTGAATCCAAACTTCACAGAGCAAATCCCCTTAATAAAAGGATTTGTTCTCTAAAATCTGGACTCGGTCAAAAGGCCGCACCCAAGGACTTAGAAGGCCACAGGTGGCCTTGAGGCTGCAAGTTCTCCACCCCTGGCTATCCTGTTGAGAAGAGGTCCAGCCTGGGAATCCTGATTGCAGAAAAGGCTGGGGTGGGGGTGGGGGGGGATAGAGACTTGCATGACACCTGAAGGTAAAGGTTTGGAAGTCCAGGCTGGTCTCAGAGTACAGAGATCCTTTCTGGGAGGCACAAAAAGTTAACCACTGCCTATTTCCCCAGTCTCTCACCATCTTGTGCCAACATGGTCTTGGTGTAACCCGCCATGTTTTTTGAGCTGTGCCCATCACAGCTGGCGAGGTGCTTGGGAGCCCCTCCACTACCTCTGGGCCAGCCTGGGCCAATCTCATGGCTTCGGGGACACTGCTTTTATGGAAAGGCCAGGGCCAACCTCTATTTGCCACTGACAAATCAGAGATCAGATGAGGAGGAGAACTTTAGGAAGGGCTGAATGCTGAGACTGAGGGTTAGCCTGGCTGGATTCAGGTCACACCCATCTCCTGTTCCCAAGGGAGGAGAACCAGTGGAAAAAAAATCCATGCTCCTTACTTCATGTCTCCCTTGATAGGTCCCTTAAGACTTTTTCCCCTGGAACATCATCTGAAATCCCCATTCTTCCTCACTGCCCCCCAAGTCCTATCTTCTCTTCTTTTTGCACCCCCAACTCTGGGGGAACCTGTTATTACCATTGCTTCTATTTGACACAGGGAGACAGAATTTTGACAAGTCCAATTAGATCCAGACCTGGCAAGAATACCTATTAGATGAATAAAAATCTAGGGCAGGTATAAAATATGGATCTTAAAGTCATCTTCATACTTGAGTCTATACCTAGATATAGCTACCAGTGTGTGAATATATGTGTGTATGTATATATATAAACACCCTGATATATATTATTTTTTTCCACCTCCAAAATTTACCTCCCACCAGCTGATACGGAAGAAAGTTTTCCATCTCTGAACCTGGAGAAGAGTCTTTGTCTCTGACTTCTCTCAACTCTTTGCCTGCAGGGACCACTGTGATCTCATCACTGACGGGAGGATGGTTCACCCCGACTCATGGACAAAACAACACGAGAGTTTGGGGAGAGGATGGAGGGCAGAGTAGCAAGGCAGGGAGAAGAGAGAGGTGAGTGAGGATGGGGGTGGGGGGCTGTAGGTCCCAGTCTAATTTTCCTCTCTGACTGGTCGGATCTTCATCTCAGTGAATTTGAGTGAATACTGCCATCCTGTCCAGGAAGACCATTCGATGCCATCTGCATAGGAGGAGTGGTGACCCCTGAGGTACTGACCATTGAGATTGGAGGTGTGGCAGTTACGATACCACCAGGCCCCATGGTAGAAAGCAGCGCAGTTATTCTCGGAGTGATCATTATCTTGATCCTTGGTGGTAAACTTCATACCATTGTGTTTCAGGAAGGAATCACCTGTATCCAAACACACACACACACACATACATGCAAATAAAACATAGACAAAAGCTCACATTGCTCTGGTGATTCAAGGTTTTCTAAGCTATTTTCTCACAGAAATTCTATGGAATGGGAGAATACAAGTGTTATTATCTATATTTTATGGTGGAAGAAACTTCAGTTCAAGAGGTAGTGAATAGAGTACTTGACCTGGAGTCAGGAAGATGTGGGTTCAGATCCTGCCTCCGATATTTATTATCTTGGTGGCCTTAGGCAAGTGACAACCTTTCTGAGCATAATGAACAGAGTTGGACTAAGGACACTAAATGTGTGACCTGTGATTTGCCTGTGGGCCCATAGCCACAAGGCCTGTGTTCAAATCCCCACCCCAAATCTCCTGTGCTTCCTGCAGTGGGGTGATGGGCTGGGGCAGAGCAGGCACTGGCACATAAGCCACAGAATGTCAGAGCTGGAAAGGAATCTTAGTCTTCGTCTCATCCAACCCCCTCTCCCAACCTGACTGAGAAGGAAACTGAGGGCCACAGAAGGAAGTAAGCATTTCATTTACTAAATTGTAAACTCCATTAGGGCAGGGACCTTGTTTTAAATTTAATTTTCTTTTTTCTTTTCAGGTATAGAACAGCTGTATTTTCTCTATACATAAGCACACACACGAAATGCTAAACACATAAGCTTCCTAAGTATTCACTGACAGAAAACCTTAAAGAATCAGCAATAATAACTTATAACTTTAGTTATACTGTCCCAGGAAGTGGAGACAAAACAAGCAAAGCATAAATCAATTTGTGGGATGGCTAAGTCAATATTTCACATTTCATCTTGGTCCCACACTTTCCAAACAAGTTCTACCAGGTGTGTGTCTTCTGGCAAGCTAAGCCAGGGGTTGGGCTTATCCTCTCCTGGAGGAAGTAGTGCAGTGGATTCTAGAGGCACCAATCTAGGATCCTAGCTCTCCTTACCCCTCCAACTGTCCCCAAGCCTGGATATAACCATCCCAGGATCATAGTTCAATCACCTTCCATCAGGCAAAGAAACAAAGCAGAAGAGGCAACCAGAGACCTAGGCTTAAACTGACCTCATCTTTTCTAAGAAATTGCATTTCCTCCCAAACTTTATACAGTGCTCTGCATACTGGTGGTTACATCTTTTCTTAAACTCAGTTCGGCTCATATTTATTAAGTATGTCCTATATGCAAGGTACTCTGTTAGCACTAGGGAATTCCAAGACAAAGAAGAGAAACATGCCCTGCATAAGGACAGGTGAGATCATCTGAGGAGCTGAGAACACTAGCACCCAGGACAACCATGAGGGGCTTCTGTAGGAGGGGGCATCTGAAATGACAACTGGTTTGGCTTCCTCAGATGAAGACCATGTCTCCTGACTCCTAAGGTAGTATTCTTTCCACCCAACGCTCTTCTGGATAAAGCCTTCCATTGCCTTCCTAGCCCCTATTCCCTGTACCCTATACCAAGTAAGTCCCTGTCAAGACAGTCCCCAGAATTCTCACCCTGAATAGCCTGGATCCAACAATAGTCTTAATGACTATTTGCACTCAGGAGAGTGGCCAGATGTGACATTGAGATCCAGTCTTGGCCCCTTCATCCATGGCCACCTCTGAACTGGCCTGATGGATTTGTTTCCTTCTTCATGTAGCCCAGCTCTAAAATAGCTCACTGGACAAGCTTTAGTCCTATGGGTCATCGTCAGGACTAAAGAAACTTTGGGGGACAGAGAGAGAGAAGGGGGGGAGAGAAAGAGAAAAGAGAGAAGAGAGAGGAAAAAGAGACAGACAGGGGAGAGGAGGGGAGGGACAGAGGGAGAGAGGGAGGGAAGGAGGGAGGGAGAGACACAAAGAGATACAGAGAAAGAAAGAAGAGGGAGAGAGAGAGAGACAGAGGGGAGAGAAACAGAGATACAGAGAGAGAAACAGAGAGAGAGACAGAGAGAGAGAAAGAGAGAGAGGAGAGAGAGAGACAAAAGAGAGAAGAGGGAGAGAGAGACAGAGAGAGGGAGAGAGACAGAGACAGAGAGAGAGACGGGTGAGAGACAGAGAGAAGAGGGAGAGAGAGAGACAGAGAGAGGGAGAGAGACAGAGATAGAGAGACAGAGACAGCGAGAGGGAGAGAGACAGAGAAGGGGGAAGGAAGAGAGGAGGGAGAGAGAGGGAGGGAGAGAGAAAAAAGATAGAGAGAAAGAGAGGAAGGAAGAGGGAGGGAGAGGGAGAAAGAGAGACACAGAAAGATACAGAGAAAGAGAGAAGAGGGAGAGAGAAAAGAGAGAGAGAGAGAGAAAGGGGGGAGACAGAGACAGAGAGACAGACAGGGAGAGAGAGTCAGACAGACAGAGAGACACCCACCCACTCATAGAGACAGAGAGAGAGAGAGAGAGAGAGAGAAACAGAGAGATAGAGGTGGGGAGAGAGACAGAGACAGAGACAGAGAGAGGGAGGTAGGGAGAGAGAGGGGGAGAGAGAGAGAGAGAATGTGTGTGTGTGTGTGTGTGTGTGTGTGTGTGTGTGTGTGTGTGTGTAGTGTATATGTATGTGGAGGGGGATGGCACTGGAAGGTTTCATCCCCAGGAAAGGGGAAGAAGGACAGAAGTAATCCAGGGGATTGTGGAAAGAGGTATGCATGGCTGGCAATGGTCTAGACAGTGCTTCTTAAACTGTGGGTTGTGACCCCATATAGGGTCATGAAAAATTTGGCAACAGTGAAAGGTTTCTGAACATGCAATGACCAAAAATTAATTCGAAATCAAACGTTTACTGAATCTGAGGTGTTTCTGGCAGCGCTTGCCTGTGTTGCATCGCACAACTTCACTGCAGCCTTGGTTCTGAACACACAACATGCGCACTTTGCACTTCGCATGCCTTTAGGCCACACAATGCCGACTAACACTGCTGAAACCTGAAAAGGGGTTGTGAGTGGAAAAAGTTTAAGAAGCCCTGCTCTACAGTATCCCTCCATGCCCATGGAGTCTTCCTAGGGGAGTTTAGACAGAGGGTGGCCTCATCACAGTATACAGGTGAAAATGGGTGAAAAATGAACAAGTAGATCAGACTTACAGCAAGTAGGTAGCATAAGAGGGACCGGGAGGTTCAGAGCTAAGCAGCCTTAGCCCCATGGAAATGGCAGAAAGGGAACAGGAGGGGCTGAAGCCTCTGAGTGGAGGAGTCTTTGGTACCAGCATCCCCTCCTTCTCCATCTGCTGCTTCTCTGAACCACTGCCCATCCTACTTAGTCCCCCAAAGCACAGGACCTTCATGATTATCTAGATTTATTCCTGTTCCCTTAGGATAATTCTGCCTTTATGCCTTATGTTTCCTCTCCCAGGGTCTAGATTTAGAAAAGAGCTTTTCTGTCACGCACCAAAGGTTAACCCAACAGGAATCCATTGATGGGGAGAACATCTATCCAGAACATCTCTATATCTACCTGGATACTCTCCTCAACCCACCATTGGATGATTCTGATGTTCCTTGCTCCACCAATATCCAAACTGGACCCTGCTGAGCCAGCCCATCCCCTAAACCATACCTGCGGTGCCAGAGTAATCAGCGATGGTGATTGGGTAGCCATCTTCCTCTGGGTCCACAGAGAACAATCCCACAGCAAAGTTTCCATAGTGGGCATAGGCTGTGCCATTATCAAAGTCCTCCAAGTCTATGTGTAGCTCATAGGTGGCCTGCATGGTCAGAGCATGAATCCTCTTGAGCCCTAAGAGCAAGGGAGACAAATGAGGGAAAGAGATGGAGATCTGTGAGGGGTTTAGCACATCATGGGAACTGAGGAGCAATTCAAATAAGTTTTATAGCTCCAGAAAGCAGAACAGTCCTCTCAAATGGAAATGTGTATTATAACCACTCCTTTAGCACTTCTACTACTTCCTTCTTCCTGTTTGTTGTTGTTCAGTTAACTGTAGGTCTACAGAGCCATTGTGCTGACCTCGTTGTTGTATGCCTGTGAAACCTGGACACTCTACCAGCGCCACGTCAGGAAACCAAACAGCTTCTATTGAATTGTCTTAGGAAGATTCTGAAGATCACCTGGCAGGATAAGGTACCAGACACTGAGATCCTTTCTCAAGCTGAACTGCCAAGCATGCAAACTCTGTCACAGAAAGCACAACTCTGATGGGCTGGCCATGTAGTCTGAATGCCAAACATACGTTTACCTAAAAGACTGCTTTATGGAGAACTCACACAAGGCAAGCACTCACACAGAGATCAGAAGAAGTGATACAAGGACACTCTCAAGGTCTCTCCGAAGAACTTTAGCATTGATTGTGAGACATGGGAGACGCTGACACAGGATGACCCAACATGGCATGCCCCCATTAAAGAAGGCACTGTGCTCTAGGAGCAGTACAGAATCACCGTGGCACAAAGAAAACATGAGATGCTCAAATCTAGAAACATCTCCATCCCAAAAGTTCAAACAGACCATTTGTGACTGACCTGTGGTAGATAGAGCTTTCTGAACTTGTATTGGTCTGATCAGCCACAATCAAACATAGCTTACCTTGACCCCAATATTGTGATGCCATTTTGGGTCTCTCAGAATATGAAGGACAAACAACACACAACATATTTTATTCAATTGTTTTTCAGTTGTGTCTAATTCTTTGTGACCCCATTTGGGTTTTGGTTTTTTTTTGCAAGGCAATTGGGGTTAAGTGACTTGCCCAGGGTCACACAGCTAGTAAGTGTCAAGTGTTTGGTCTGAGGCCAGATTTGAACTCAGTTCCTCCTGACTCCAGCGCTGCTGCTCTATCCACTCTACCACCTAGCTGCCCCTGGGGTTTTCTTAGCAAAGATACTGGCATGGTTTGCCATTTCCTTCTCCAGCTTATTTTAAAGATGAGGAAACTGAGGCAAACAGGGTTCAGTGACTTGCCTAGGGTCACACAACTAGTAAATGTCTGAGGCCAGATTTGAACTCAAGAAGTTGAGTTTTCCTCACCCAAGGCCCAGAACTCTATCCACTGCACTACCTAGCTGCCCCCTTCTTCCTGTGTATGTCTATTCATGATGGACGTGTTGCCTGGGAGAAGAAAACAATCTCTTGGCCCTCCCCACTTCAGTTTCCTCTCTTCCTCAAAGATTTTTATTAAATAGCACTAATGAAAGAGAATAGCACTGGTCTTAGAGTCAGGAAGATGTGGTTCAAGGTTCAAGCTTTCCGTCTGAGGCACACTCCCTTCTGGCCAGGGGCAAGTCAACTAGTCTCTCAATGCTTGAGGCACCTCCCCATGACTGAAAGTTACAGTCGAGCTGCCACTCTGCATTGGTAGAGGGAAGTTCCTTACTGCTCGGAAACCACAAGTCCATACCAAAATCAAAACCAGAAGCTTACCAAAAATTCTTGTGGATTATTGAACTATTTTAGAATGGATCCATAGGATTATAAAGTGATAGTGCCAAAAGTGACCTTGGACCCTATAATGTTCGAGCCTGATGGGACCTTAGACCCTAGACTACTGGAGCTAGAAAGGACCTTGAAACACAGAATGTTAGAGATAGAAGAGACATCAAAATGGAATGTTAGAGCTGGAAGGAACTTTAAACCATAGAGTATCGATGCTATTAAGGACCTTAGAATGTAGAATATCAGAACTGAAAGGGATCTTAGGACACAGAATAGCAGAGCCAGAAGGAGCTTTAGAGGTCCCCTACTCAAATCCCTTTCCTTATTCCAACCCCACTTTACAGATGGGAAAACTGAGGCCTGGAGAGAGGAAGTGACTTCCCCAAGTTAATACAGATGCCATCATTAATAGTATAGGTGGAGCTAAAAACCTCTTTCTTCCCCCTGTCCTCATGGAACCAAATCATAACAGACAATATTCTTGGGTAGATACATGGTTAGGAATTATTCTCCAAATTTGCCAGTATTAAGATAGTGACAGCAGAAGGGCATACCTACAATTGCCCAAAGTTGCTATGGTCTTGTAATACCCCAAATTCCTCTCCCAATTTCTCCAGAATAGCAGACAATCTAATGTCCCTTCTATGTCCTAAGGTCCCCTTTGGCTCTGATATTCTACATTCTATAGTCCTTGATGGCTCTGATGTTCTCCGATTTAAAGCTCTTTCAAATTCCAATATCCCATTTTAAAGTCTCTTCCAGCTCTAAAATTCATCTACTTTGTTGATTCCATCTTTCTCTCCCTTCCTTCTTTTAGCATGCTTCATCCCAGTGTAGGGCTGACTTCAGAGACTGCATGCGTGAGCACATACACCCGCATACGCACATGCACACATGACTACCCCCCACATACAGCTTTCCTGCTGGTTTGATTAGCTCTTGATTAAGAGGGCATTTAATTAAACACCTTATGAGTTATCAGCAGCAAGTGACATTTCATCAGTGAGGTTTACATCTCTCTCAATCTCTCCCTGCTGCCTCTCTTTCTAGAACACTAAGCCCCATGCTTTTAATGTATGCATTTTAATGGGAAGAGAAGACAGCAAGAATCTTGCCCTCTCTAGCTTCAGTGAGGAACCTTCCACCTCCTAGTTCCAACTGAAAGAAGACAAAATGTCTAGGTTAGGAGTTCCCAATCTTTTGTCACTGCTGATAACCTGCTGGTTTTGACGTCAAATCTGTTGGACCCCTGCTATACTCAGTTCTCTCTCCCATGATGCCCAGGGCTGTGTTGTAGGCTTGGGGCAAAAAAAGAGGTAATTTGAGTAAGAGAGAGCCACATTTTATGAATAAATATTCTCCTGGAGGGTGCTATATGACTGTGAGTCATGGAATATAGCAAACTCTCTGAAGAATGAAAATTACAGGTCATCCAAAGAACAATGGACAGACAACAACAGATGACTAATGAAGAATTATGAAGAAAAAAGGCTATGATCAAAAATAATTATGAATATTAAAGGAGATAGGCCAGTCAGCGTGTGTGGGGGGAGAAAGACAGAGACAGAGAGAGACAAAGAAAGAGGGGGTGAGGGGGAGAGATGGAAAGGAGAGGAAGTGGGAGAGGGAGGAAAAGAGAGAGAGAGAGAGAGAGAGAGAGAGAGAGAGAGAGAGAGAGAGGAGAGAGAGAGAGCCATTCTAGAGCCCACACATTCCATTGGTTTCCATGAAATGTTCATTTCTAAATGAAAACTGTCAACACTTTGGATGGACCCATTCTGGAGGATTTATGGATGAGAGTTGCAAAGCAGGGGAAAGCATAGGTGGTCACAATCAGCACCACTGGAAGTAGGTACATCAATAAAATCACAGAGTCTTCAAAGTATCAAAGAATAGAAATGAATGTACTGGTGACTAATCAAAATTCTGTTATTAATTCATGATAGAGCTTAGCTTGATGAACCAACTGTTCAAAATGTTTGCCATCAGTGCCTATGCATTTCTGAGATTGATGTACCATAAGCTGACCCACATGCACACACATTTCTATACTTCTTCATTCTCCCCATCTTGTAGGTCAGGTCCTTAAAACCTTTTACTTAAACTTCTATTATGTGCCCAGCAGTGGCTATGATGTTTTTTGGTTGTTTGCTTTCAAACATATCTCTCCACTGACTCTGAATTGTCCATTTTCCAACAAGTCTTTAAAACTCACTTATATTGCACAAATGTCAGTTGCCATTCACAGACTTGATGAATTTTAGAGTTGGAAGGGACCTCAATGGCCAGCTAGACCAATCCATGACCAACAGGAATCCCCACTTTCATATACTTGACAAAAGATCACCTATCACCTATCCTTAGCCTGAAGGCCTCCAGTGAGAGGGACCCCAGCATCTTCTATGGCAGCCCATTTCACTTTTGGACAGTTCCAACTGTTAAGAGGTTTGTCCTGACGTGGAGCCTGTTTTTAACTTGTGATGTCTATCCTTTACTCCTGGCTCTTCCCTCTGGGGCCAAGGAGAATAATCTGATCCCTCTTCTCCATGACAGTCCTTCAAATACTTGAAGATGGCTGACATTCCACCATTTTGAATTTTGTCCTGAACATGATTACATGATAATGACTAAAACCAGCTCCCTAATTGCTCTTATTGGGGCAGCTAGGTGATACAATGGATAGAGCACTGGGCCTGGAGTCAGGAAGACTCATCTTCCTGAGTTCAAATCTGGCCTCAGACATTTAATAGCTATATTTTAAACATCTTAAGGTAAAAACTGTGCATCCTTGTTTTTTAAACTAAAACAAACTGTATGGCTTTCTAGCTGTCCCGCTTACACTGAGTGGGCTGCCTGACTGTAGAGAGGAGAGGGGAGAAGAAAGTTTGTGACCACCCTAGGTCCCTCCACCCTGGTCACAGCCCTATATTGACTATCCCTTTGCCTTCACTGCTTCCACTACTTAAACTTTCATGCCATTCTTTACAAGTTTAACTCCAGACTCCCTTCTGTAAGTGCCCTTCCATCACTCCTCCTGGCTTTGCCTTAGCTTCAAGCTTTTCCAACATCCAAACCCCTTTCCTTCCAGAGTTGCTATGTTCTGCCAGCATTCATTCATTCATTCATTTATTTAGTAAAAATTGACCAAGAGCCAACTGTGTTCCAAGAACTGTGAAGGGCTACAGAAATGGAAAAAAAAAACCCACATAACACCCCCCCCCACACACACACACATAGACTTTAAGGAGCTTACTAATTGGAGGTAAGACAGGGACAGGACATAATAAAGCAAAGAATGGGATAAGTATGCAATGCTAGGCAAGTCCCCTGACCTCTCAGAGCTTCAATTTCCTCATCTGTAAATCACTAAGATTCTGTAAGTGGCCAGATGGAAATTGGGGGGGACCAGGGGAAGGCTCCCCCCCCATCCTGAAACATCTCCCCCATTAGCCTGTCCCTGATGTCTGGAAATCTACTTTTAATGAGTCAATCTTTTGGGTTGAACATTGCTCAATCCCTTGAGCCTCTCAAAATGCAAATTCTTATGTTGCAAACTCCTGAATGTGAATGAATTTATTATATGCTTTAGTCCCAGAGATGTAGCAGCAAAAAAGCTCCGGGTATCTTGGGGGGAAGCGAGGAGGATTGTTGAAAAGGGAGATGATTAATGTTGAGGACAAACTTGGAAGGCAGTGCAGTGTAATGGTAGGACCATTAGTTTGGGGGTCAGAGGACCTCATTTTAAAATCCTGACCCTGTCAACTACCACCTAGATGACCAAGCCATTTCATGTCTCTGAAGTTTAGCATCTTCATCTATAAAGATGAAATCTTCTTGCTATCTGTGTGACCTTGGGCAAATCACTTTGGACCCCGGGCCCAATTTCTTCATCAGTAAAATGATGAGATTGGATTCCATAACCTTGAAGCCTTCTTCCATCTCTAAATATTCGATCCTACAATCTGGAAAGGCCTCTTCCAGCTCTAAATCTATGATCCAGCTAGCTCTGGGACCTTAGGGACCACAGCTCTAAGAGATCACTGGCTATACATCTGGTCTATCTTGTCCACTGGTTTTCCAAGGGTTGAGGTGCCCCTTGGATTCCTGCAGTCATATCCCTGTTCTGCAGGAGTTAAGAAATTATTGTTAATATAATTTTCTTCCCTGGTCATACCAGCTCCTTTCCCCCCTCTCTACTCCTTAAAAGGAAAAAAAAAAAAAGAAAAAGAAGGGAAAGGGGGGAGGGGGGAAGGGCTGACTTTTCCTCTCTCCATGCCTGTGCTCTCTTCTCTCCAGCCCCGTATTGATTTGCCCTTATTGCTTCTACCCTGGTCGCCCGTCACCTTTACATGGTTTAATTAACTGCTCCTTCTTTCCCCTGCTCCCAGCCCCTCCCCTGGGCTTGGTGTTCGAGCCATCACCTAGCTCCCCAGGAACTCAAATTAAAAGATGCTGGGAGAAGGAGAGGTGGGGGGAATGGGGAGAGATGGGTGGGTGGGCTTAAAAATAAATAACCCCCCGCACACTGATGGGAAGTTTTCGGGGGTTTGTGTGGCAGAGCTGTCTCCCCTCTCACTTTGACATTCACATCAGGGCTCCCAGCGCCTGCCAAGAGCTAATCAGGGCCCGACTAAACGGCTCCTTCCCGCACCTTTTCGAAGCTGCGGATAGATTTCAATTAAGATGCCTTAATACCAGCGCTGCAGCCAGAACAGCTCCAATCTGCTGCAAAGGGAGATGGGGGAAGGAGATGCCAGGGAGCGCTGCACCTTGTCTTTCCTTCCTCCCCTCCCCTCCCCTCCCTTTCCCTTCCCTCCCTCCCCTCCTCTTTCTTTTCTTCTTTTCTCAGCACACTGCTTCCCTCAAGGACCTTTTGTCCCCTCCATGGAAGTGGAGCGAAGTGAAGAGCCCCGAGCTGCATCTGCCACCTTAGCTTCCCCTCCCCTCCCCTCCCCTCCC